>NC_058105.1:30231969-30535000 GCF_020171115.1 Neogale vison
TTCCCTTCTCTTCTTGTTTTGTTTTTTTCCTTTCTTCCCCTATGATCCTCTGTTTTGTTCCTTAAATTCCACATATCAGGGGCGCCTGAGTGGCTCAGTGGGTTAAAGCTTCTGCCTTCGGCTCAGGTCATGATCCCAGAGTCCTGGGATCGAGCCCCACATCAGGCTCTCTGCTCAGCAGGGAGCCTGCTTCCTCCTCTCTCTCTGCCTGCTTCTCTGCCTACTTGTGATCTCCATTCTGCCAAATAAATAAATAAAATCTAAAAAAAAATTCTACATATCAGTGAGATCATATGATAACTGTCTTTCTCCGATTGACTTAGTTCGCTTAGCATAGTACTCTCTAGTTCCATCCATGTCATTGCAAACAGAGGTTGTGAATATTTTTTAAAAAGATTTTTTAAAAATTTATTTATTTGACAGAGACAGAAGAGAGAGAGAGCACAAGCAGGGGGAGCAGCCGGCAGAGGGAGAAGCAGGCTCCTTGCAGGGAGCCTGAAGTGGGGTTCCATCCCAGGGACCCTGGGATCATGACCTGAGCCAAAGGCAGAGGCTTAACCCACTGAGCCACCCAGGCTCTCCAAGATAAGTGTACTCTTAATCCCCATCACCGATTTCTTCCATCCCCCACCCACCTCCCCTCTGGTAACCATCTGTTTGTTCTCTAGAGTTAAGAGTGTGCTTCTCAAAAAAAAAAAAAAAAAAAAAGAGTGTGCTTCTCGGTTTGTCTCTCTGTCCGCTCTGTCCGCTCCCTGCCCCCACGCCACTTTGCTTGTTTTGTTTCTTAAATACCACATATGAGTGAAATCATAAGGTATTTGTCTTTCTCTGACGTACTTATTTCGCTTAGCAATCTATTGTCTGGCTCCACCCATGGCAAGATTTCGTTCTTTTTTAAATGGCTGCATGATATTCCATTGTATGGGTATAGACACCACATCTTCTTATCCATTCCTCTATGGATGGACCCTTGAGTTGCTTCCATAATTTGGCTTTTGCAGATAATGCTGTAATAAATGCTCCAATGAATATAGGGGTGCATGTATCCATTTGAATTCGTGTTTCTGTATTTTGGGGTAAATACCCAGTAGCACAATGACCAGATCACAGAGTAGTTCTAATTTGAACTCTTTGAGGAACTGCCATACTGTTTTCTCCAGTTTGATTCCCGTGAGTTACCCCGATGAAACATAATTTCTGGGTGTGTCTGTGAGGGTATTTCTAGATGAGATCAGTATTTGAATCCGTGGGCTCACCACCTCCCTGCCTGCTTGCTGGAGCTGGGACAATGATCTCTTCCTGCCCTTGGACTGGCATTTACGCCATTACTGCTCCAGGTTCTCAGTCTTGGGACTCTGGCTGTCCTGCAGATGGTAGACTGTGGGACTTCAGCCTCCACAACTGTGTGATCCAATTCCTATAATATCTTCTTTTATATATTTCTCCTACTGGTTCTGTTTCCCTGGAGACATCTGACTAATACACTTTTACTAATAAAACCAACAGTGTATGAGAGTGCTTGTCTCCCCATGCCCTCCTCACTTAAACTGGGCATGATTGGCTTTTCAAATTTTTGCTGTATGTCCCATGCAATATTTGCATATTTATACTAAAAAAAATTCAGGGGTGCCTGGCTGACTCAGTCAGTAGAGCATGTGACTCTTGATCTTGGGGTTGTGAGTTCGAGCCCCACGCTGTGTGTACATAAAAAATAAAATCTGTTAAAAAAGCATTCATTTCCCCCCCCTTGAAATTTGCATTCAACTGGGTGTCCTGTATTTTGTCTGGCAACCCTCCCTGAGGCGGGTATCTGAACTCTCTCTCTCTCTCTCTTTTTTTTTAAAAGATTTAAAAGTTTTTTTTAAGTAATCTCTACACCCAACATGGGGCTCAAACTTACAACCCTGAGCTCTACTGACTGAGCCAGCCAGATGCCCCTACACCTTTTTTAGGCAGTTCTTCACTGTGAATCTGGAAGGCAAGGCCTCACCTCCCACTACGAATACCAAGGGAAGCACATAAGTGTCTTCACGTGCCCTGGGCAGTTAGGACACCACTAGGGGACCCAGGGTCTCATCAAAGACTTCAAATCTTGAGAGACTTATACAGCAAGTGGCAGTGTTTGAGTTCATTCCATTCGTAGAAACTGCATGGAGCAGAGATCCCAGAAGCTAATGTCAGATTAGTGGCGTCCACAGGCAGTTGTGACTCCTGGTGGTAGTATTCAGAAACAGTAGAGATGATGACATACTAACCAAGCCAGTCCTATGGCATGACCTTCACTGGGGTGTCCCCCACCCCCTGCTCAGCCTCCCTTGCTTCCTATCCATTTCCCTAGGCAGGCTCATCTGCTTCCTGTTGATTCCGTGAAATGCTCTATCATCTGCTTAATTCAGCCCGAGTCAGTTTCTGTTGTTTGTAATCAAGAACATTGACTATTATAAATACAAGCCCAGAGAAGCTAGAGAAAAGTCAGAATCATAAGATAGTTCCAGAAAAGTGTTTGTATCCCTAAAAATGGTTCTTATTGCTTTCTAAAAGACACTCTCCTGGGGTGCCTGGGTGGCTCCATCAGCAGAGCATGCAACTCTTGATCTCCAGTTTGTGGTTCAAGCCCCACGCTGGACATAGAGCTTACTTTAAAAAAAAAGTGTTGTCACAAGTAAAAAAAAAAAAATATATATATATATATATATATATACACACACACACACACATACACACATATATACACATATATATATGTGTGTATATATATAAAAGAGGGACACCTGGGTGGCTTAGTTGGTTAAGTCTCTGACTCTTGATCTCAGCTCAGGCCTTGAGCTCAGGGTTGTGAGTTCAAGCCCTGGGTTGGGCTCCACACTGGGCTTGGAGCCCACTTGAAAAAAAAAAAAAAAGATACACTCCCAACCAAGTGATTGCTGCTTGAAGGATAGATTTGGAATTTCCCCAAACAAGCACTAGATGGTGCTAGGAGGTAGCATATTCCTGGTTGTGACACTTGACCCAATAACAAATAACAAGGTTGAAGATCAAGGGCATAGTCAACAAGAACAGCAAATGTTAATTGAGTGCCTAATAGGTACCAGAAACCTCTATATTATAGTACAAACTCATTCCTTCCATCCAATAAAGCAGGTACTTCCATTACCCATAATTTGCAGAAGAAGAAACGGAAGCACGTTCAGTTTAGGTGATTTGTCTAAGATCAGAAAATTAGCAATGAAGATAAGATTTGAACTCAAGAAGTCTGGTCCCAGAGCCTATCGCCTTCAACCACATGATTCACCAGCTCCCTAGTTGATGGCTCTAGCTGCCATTTACTAATCGCTTACTCTGTGCCAGCTTCCAATGCAGGCGTTTTGCACACTGAGAGCATTGACCGTTATCGCCATTTTACAGACAAGGGAACTGAGGCTCGGAGAGGCTAGGTCCGTCGTTCGTGTTCCACAGACAGAGACAAGTCCAAGAGCATGTGGAAATGTAACTCCATCATGCTACCAATAGAAGTAAGTTAAAGAAAAATAATATTTGCTGCTTGAAGGAGTGATTCCACTTTGGAGAGAGGGAAAAATAGACTTTGAAACTGGTTGGCATGGTAGGCTATGCCGCTTCAGTTCAGCTTTTCAGACAGTTGTAGCTGGAATGTCCTCCCTCTTTAGATCCCTCCCTCTGCAAGCGAAAGAGGGCATGAAATCTCACAGCTAACTGACACCTGGTTCATTTTGGCTCTTGCTTTGTTCACTATGAGGATGTTGTCTGATCTAAGCAGGTGAAATTTGTAACTTAGATGGGCTCTGGAGGGAGGCCAGCCTTCTTGACAAATTGATGGTTGTATTTATCTGGAAGAGTAGCCAATGTAAAGAACTAAGAAACCTGGAGTCAGAGGAGTAATGCTATCAAGATCTATGACAAAACCACAGCATTTAAAACAGCATGGTAGTTCCAGCAACGAGATACAACCTAGAGAAACAGGCCTGTAGGACTGAGTATCTCAGAAATGTCCATACTGTCTCTTGGCCCCTCTTGGTTCTGGTCTTCAGTCCTGCATTGGGAGTGGGAGCTTGGGTGTCTGGGGACATCTTGCCCAGTCATATGATTCTTTCCCATGGGCTTGATTTTGCCCTGAGTATTTGGACAACACTCCGTGCCATCCCAGGAAATAAACTGTTTGGTACCAAGACACAGAGCTGTGTGCTCTTCGCATCCACACAGCTGAACCTGACTTTGTACCGCTCGGAGCCTGAAACTTTGCAGTGCTCCTGGGAGGGGACATTAGAGAAAGACATCCTGAATGTGGCTAGCTTGACACCCTTCTCCGTGGAAGCCCTGTGAACCTGAGCCCAAGGGCTGGTATGTACTTGGTGACTATGTAAGCAAGAGTAGAAGAATGTCTGATGTACAGTGGAAGCTTGTACAGTACAAATACTAGTTTTGAAAAACAGAAGGTAGTATAATAGTGGTGGGATGAGACAAATTGACAGAACAGAAGAGACAGCCTAGAAAATAAACAAAATAAAAATATGTGCATATGTACATATGTATACATAAATATACAGGAATTTATCAGGTAAAGGAAACCTCACTAATCTATGGGAAAGGGAAAGGTTATCGAATAAACAGCGGTAGAATGATTTACGATTTGGGAAAAATAATTGCATCTTACACTGAACTAAATTCTGCATCTATGAAAGACAAATTTTTAGAAGGAGAAAAATGAGATTATCCATCTAAGTCCTAGAATGGGGAAATGCTTTCTAGGCAGATATGTTAAAAGAGATCATTGAGGAAGAAGTTGATTGGTATGCTTACATAAAAACGAAGCCTTCTGGAAAGGAAGAAAGAACAAAACAAAAGGCAAGCCCCCCCCACCCCTGAAAATTCTTATAATAAGTATTGAAGGCAATTGATAAAGAGATGATGTACCTCAATGGGAAAGACACTGGGGCTCCTAGCGGGTTCATTCAGAAGAGCATGCAACTCTTGATCTTGGGTCGTGAGTTTGAGCCCCACATTGGGTGTAAAGATTACCTAAATAGATACACTTAAAAAATTTTTTTAAATGGGAAGTACACTAAAAGAAAAAGACAAACAGGACAAAGAACTGAATGGATGAATCACATATGAAGAAATACAAATGCATAATGAAGTAGTACCAAACTTGGATGTCACTCGAAATTTCAAAATGCCTGCTAAAACTAAGGTAGCCTATTTCACCTCTCAGATCAGCAAAGATGTTCTAAAAATCATAAGCCCCAACATTATAAAGCACTCTTATGTGCTGATGAACAAAACAAACTGGTCTTGCCTTTCTGGATAGCAATTTGGCCCAGATGCTTTAAGACCCATCTTTTGTCCAGGAAATTCCATGTCTAGGAATTTATTTTAAGGAAATAGTAATACAGGTGAGATTTTTGTACAAAGACATTCATTTCAGTCCTGGGAATAACCTGCGGAGAACCATTAGGAGTATGGTTAAATAAATCATGGGATGCTCATACAATAGAATTTTATGCAGCTATCAAAAATGGTATTTACAGGGGCGCCTGGGTGGCTCAGTGGGTTAAGCCGCTGCCTTTGGCTCAGGTCATGATCTCAGGGTCCTGGGATCAAGTCCCGCATCGGGCTCTCTGCTCAGCAGGGAGCCTGCTTCCCTCTCTCTCTCTGCCTGCCTCTCCATCTACTTGTGATTTCTCTCTGTCAAATAAATAAATAAAATCTAAAAAAAAAATGGTATTTACAAAGGACTTTCAATGGCACAGGGAAATGTACCATAACAAACCAGATGAAATGGACAATTCCTAGAAACACACGTATTGGGGTGCCTGGGTGACTGAGTGGGTTAAGCCTCTGCCTTTGGCTTGGGTCATGGTCTTAGGGTCCTGGGATCGAGCACTGCATCGGGCTCTCTGCTCAGCAGGGAGCCTGCTTCCTCCTCTCTTTATGCCTGCCTCTCTGCCTACTTGTAATCTCTATCCAATAAATAAATAAAATCTTAAAAAAAAACCCAAAACACACATATTACCATACTGACTCGAGTAGAAACAGAAACACTGAACAGACCTATACCAAGTAAAGAGATTTAATTAATAATCAAAACCCCCTCATGTCACCCTGGTGACTCCTACTCTAGGTCTGCATCTTTAATAAAGAAAAGTCATTTTTCGATAAAACGAAAAGCTATTAATAGCTTGAAGTTCCGGTTCTGAACCAAGAAAACACTGGAGGAGAAAAGATTTGTTTCCACCTCCCTCTTCATATGCCTTTTTTTTTTTTTTAGAGAGAGAGAGAGAGAGAGAGAGAAAGGATGGGGGGCGGGTAGAGGGAGAGGTAGACAGATTCCTAAGCAGGCTCCCTGCTGAGCACAGAGCCAACATAGGGCTCCATCCCATGACCCCAAGATCATGACCTGAGCTGAAATAAAGAGTCAGATGCTTAACTGACTGAGCCATCCACACTCCCTTTTATACACTTTTTACCCCCACTTTCCAGTGGTATCATCACTTTCTCCTCTAACAAAATTTTCCCCAAGGCAAAGAACAAGTAAATGAATTTATACTTCATCTTACTTGGCTGATAACATACTTTCCCTAGGAATATTTGCATCTTGAAAGAGGCCAAAACCTTAGCCAACAGAATGAAACCCTAAGTGGCCTGACTTTCAAGGCAATTCCCTACCTCCTCTCTGTTTTCTCTCTTACTAACCAACGCTCTTTGCAAGTTGAGTGATGCTCTCCTGCTCTGCCAGCCAACTGGATCTCCTGACTGTATTCCCCCGAGTACCTTATACATGCTCAGTTGTCTCAGGATTTCCATTTGGAATCCTTACCTACCTATGCATTCAGTGCTCACCCCTCCTTTGGGACCATCTAAATCCCACGTCCCTACCTGAATTCTTCCTTCATTTATTCATTAACTCAGCAACCATTTCATGGGCACTTGCTATCTTCCTGGCACCATATCAGGCACACATGGGCCAGGCCTCATGGAACTTAGCTTCCTGGGAATGGCTGACACCAAACAAGTAAACAAACACAGGTGTGACTACAAAGTGTGGCATGTGCATTGAAGGAAAACAACTGGGTGCAGTGAGAGGCACCTGGGTGGCTAAGTCGGTTAAATGGCCGACCCTTGATTTCGGGCTCAGGTCATGATCTTGGGGTTGTGGGATCGAGCCCTGTGCCGGGTTTAACACTCAGCGGGGAGTCTGCTTGAGATTCTCTCTCTCCCTCTTCTTCTGCCTCTGGCCCCTGCGTACGCACGCGCACTTTCGCTCTCTAAAGTAAATAAGTTGGGGTGCCTGGGTGGCTCAGTGCGTTAAATGTCTGCCTTCAGCTCAGGTTATGATCCCAGGGTCCTGGGATTGAGCCCCACGTTGGGCTACCTGCTCATCAGGGAGATTGTTTCTCCCTCTCCTCCTCACTTGTGTGCTCTCTCTCGCTATCTCTGTCTCTCTCTCAAATAAAGAAATAAAAATCTAAAAATAAATAAGTAAATGAATCTTCTTTTTTTAAAAGAACTGGGTGCAGAGAGAGCGAATAATGAAGGTAGGAGAAGCAGCTTCCCTGTGCAGCCCAGCTGTCCCTGACTTCTCCCTAATCTCAGCCCTTAAAGCTTTATTGTGTGAACCACTCTGACACTCACATATGTATATGATATCGTTTATGTACCAGGTCCTGTGCAATCATAATACTAAGTACCACTGACTAGGCAATTATTATATGCTAGGCACTGAGCTGTGCACTTAATCCTTAAAATGATTCTATGAGAGAAGTGCTATTATTATTCCCATTTTTTGGAGGAGACGACTGAGTTGCAATGTGAGTCAATTACTTTCCCGAGGTCGTTCATTTAGTGAGGGACAAAGCTGGGTCTCAGACTCAAGTTGTCTGGTTCCTGAGTTCAGCCACTTAACCACAGCCACCTATTGTGCTCTGTGAGATGTGCACATGCGTGTGCTGTGTGTGTGTTTGTGTTTTTTTGGGGAGGGGACAAAGTTGAAGAGATGGGCCTAGTTGGGGAGTCTGCCATGTCATACTGATCATACTTGCCATACCTTAGTCCTCTCCTTGGTGCGCAGGGTAAAGGGAAAGAAATCCAGTCTGTTGGAAGTGGGGGAGCAGGATACATGGGCAATGGGGTTCACAAGATTCAGCAACAGTATTGAGCTCTACCTTGACTGAATTTGGAATTTGTGGAGAAGGGGAAGAGAATGAGAATCCTCAAGAACAGCCTGCCCAAAGGCACAGAGGTAGAAAGAACATAATGTGTTTGAGGAATGGACGGTCTTCACTTGACCCTGCTTGGGGCCGGGGACTGGGCAGGAGATGGGGGAGGCTGGGTGATGTTGACTTGTCTTCTTCCTTCCATTTTTGAAAATAAATGTCCTCTCTTCCCAAGGAAGATCCTTCCATTTCTTCACTTTGCAAGGCACAATTTTTCCTTTCACAGTGCATTGAGAAAATGCCTAGACATAGAGAAAGCACAGACATAGGAGGCCACATGCTACCTCTCTGCTTTCCAGAAAGGGAAACACAGTCATTGTAGGAAGCACAATAAAACTGTTAAAAGTGCATTCAATCTCTTACCAAAACTGAGAGAGACAAGTTATGGTTCTCTTCATTCTGGGGTAATACGAAAATGGGAAATTTGTCTTCAAGTGAGAAGATGAAAACATCACTAGCAAACCATCTCTGATCTTCTTCAGCTCTTGAAAATCCTTTCAGTGACTTTATCCTAGACAATTGACATAATTTTTGTTCACAGAACCACTGTAGATGGTAGGGAACGTGCTGTTCCATGCCTCTACTGTTTGGTACCACCCACACACAATTCCTGGAAGAGTGCTGAGTGAAGGTGAAGTACCTCAGTTTCCCCATTTGTAGGATAGGCATAGTGGTAGCCCCTACATCATGGCATTGTTGAGAGAATAAACTGAATTATTGGATGGAAATAAAGTTCCCAGTACAGAGTCCAGTATGTTGTAAGCCCCTCCCTCCTTCATGTAAATCTGATCAATGAGATCTATTGATTGCCTGTGGGCTTTTTGCTTTGGTTTGGTTTGGTTTTGTAATAGTAAATGGGAAAAGAGGTATTTGATGGGGGCAAAGGAGTCTTTCTCTTTTCCATACTCCTAAATGGAGATGACTTCTAAGGTCCATCCTCCTGGAGTTATTTTAACCATTATTGAACTTAAGAAAATCTCCTAACCAATCACCAAAATAACCCCCATATCCCTTGGCTTGCTTCTTGATCCAGGACAAACACAAATACCCTTCAAATCACTGGCTTCTTTCTTTGTGGAAATCAGCCTATATAAACTTGAAACAGAATCAGCCACAACTTCTTGCTTCCTGCCCCCTTTCTCATGGCCTCTGGAAGCATCCCACTGATTCTCAGTCCTCGTCTCAGCATTAACCCCCTCCTGCTCTAAGTTGATACACCCCGTTAGCTATGGTTCTATAAACCATAAAATGGCCAAGCTGGAAAGACCCTTGGATAACAATTTGTCACACTCGTCTCCCTCATTTTACAAAAGAAATGTATCAGAAAGGGGAGAGGGGTGTGGTTTTGCCAAGGTCACACATTGAATTTGTGGCAGAGCCATGCCTAGGGCCCCAGAGGTACACACCTACAGCCCTGCCTTGGTTCTTTGGACTCTTGGGGCGGACCCTAGTGTTGACGGCAGTGTCAAAATGATTGGTCAGGCGAATTTCCTGGGTATAAATTAAAATGAAGTCATGAGAGTGGCCAAACATGACCGTGGACTAACCCACAGAGGCATTTCAGTGCTCTCCGTTGGACCCAGCAGTGTGGTTATGCAGCCAGGGGGAGGAGATAGCCTCATGGGCCATCTTGTTCTTCTTATGATGCCTCGTGAATGGTGGGCACTCACTTTGAACTGAGTTTCATATAGTTCTAAGGCGAAGTATTCATTGCAGCGTGGATGAGAATGCGTACTGAACCGTGCATTGAAAACACCCACAACAGCACATTCAAAATGAGGAAGGGAATCAAATATCAGCCAGATGTTGAGGAAGACACATTCATGCCTTGAGTCCCAGGGAAAGGGATGAGCACAGTTCATTCCAATGTCAAGATTCCTTCACAGCACTCCCAAGGCTGATGAAAGCTTAGGCTATCTGAAGTGTAAGCACTAATCACTGTCATGTGGTTTGTTGGACTTTTGGTTTTGTTTCGGTGGGTTTTGTTTAGGCCTTTTTTTTAAAAACCCAGTAGCCTCATCATCAGACAAAACACACTTCCACCCACCTACATTTACCCCATCCCTGAGGTTTCTGAGTTTTAGCAAAGGGCAATTTAGATTGTGGAGGTCAAGAAAAACAAGGCTGTACCCACCTCGAGTCTAGCCCAATTTCCAGAGACAAATAACTCAGTTCCTTAAGCCCTAATGTCACCCTCCCCTCCATAAACAAAACTGAAGGAGGCTGAGGTAGAAGGAAAAGTAAAGTTAAATTTCTTCTAAACCCAAATCTCACTAACAAGGATGCTTGATAGCAAGAATGTGACATTCCACCAGGAAACTCCTAATTGTCTTCATGCTAGTGCCTCATTAAAGGGAAAAATGGCCTTGGCTTGATAGTAACCAGGCCTTCAATATCCTGACAGTCTCCTTTACCCTGATAGCCCTTCTGAACACCCCCTTTGTCCTCACCCACTGCCAAGTCCACCCCTACTCTGCCTTTAAAAATTCTGACTGTAATCTGACTCAGGGTCCAAGTCCCTACTCCACTGTGTTGGGTATACTAGGGCCCAAGCTTAAGCTTGTCAAATAAACCCTCATGCGATTGCATCGGTGCTTGGCTCCTTGGTGGTCTCTCAGACGCAAAAACTCGGGCACAACAAGATAACATAAATGCAATTGCTGAGTATTAATAGTCTTATGAGCAGTAGGTGAAGGAGATTAAGAGGTACAGTCTTCCAGTTATAAATAAGTCATGAGATGAAAGTTGCAGTATAAGGAATATAGTCAATGATATAATGATATAGATCAATGGAACAGAATACAGAGCCCAGAAATGGACCCTCAACTCTATGGTCAACTAATCTTCAACAAATCAGGAAAGAATGTCCAATGGAAAAAAGACAGCCTCTTCAACAAATGGTGTTGGGAAAATTGGACAGCCACATGCAGAAGAATGACACTGGACCATTTCCTTACACCACATATGAAAACAGATTCAGAATGGATGAAAGACCTCAATATGAGACAGGAATCCATCAAAATCCTTGAGAGGGGAACACAGGCAGCAACCTCTTCAACCTCAGCCGCAGCAACTTCTTCCTAGAAACATCGCCAAAGGCAAGGAAAGCAAGGGCAAAAATGAACTATTGGGACTTCATCAAGATCAAAAGCTTTTGCACAGCAAAGGAAACAGTCAACAAAACCAAAAGACAACGGACAGAATGGGAGAAGATAATTTGCAAACAACGTATTAGATACAGGGCTAGTATCTAAAATCTATAAAGAACTTATCAAAGTCAACACCCAAAGAACAAATAACCCAATCAAGAAATGGGCAGAGGATAGGAGCGGACATTTCTGCGTAGAAGACATCCAAAGGCAAGATTAACAAGTCAGGAAATGACAGATGTTGGCGAGAATGCAGAGAAAGGGGAACCCTCCTATATTGTTGGTGGGAATGCAAGCTGGTTCAGCCACTCTGGAAAACAGTATGGCGGTTCCTCAAAAAGTTGAAAATAGAGCTACCCTAGGACCCAGCAATCACGCTACTAGGTATTTACCCTAAAGATACAAAAGTAGTCATCTGAAGGGGCATGTGCACACCAATGTTTATAGCAGCAATGTTCACAATAGCTACAATATGGAAAGAGCCTAGATGTCCATTGACAGATGAATGGATAAAGAAGAAGTAGCATGTGTGTGTGTGTAATGCAGCCATCAAAACCCCCCAAATCTTGCCATTTTCAGTGATGTGGATGGAACTAGAGGGTATTATGCTGACTGAAATAAGTCAATCAGAGAAAGACAATTATCATATGATCTCCCTGTTATGAGGATTTTGAGAAACAAGACAGAGGATCATAGGGGAAGGGAGGGGGAAATGCAATAAGATGAACCAGAGAGTGAGACAAACCATAAGAGACTCTTAATCTCAGAAAACAAACTGAGGGTTGCTGGAGGGAAGGGGGGTGAGGGGAGATGGAGTGGGTTGGGTGATAGACATTAGGGAGGGTAGACGCTATGGTGAGCACTGTGTATTGTGTATGACTGATGGATCACAGATCTGTACCCTGAAACAAATAATACATTATATGTTAATAAAAAATATTATGATAACGTGCTATGGTGACTGATGGTGAGTACATGAGTGCGGCGAGCATGGAATAGTGTATAGAGTTGTGGAATCACTATGTTGTACACCTGAAACTAATATAACTGTATGTCAACTCTCCTTCAGTAATACATTTTTTTAAATTGTGATCTTGTGTCAGTGTCAGTGAAAAGGCAGCTACCCCTCAGTGTGTGTACATATTTGTGGGTTTCACATGAGACATAAATACAGACATCTACTTTGATTGTTTTCTTAAATAACAGCTTTATTGAGATAGAATTCACGTATCATAAAGTTCATTCCTTTGAAGTGTATCATTCAGAGGTTTTGGAATAGTCACAGAGTTACTCGGCTCTCCGGACTATCTAATTCGGGAACATCTCATCACTCCAGAGGGTAACCCTGACCCATAGCAGTCACCCTTCACTTCCTCCTCCCCCATCCGGCCACCCCTGGTGACTAACCTGCTTCCTTCCCATCTCTATGGACTTGACTGTTCTGGACATTTCATACAAATGGAATCAGACAGTACATGGCCCCTCTGATTTCTGTGTCATGCCCCGGTAATGAACCCTTTCTATTAGCCTCTGAGCACTTTCGTCTAGGTCATCTCCTTGGCACCAAGATGCCCTCGGCTCATGACAGGGGAGGTAGGAACGTACCCAGAGTAATGAAGACCTGAAAAGTTGTTAGCATGAAGGTCATCTCTCCCCCAGCCCAGGGAGACCTGGGATGGTGGAATCTTGGTGCTGACCCCAGAGCAGGTGCTTACCGGACAGTATGGTGTAGCCGAGCCCTTCCACATCTGTCCCTCATGCCACTCACACTATTGGGCAAATCAAGCTGCTCAGAACCTTTGTCCCCAAAAAGTACAGAGGAACACAACCCCAAGATATGGCTGATGGCCAAAGCATTCTGTTCATCCTCATTAGCATGACCATCCAGACAGTCCCTAATCTCACGTCAAGATCTAAAGCTACATTCTGCTTTTCCCACTCTCCTTTTAGGCAGATTTTTTTTCTTTGTCATTGAGAACATTGAGGGATCAGGAAACCAGTGAACTGGCCCCAGGCGATTGGCTCTATCTCAATACGGTACTGATATATGCAACCTTTTCAGTTGCCCTTGTTCCATTCATAGGAAAGTGGAATCAAACCACCTCCTTCAGTAGGATGTTTTGCTTCCCCTAGGTGTCTTGCTGTCCTAAGGACACAGCTGACATGTACCACTATTTCCTCCTCCGAACTGTGTCCTGCTTGCTCGTTCTCCTTTAGGCAACGTCATAGCCCCAGTTCTGCCGGCTAGAAGCCCTACGGTCACCTGGAACTCAGCCCTTTCCTCTGTACCCACCACGGCGCCGGCTCTCAGAACCTGTCCCCTCGACGCTGTCCTTACCGGTCCCTATGCCTCTAGGCCTGTCTCTTTCCGCATCAGCCTCCACGCTGCTCCTGTGTGAACGCTGGCAAACACTTTCAGCATGTCATGGTCACACCCACGAAGTGTCAAAGACCACCCGCTCCCCACCCCTACCATTTGCCAACCCTAACAGTCAACTGGGAAGCTCAACCCCATGGACGCAGTATGAGCTCCCACCAGTGGGTAATGCCCCCATCTGGTCTCTCTCTGCCTCGTCCCTGCTCCCACTTCTTAGAGCTCATGAACCTGTCACTATTACTAGGTTCTGCTACATGCGCCCCTCCACACACATCCCCGCCCCTTCACCCCCATACACTCACTCCCCAACACTCCGCACTCTATTCACACACACGCACAATCTCACAACAGCCCCTCACCCACCCCACACCCCCACACACCCCACATCCCCTCACACACACACTCCCTCCCCACTCATTCACACATACACACTCACAACACCCCCTCGCACACACTTACACACACTCACCCCCCTCAACCATGGGCTCAAGTTTTATGGGGTTTCCCCTACAAGAAAGCACAACCAACCCACTTCCGGGGGACCCCTGCATGTCGGGCGCCACATCATCCTCATCTTGCTTACCCTGCACCACAAGCCTCTGGAAGCAAACACTTTCTTCATCTAACAGAGGAAGTGACTGGCTTTAGAGAGGTCAAGGAAATTGCTGGAGAGATGGAGCTGGAGTTGGAGCCTAGATCTACGGACCCTGGGGACCTTGAATCACCAGGTCATCGAAGACCAACAGTCCTGAGGTCACACGTCTCCCGGCAATCAAGGCTTTCCATAAGACAACGTATGAATCCCCAGTGCACCCCATCCGCTCTAGCTGTTTATCGCCATTTATCTTGGATGCCTAGTCTGGGGTCCCTAACTAACAAAGAAGTTCCCTCAGGGCAGTGGCAAAGGCTTTACTCATCTTGGGGTCCTCTCAGGGCCCAGAGCAGGGCGCAAAGGGTTAGGTCTTGTGGAATAGGAAGGAATTGCTTAAAATGCAATCCAGGCAATAGCAAATTTTGTAGCAGTGTTTTGCAAAGACACGTTCTGTGATATCTGATTACAAGCGGAGAGCAAAGCACTTTGGTAGAAACACTGAAAAAAAAAAGCCCCAATTAAAACTTGGAGAGGAGGTAATAAAGAATGAAAAAAGTGTTGGTGGAAGGACAGAAGAAGAAACTGCTTATTAGGGGCGCCTGGGTGGCTCAGTGGGTTAAAGCCTCTGCCTTCGGCTCAGATCATGATTCCAGGGTCCTGGGATCGAGCCCCACATGGGGCTCTCTGCTCAGAAGGGAGCCTGCTTCCCCCCCTCTCTCTGCCTGCTTCTCTGCCTACTTGTGATCTCCATCTGTCAAATAAATAAATAAAATTAAAAAAAAAAAAAAGAAACTGCTTATTAGAGCCCGTCTTCAGTGAGAGAGCCTGAGGGGGAACGGTGGTGGGAAGGAGGCTTTGCCCTGAATGCCTTTTTATATCTTTTGAGTTTTGAACCACGGACTACCCGGACAATTTCAATTAGCAATAATCGCGCCTCGGATAAACCTCATTGGCTACGATACTGCCACTGCGCAAAGCTACCCGGACAATTTCAAAAGTCAATGAAGATTAAACTTTTTTTTTTTTTTTTTTAAAGAAAAACCACAGCTGAATGAGATATAGCGTGGTAATGGTTTTCGGCTCTTGTCCTGAGATGGTTTCATCTCTTGCTCTGCAAATGGAGCCCATTGGGCCTCATCTGGTTCCGGGGTCTGAGGCTAGTACCCTAAGACACAAGGTGTGCATCCCTAACTTTGCAGAGCACCACCGCCGCCGTATCCAGCTGCTTCCCCTGATTTGTTTATCCTTCGGAGCCCTGAGAGCCCGGAAGTCAGCGTGTGGTAGAAACACACAAATATAGGGGAGGAATCTGATTCAACAGCCAGCCAATCTGCAGGAAGCTGGATTCCTCTCTTACCTCCAGAGGGCAGTACTAGCCCCAGGAGCTAGAGCTACCTGGAGACCGCTATTAATGTTTGTCTGGGCCAGAGCAGGAGAAGCCTAGTGTTTGGGACAGCAGTTACTGGGAATGTTCCAGAGAAAATGCATCAGTCATTGGGCTGACAGAGGAGGTGGAGTAGGAGAACCAAGTCAAATTTTGTGTTCCCCTGGCCTGATGAAGCAATCAAAGGATGTTCTTGGTTGAGAAAGACTGTGAGAAATCAGTTAACGACTATAAAGGAACTGACATCATAAAATGATGCAAGATGCTTTTTGATCTCAGGGTCCACTCTATACCCCCATGGGGGTAAATAGAAGTTACTTGAACAGGGATTCAGGGCCCCCACCAAGCCCTCTTTTCCCCCCCTCACCCCGCCAAGACCTATATACCTGTAAGTTTTCTGAGTTCCCACAGTGCTGCTGCAACCAAGTTCAAGTCTGCAGCACACTTTCACCTGCGTACTTACTCCTTATATCGGACTTGGCACAAATCTGAAGTCAGAGAAGAGAGCCTAGTCATCATAGTCTGTCTCTAGACATCGTGATTCCCAGTAGATGAGTGATGTTCACATTCTGGAAATAGCCCAACTGCCTAGGGACTGGAAGCACGGATCAGTGAGATCCAATGTGGGCTGAAGGACTTGAGACTAAGGGACGATCATCTCCGGGGTTCAAGGTCTAAGTGAGTAGCTAGTGCTGTGGCCTGAATGTCTCTGCCTGTTGTCTTTTTAAAAAAAACTGTGGCACATGAGTGGCTCAGTTGGTTAAGCTTCCCATTCAGGTCATGATCTTGGGGTCATGAGATCCAGCCTCAGGTCCGGCTTTGTGCAGGGCGTGGAGTCTGCTTGAGATTCTCTCTTCCTCTCCACTCCTCCCCCCGGTCATGCTCTCTCTCTCTAAACAAATAAAATCTTTAAAAATTGTGATAGGGACACCTGAGTGGCTCTGTGGATTAAACCTCTGCCTTCAGCTCAGGTCATGATCTCGGGGTCCTGGGATCGAGCCCTGCATAGGGCTCTCTGCTCGGCGGGGAGCCTGCTTCCCCCTCTCTCTCTGCCTGCCTCTCTGCCTACTTGTGATTGCTCTCTCTATCAAATAAATAATAAGTTCTATTAAGAAATTTAAAAAATTGTGGTAAAATACATTTACTATAAAATTAATGCCCTTAAAAAAATTAATGCCCTTAACTATTTTAAATGATGTTAAAGACATTGACATTGCTGTGAAATCGTCGGGCTCTGGAATTCTTTTCCTCTTTTAAAGCTGAAACTCCACACCCATGCAACACTTCCTGTTCTCCCCTCCCCACAGCCCCTGGCTACCACTGTTCTACTTTGTCTTTATGAATTTGACTTCTCTAAGTACCTCATATAAATGGAATCATAAAGTCTTTGTCTCTTTAATGACTGACTTATCTCACTTAGCATAATGTCCTCACGGTTCATCCATGTTATAACATAGTGCAAAATTTCTTTTTAAGTCTGAATAATATTCCATTGTATGGGCACACCATATTTTTTTATTGACTCACCCCCTGATGGTCACTTGGGTTGCTTCCACATTTTAGCTATTATGAAAAAGTGCTCCTATGAACATGGATGTACAATATCTCTTCATGACCTTGCTTTTGATTCTTTTGGATATATACCAAAGTGGAATTGCTGTATCCTATGGTAGTTCTATTTTCAATTTTTTGGGGAACTGCCATATTGATGGCCACCATGGCCACGCCATTTCATGTTCCTGCCTTCCATGCACAAGGGTTGCAGCTTCTCCATATCCTCTCCAAAATTTGTTTTCTGGGTTTTTGTTTGTTTGTTTTTGTAGTAGTCATGCTAATGGATGTAAAGTGGTATCTAATTGTGGTTTTGATTTTCATTTTTCTAATGATTAGTGATGTTGAGGATCTCTTCATGTACTTTTTGTATGTCTTCTTTGGAGAAATGGCTAGTTAGGTCCTTTCCTGCCCCCCCTCCTTTTTTTTATTATTAACATGTATTATTTGTCTTCGGGATACAGGTCTGTGATTCATCAGTCTTACACACCTCACAGCACTCACCATAGCACATACCCTCCCCAATGTCCATCACTCAGCCATCCATACCTTACTACCCCCTCTCCTCCAGGAACCCTCTTGTTTTCCGAGATTAAGAGTCTCTTATGGTTTGTCTCCTTCTCTGGTTTCATCTTGTTTCATTTTTCCCTCCCTTCCCCTATGATCCTCTGCCTTGTTTCTTAAATTCTGCATATCAGTGAGATCATATGATAATTGTCTTTCTCTGATTGACTTATTTTGCTTAGCATACTACCCTCTAGTTCCACCCATGTTGTTGCAAATGGCAAGATTTCCTTTTTTGATGGCTGCATAGTATTCCATTATATATATATATTTCACATCTTCTTTATCCATTCATCTGTTGATGGACATCTGGTCTCTTTCTGTAGTTTGGCTATTGTGGACATTGCTGCTATAAACATTGGGGTGCAGGTGCCCCTTTGAATCACTGCATTTGTATCTTTGGGATAAATAACCAGGAGTGCAATTGTGGGTTGCCCCTTTTTGAGTAGACTCCATGCCCAATGGAGTCTCCAATTTGAACTTGAATGCACAACCCTGAGATCAAGAGTTGCACATTCCACCGACTGACGCAGCCAGGTGTCTCTTGCCTGTTTTTGAATGGCTTTGTTGTTGTTGAGTTTTAGGAGATTTCTATATATTCTGGATATTAATCTCTTACCAGATACATGATTTACAAGTATTTTCTCCCATTTTGGGGGCCACCTTTTTACTCTGCTGATTGTGTCTTTTGATGCACAATAATTTAAAACTTTCATGACATCCAATTTGTCCATTTTTTGTTATTGTTACCAGTGTGTTTGGTGTCATATCCAAGAAATCATTGCCAAATCCAATGTCATAAAGCTCTTGTCCTATGTTTTCTTCTAAGAGTTTTATTTTAGGTCTTACATTAGGTCCTTGATCTGCTTTGAGTTAATTTTTATATATGCCCTGAGGTAAGGGCCCAACTTCATTCTTTTGCATGTGGATAGTCAGTTTCCCAGGGCCATTTGTTGAAAATCTATTCTTTCCCCCATTGAATGGTTTTGGCACCCTTGCCAAAAATAATTTGACCTTGTATGCAAGGGTGTATTTCTGAACTCCCTATTCTATTCCATCAGTCCATATGCCTGTCTTTATGCCAGTGCCTCACTGCTTTAATTACGATAGCTTTGTAATAAGTTTTGAAATCAAGAAGTGTGTCTTCCAGTTTTGATTTTCTTTTCCAAGATTGTTTTGGCTATTCAGGATCCCTTAAGATTCTGCTTATTGTCTTTTGCCATTAGCTACAGCAATAAGAAATCTTGGCCACTCAAGAAGATGGAGAGGAGGGGCCCCTGGGTGGCTCAGTGGGATAGAGCCTTTGCCTTTGGCTCAGGTCATGATTCCCAGGGTCCTGGGATTGAGCCCCGCATCGGGCTCTCTGCTCAATGGGGAGCCTGCTTTCCCCCGCCACCCTGTCTGCCTTTCTGCCTGCTTGTGATCTCTGTCTGTCAAATAAATAAATCTTTTTAAAAAAGCAGATGGAGGGGAAGCTTTGGGGTACAAAGGAGGCTTTCTGCCATCTGAAGGGGAAGAAGGACATATAGGTTGCCACTTTCTCTAAAACAGAAGTTCTTAGGATGGGGCACCATGAGTGCTCCTCAGGGAATTGCAAACACCCCAAAACTGAGGGCCTAACTGTGGGCCCATCCCAACGACATTTTTTTTTATACTGGGAATAAAGCCCAAAACTATTTCAAATTCTCAAAAGATTCTGAGACCCACTGATAGTTAAGAACCACTGCCTTTGACTGCTTTGTCTTCTGGTGTCCCCCTCCTCTTCCTGTACTCGGTCCCCTCAGGAGCCCAAATTGGTGCTTCAGCCACACTTTGGAAGTATGGGAGAGGAGGACTGAGGAAATCTGGCTAAAACTGGGGGTTCTCCGTGTACCTTCAATTCCTTACACTTTCATCCACACCTCAGTGTTCCCCAGAGAAAACTTCAGTAGGGAGTGTGGGGCTGGGGGCCTGGGGAGCTCATGCTTGGACAGGACGTGAGAATAGTGTGCTCCTTGGGCTGGAGCAAAGAAAACAGTAGGACAAAATTGTGGCCCTTAGTGACGATTTCCTAGTCAAAATTCCCTTGCGGGCCAACCAATCTCAAAATCCCATTCTGGAGGTGGAAAATAATTAATCAGCTGATCCCTAGTGCTTTGTCCCAGGCAACATGGAACTTTAGGTCAGTGAAAATCCTCACATCCTGCACCTGAGTGGGAAAGACTTGGGGTCAGAGAGTCCTTTTTTCCTGAGGTCTTTTATGTATTTTATTTTATTTTTTAAAATTAAAAAAAAGATTTACTTATTTATTTGAGAGAGAGAGGGTGAACAAATGCACACATGAGAGGGGGAAGGGGCAGAAGGAGAAACTCTTCAAGCAGACTCCTGCCTGAACATGGAGCCCCACACGGGGCTCTGTGTCATGACTCATGAGATCATGATCTGAGTCAAAACCGTGAGTTGGATGCTTAACCAACTAAGCCACCCAGGCATCCCACTTTGTGCCCTTTAAGTCAGTTTTTCACCATTCCCTTTTTGGTCCTCAAAACAGTGAGGTTTAATATGAGGGCTGCACTTCATTTCCCCAAATCTGGTTAAAAATGTAGGTGCCTGAGACAAAATCAGCAAGGATGGAGAATAATGGAATAACGTTACCGACCAAAGAGATCTGACATTTCTAGAACACTCCAACCACTCCAGCAAAATGCACATTTTTTCAAGTGTATGAAGAATATTCATCAAAAGGGGCTATATCCTACGTTATAAAACAAACCTCAGTGAATTTAAAAAGCATTGAAATCATACAGAATATGTTCTCTGACTACAATGGAATCAAACTAGAAATCAATAACAGAAAGATATAAGGAAAATCTCTAAATACTTGGAAGCTCAACCTCAGACTTCTAAGCAATCCAAGGGTCGAAGAGGAAGAGTCAAGGGAAATGAGAAAAGATTTTGAACTGAATGAAAAAGAAGGTGAAAGATACCAAAATTTGTGGGGTGCAGCTAAAGCAGTGTTGAGAAGGAAACAGATAGCATTATGCTTATGTAAGAAAAGAAGGAAGGTCTTAAATCAATAATCTAACCTTCCACCTCAAGAAACTACAAAAAGAAGAGCCAAATAAACCTAAAGCAAGCAGAAGCCAGGAAATAATAAAAAGCAGAAATCAATGCAATTGAAAACAGAGAAAGAAAAGAAAATGAAGAAGAAAAAAAAGCAATGAAATCCAAAAGCAGTTTCTTTGAAAATACAAATGAAAATGACAGACCTCTAGCAAGATTGAGAAAAAGCAAGAAGACATAAATGACTAATATCTGGAGGGAAATCGGGATATCAATGCAGACACTGTAGATATCAAGGGAATAACAAGGGAACACCGCCAATTATCCTGCACATAATCTCGACAATTCAGATGAAATGTTCCAATTCCTTGAAAATCACAAACTATTAAGACTCAGTCAAGAAGAACTAGATAACCCAAATAGTTCTATAATTATTAAAGAGATTGAATGAGTAATTCAACACTTTCCAAAAAAAAGCACGGCCCAGATGGCTTCATTGGTGAATTTTACTAAACACTGAAAAGAATAACACCAGTTCTACATAATTTCTTTCAGAACATAGAAGAGGAAGGAGTACTTCTCAACTTATTTTATGAGGCCAGCATCAGCCTGATACCAAAACCAGACAAAGATGGTCCAAACATCAATCAAAGTACAGACTAATATCCCTTGAGCATATAGACTCAAAAATCCTCAACAATGTATTGCCAAATAGAACTTGGCAACATATAAAAAGAATAATATGGCACAACCAAGTGGAGTTATCCAATAATTTAACGCCAGGCAGATTCTATATTTAAACATCAGGGGCGGCTGGGTGGCTCAGTCTGTTAAGGATCCAACTCTTGGTTTCAGCTCAGGTCATACTTGTAGGGTCGTGAGATCGAGCCCTGCGTCAGGCTCTGCACTAAGCACAGAGTTGGCTTAAGGTTATTTCACCCTCTGCCCCCACCCCGCACACTCTGTCTCTCAAAAAAAAAAAAAAGAAAGAAAGAAAGAAAGAAAGAAAAAAGAACAAAAAAAGAAAATCAATGTAATCCACCATATTAACAGTCTAAAGAAGAAAATATAGATGGCTGGGTTCTAAGTGAATCAGCATCTTTGGGAACAGAAGCAAGAAATCTGAATTTTCACGCCTCCCCGACCCCCAGTGTTTCTGGGGATGTTTCAAGATCTACAACCCTTCAGGATAAAGAACGCCTTTCTTAGCTTGGCCCACAGCACCCTTCATTAGCAGATCCCTGTTTACCACTCTGTCTTCACCTTTTCTCTCTTCGCTTTTAAAGCTGGGGAAATGGTCAGCAACTTGGAGTTACCACTACCTTCCAAACAAAGATGCTACCCCATCCCTCTGTTCCAGTCCCTTCTCTGGCCTTAGTCTAGCCCAGCCTAGCCTTTGCCTTGCAAATTCCCATTCTTTTTTCATAACTTAACTTACATGTCACCTTCTCTGGGACCCCTTCCCTGACCTCCCAGGCTGGGGCAGTTGCCCTTCTTGAGGGATTCCATGGCCTCCTTGGGCTTTCCTCTCTCAGAGCCTTGGTAAAACTGCATTGGGATTGTCTGCTACTTGTCCACTTTAGCCATCTCTCTCTCTCTCTTTTTAAAGATTTTATTTATTTATTTGACAAAGAAAGGTCACAAGCAGACAGAGAAGAAGGGAGAGAGAGAGAGAGAGAGAAAGAGAGATAGATAGAGAGAGAGAGAGAGAGAGAGAAGCAGGCTCCCCACTGAGCAGAGAGCTCCATGTGGGGCTTGACCCCAGGACCCTGAGATCATGACCTGAGTCAAAGGAGCCAGCTTAACCCACTGAGCCATCCAGGCGCCTCTCTCTCTCTCTCTCTTTTAAATAAAAGATTTTATTTATTTATTTGAGAGGAGAGCACGAGAGAGCACAAGTAGGGGGAGCAGCAGAGGTAGAGGGAGAAGAAGAGGGAGAGGCAGGCTCCTGGCTGAGCAGAGAGCCCAATGTGGGGCTTGATCCCAGGACCCTAGGATCATGACCTGATCCAAAGGTAGACACTTAACCAACTGAGCCACCCAGGCACCCCTTAGCCATCTCTTTAACCCAGGGTAGGGCCAACAGAGCAGTTGCCCAACCCTTAGGTCTTAGCGGGGAGGCAAGGGGTCCCTCCAACAACTGTAGGGCAAAGGGAATTAAGCAGTGGGAACCTGTGGAAATCCCTCCAAGGCCAAGGGACTAGCGACAGATAGACTCCTGGAAACCCTCCTCCAGTAAGGAGCTCCATTGAGAATTTGTTCTGAGCCTCATTGCCCCAATTGTGCCTTAGTTTTGTTGGTCCTTTCGCCTGATTGGAGGCTGCAATAAGCCTGGGGAAAGACTCCAGATGACTGTTCACTGTCTGTTTTAAGTGAATGGGGAGGTGAGGCTCAAGAGATAAGTGCAAGCCGTTTAGCAAAACTGTGGCCTTTGAACAGTAATTCTTTTTTTTTTATAAAGATTTTTATTTATTTATTTGACAGACAGAAATCACAAGTAGGCAGAGAGAGAGATTGGAGGAAGCAGGCTCCCCGCTGAGCAGAGAGCCCGATGCGGGGCTCGATCCCAGGACCCTGGGATCGTGACCTGAGCCGAAGGCAGAGGCTTTAACCCACTGAGCCACCCAGGTGCCCCTGAACAGTAATTCTTAACTGGAGGATTTTGACGCTCGGGAGTCATTTGCCAAAGTCTGGGGATCATTTCGATCTTTACATGGGGGTTGTGGGAGGTGCACTCCCAGCTGCTGGTGGGTAGAGGGCAAGGGTACAGTAAACATCCTGGAAGGCAAGGGAAAGTCTTCACCCACAAAGAGTGACCTCCAGCCCCAGGTCAATAATTCTAGGTTGAGAAGCCCTAGATTAGGTTGAGAAACCCATGGGGCTCAGAGTGCCTGGAATGTGAAAGAGATATCAAATTACTTGTCTGCCAAAAAGGCACATAGGTTATGTACCTTTGCCCCAGGAGGGAACTGAACAACCCTAGAGGTATGCAGTGGGTAGCTGGTCTCAGAGATTTTGAATAATTAGTAGGTAAAGGCCCCTACAAGAGTCCCATTCACAGACTGTTTACAAAGAAGTTCTTTTCAAGTAAAACAGTAACTCCAACTAATGTAACAGGATGAGAGTAAGTAGAGGTTCCCTTGACTTTTTAAAATTTATTGCAATTAAAAAAATTTTTAAGTAATCTTTCTGCCCAACACGAGGCTCAAACTCATGATCCCAAGATCAAGTCACCCGCTCTGCCCACTGAGCCAGCTAACACCTGCCTTTGACTTGTGTTAATGAATATGTAAAGTCATTAACATATGATTAACACGCAAATGAGGCTGCTTCTGATCTACTCGAAGCCATTTTTATTCTGATGGTTTATTTTTCATATCTTACTCCTTTTTTTTTTTTAAAGGGTGAACTTCTGCAGCCTATACTCCTCATTTACTGTGAATTACAGCTCTTTCAATTAATGAGATTTTGTTCATTTTTCTGGATGTCCAGCCAAGGTCCCATTCTAATGTTGAGTGGCTGTTTAAAGCTAAGACCAAATCATGTAGCCAAAGAGTATAGGTGTATGAGATATATTTATATCTACATTGATTCAAATATCTCTCTATATATTTTTAAAGATTTTATTTATTTGAGAGCAAAAGAAAGAGAGTGAGAGAGAGAGCACAAGTCAGGTGAGGGGCGGAGGGAGAAGCAGACTCCCCACAAAGCAGGGAGCCTGACGCAGGGCTCGATCCCGGGTCTCCAGGATTATGGTCTGAGCTGAAGGCAGACGCTTAACCAACTGAGCCACCCGGGTGCCCCTACACTGATCTATTTTTAACTAGTGAACTCACATGTGCGCGCGCGCGTGCGCGCGCACACACACGCCCCACACTCCATACTCTCCAGCAGTGGGGAATAAGGCACACTATGGAGAACCTTGGCCATCTCACAAAGAGGGTGCTAGAAAGCACTCAAAGGGGTCTGGGCTTTGGTTCTGTGACTTTGGGAGGGTTTAAGGAAGCCGTGTCTTGCTCTAGATCGGATACAGGCCACGTCTGTGACTGCGTATTTCTATAAATCTTATTTCCAAGGAGGGCAGACAAGAGCTGGAATGGGCAAAGCAGCAGCAGTTCCCGTAGTTGCCAGGAGAGGGGGGCGTTTGATCAACCACCGTGGTTTGGACCCCTGTCATGTTTTGTCTGGGTTGAGACATGATTAAGGAGTGGTCTTGCTTTGGCCTTGGTCCATCACAGTCACCCAGTGGCCTTGTCTGAAGTTGCTGTTTGTGGAATTGTTTCTGTTGGACAGAGCGCCGGGGCCTCCCGAAGAGTGCAGGGCCAGCAGCTCGCCAGACCTAGGCCTAACTGATATCGCCAGGACAGCTCCTGGCTGGTGGGGGATGCTTTTCTCTTTCTCAGCACATTACAGTGTATTCTAGTCTATATATTATGTTAAGCATATCTCTCACACACACATATATGTGTATATTTATCCATAGTCCCATATCAGACTGAGCTATTACTTAGTCTTCTTCCCACCACTCATTTCCTCAGGGCCCTGCTTTTCATTTAGTGGTTTTATTTTTTTTATTTTCTTTTTGAAGATTTTATTTATTTATTTGAGAGAACGAGAGAGAGAGAGAGCAAGAGCAGGGGGAGGGGCAGAGGGAGAAGAAGGCTTCCTGCTGAGCAGGGAGCCCGAAGGGGGGCTCCATCCCAGGACTCCAGGATCATGACCTAAGCCAAAGGCAGACACTTAACTGAGCCACCCAGGCGTCCCTCGTTTATTGGTTTTCTTTGCATAAAGACCTTAAGCCTACTATGTGGTTACTGAGCTTGGCTTCTGGAACATCCGCCAAGTCTGAGCCTTTGCGAGCCCACCTTCACCATCCTTCTCAGCTCTGCCCTCACCCCATGGTCTTCTTTCTCCCTCCCAACTTGCTCACCTGTCTTTATCTCCATGTGCATCAAGAGTGCTCTCCTACTTGAGATTCACTGTGAGAACACCACAGCTTGTGGTCCTTCTGGGGCGGGGGCTGGAGGGACGGATTGCATTTTGGCAGCTGAGGGGACCTAGCTGGTCCCTACCCCACACAGGAGAAAGGAGGCCCTACCTTAAAGGAAGGAGGCAGTTCTGGTTCAGCACATGAGGGGAGGGACAGGCATCCCAAAATGGTACCATTCAGATTTGAGACCACCTAGGTTTCTGGTTGAACATTGGGGGACACTCAGGTTGATGGAACAGGAGGTGTGAGGCCAAACTTGTGACCAAATTGGGATCCCCATTGTGCCATGACTTGTTAGCTGATCTCCATCTTACAGACTGTCACCAGGGAAATGAGAGCCCAGCAGCTGTGGGTGAGTGTGTGCTGGTTGACTCCCAAGGATGGAGGGCGTGTCGGGAGAACTGTTTTTTGGATGATTCCTCTAGAGCCTTCCCTGACTCCTCCATTGGATGAAGTCTGCCCTATCACCATCTCTTTCAAGGCAGTCCTTTGGGGCCAGACAAGACCTGGGTTCCTAACCTGGTTATACCAAGCCCCTTGGCCTCTCTGAAGCTGGTTCTACACCTTTAAAGAGGTGCTAAAAAATAGCACCCTTTTGGTGAGATTTGTTGTGATAGTGAGAGAAAATACATGCATAGTTCCTGGCCCACAGTAGGTACTTAAAACATGGTAGCCCCCATTGTCATCACCACCGCCGTCATCATCATCAACCTGCTGGCTCTGCTATGCTCAACTGATCTCTCAGCAGTGAATAAGGGGGTGGTGAGGAATGTGCCCTGAACAGGACGGGTTGTCCACAAAGACCATGAAAGGAATCCTTCTCTCCCTTCTTACTTATATGCTCTGCTCCCTTCTTCCCTCAGCCGACAGCTGGCCTAGTTTCCTCTCATTAAAATCTACTCTTAGCTACAATTAAGGTTGTAACAGGGAGTCTGATCTTAAGCCAAAGGAATGAAACTCTAAGGGCAAAGTTATTACCAACCAGTAAATGGCAAAGATCTGGATAGGAAAGACCCACCTCAGTGCCCCCCGATTCCTAGCCTACTGTACACACATGAAAAAAGTGAGTTGGGGGCGCCTGGGTGGCTCAGTGGGTTAAAGCCTCTGCCTTCGGCTCAGGTCATGATCCCAGAGTCCTGGGATAGAGCCCCACATCAGGCTCTCTGCTCGGCAGGGAGCCTGCTTCCTCCTCTCTCTCTGCCTGCTTCTCTGCCTACTTGTGATCTCTCTATGTCAAATAAATAAATAAAATCTTTGATTAAAAAAAAAGTGAGTTGGTTCAGGAAGTATTCTTCGTGAAGTAACATGGTCCCAGTAGGACGCGGTCATTGCCAATGACATGTCGCCAGTGGGACTTCCAGGATTCCCTGCTAAGATTTCCCTTTGCTCCTCAGAATTTCCTTAAAGAGTTAATGACCTGTAAACAAATTCATAAATGCAGGCTGGTCTTTCAAAGACCTTTAAGGTGACCCCTTCTCTTACCTCAACTTGTAATTTGTCTCATTTGTATTTATTTGTATTTATTTTTAAAAGATTTTATTTATTTATTTGTCAGAGAGAGAGAGAGAGAGAGAGCGAGCACAGGCAGACAGAGAGGCAGGCAGAGGCAGAGGGAGAAGCAGGCTCCCTGCCGAGCAAGGAGCCCGATGTGGGACTCGATCCCAGGACGCTGGGGTCATGACCTGAGCCGAAGGCAGCCGCTTAACCCACTGAGCCACCCAGGCGTCCCTGTCTAATTTGTATTTTTGATTAAAAAAAAAAAAGCCCTTATGGATTCCTTTATCTGCTCTGTCCAGCTTCTGTCCCTTCTATTCAATACATCCTAAGTCTCCCCCCAACCCCAACTCAGAATGTCACTATAGCCACAGGCCTTTTTATTTCCCCCACAGGCCTGAGTTAGAGGTTCCTTGAAAACTTGGGCGGGGGGTGGGGGAGGCAACATCTATTTTAATAGTAATTACGTTTCATCAAATGTTTTCTATGCCACACACTGTATTTTGTCTCTTTCTTCCTCCCAACTTAAAAACATTTTTGCAATAAGTATAGAGCCACAGGGAGCTGTGAAGATGGTATAGAAAGTTCTCACGCATTATTTGCCTAGTCTGCCCCGGTAGTTAAATCTTAGTTACTATAATACAATATCAAAACCAGGAAACTGGCCCTGGGACCGTGCGTGTGTGTAGCTCTCTGCCATTTCACCATGTGCGTAACTGCCCCCACCATGACCAAGACACAGAACTACAGTGTCACCACGAAATTCTCCCCTGAGCAACTCTGTACAGTCACACCTGCTCTCCGTCCCTCACCCTGGGAAACTGGTCATCTGTTTTCCATTCTCTATCATTTCGTCACTTTGAGAATGTTACATAAATGGAATCATACAGTAGGTAGCCTTTTGAGGTTGGATTCCTGCCCCCTCCCCCCAGCATAATGCCTTTGATCGCCTCCCAAGTCATTGCATGTATTCATAGTTCAATTTGTTTTCTCATTTATGGGCAGTGCTGTGGTGTCTTGTGTAAGAACTCTCTCGGGGCGCCTGGGTGGCTCAATGGCTTAAGCCTCTGCCTTCAGCTCAGGTCATGATCTCAGGGTCCTGGGATCGAGCCCTGTATCGGGCTCTCTGCTCCGCGGGAAGCCTGGTTCCCCCTCTCTCTCTGCCTGTCTCTGCCTACTTGTGATCTCTCTCTCTCTGTCAAATAAATAAATAAAATCTTAAAAAAAAAAAAAAACTCTCTCAAGTCCTTGGTTCTGGATATTTTCTCCCATGTGTTCTCACCTGCCACTCCGGACAATGGGAACAAATCCTCCCTTCCCTGAAGCTCTGCAGCCAAATGTCCCCCCAAATGTCCTGTTGATTCCACTTCCTAAGTGTGTCTGGACTCTTCCACTGGCCTCCGTCTTCCCCACCCCACACAGATCAAGGCTTCCATCTCCATCTCCCACCTGAATGACTGTAAGCAGCTTTCCAACTGTCTTCCCATTTCCACTCTTGACTGCCCCCCCCAAAGCTAATGCCAACCTGATTCTGTCCCCTGCCAAAGCCCTTCAGTGGCGCCTTGAAGTTCTTAGGCTACAACCTAAATGCCTCTCTGGGACCATGAGGTCCTGCCCACCTGGCCGCTCCTTGCCTATCTCCCAGAATGCATATATATTTTTAAAAGATTTTATTCATTTATTTGAGAGAGAGAGAGAGAGAGAGAGAAAGAGAGAGCAGGAGCTGGGGGAGAGGCAGACAGAGAAACAGACTCCCCACTGAGCAGGGACCCTGATGCAGGACTCGATCCCAGGACTCTGGGATCATGACCTGAACTGAAGGCAGATGCTTCGCGGACTGTGCCATCCAGATGCCCCCCACCTCCAGAATTCATATTAAGCCTCTCTCTCCTGACTTCGCTCAGCTTCAAGCCCCGGCCTGCTTTGTGTTTGTTGAAAGTACCCCGCCACGGGGCCTCTGGGCTCCCCCTTGCCGTGTCCTCTGAGAGACAGCCCTTCTGGGCTTCAAATCCTGCCCATCCTTTGGGGTTTCACCTCCTCAGCCCTGAGCCCTGCCTTGAAGAAGGGACTTCCTCTCAGTCTCTTCCAAAGTATTCAGCATAACTGTAACGAACTCTTTCATCATGAAATTCATTCATTCCTGTCACGTCCACTGGTGGAACTGGAAGCTTCCAGAGAGCCCGGGGCTGTCTAGTTGACCCTCAGAGCTCCAGTTGCCGGACAAGTGTCTGTGGTCTGTGGCCACGCTTTGGATTCTTGTTGAGCACAAGAATCAGGGGAAGCAGAACTGACTGGTCCTAAGTTACTGTGACTTTAAAAGACGGGGGAGGGACTTCGGGCATGGAGGAGGAGATTGCTGAGGGACACTCGGACTCCGCTCCACGGGCTGGGCTGGCGAGCTGTTCAAGGGGCCTCGCCTGCCCCTTTCCTCCCTCTTCAAACCTTCCTTTACAGGGTGAGAGGCCCTGAGAAGGGAGAAGGTTTTTATGAGGTGCTAGGGACCCATTTTTGAGTCTTTTCTGTCTGCAGACTGTTGGCAGTTTGAATGGGACACTTGGATTTCAGGTTTGGCAGCCCTGACTGGAAAGCATCTGTGGATCTTTACGAAGTAGGGTGTGGCCTCATGGTGAGGGGGGCGTCTTTGAACCACCCGATCCAAAGGAGTCCCCCCACCACGACCCCCTGCGGCTGTAAGTTCCAGAAGGCACAGAGCCTGCCCTGTCCACCGCTGTTCTCCAGGGCCCAACACAGAACGGGCACTTCATAAGTATTTATGAAGTGGGGAAATGGTTAATGAGTGAATGAATGAATGAATGAACAAATGAATGGTGAGGCAGGCTGCCAGAAAGGTCCCCGAGTTGCCTGGAAGCCAAGACTGCCTGGCCAGAGCCTTCATACCTCCTGCCTCGGGCCTTCCCTGGGAGCTCTGGCCCCTCATCCCAAACAGAAAGCAACATGAGGGCAGGCACAGGGCCCCCCTATCCGGGGGCCCATCACGGGGCCAGGCACGGAGAGGGGGGTGCTTCAGCACGGGCTTGCTTGCTCCAAAGTCCTCCCCGCAACCCCACCTCCTCTGACTCCCCCATTTAAAACTTCCCAGCCGCTGCGGAGCGCTCTGCTTTCCAAGTTGGCAACCTGCTAAGGGGTGACCGAATCCAAGCATTTCAGTCTCCTCAAGAGACCTGGTGTGGGTGGCCATGGGGAGAAGGGGCCCCTGGGGAAAGCATTCAGACTGGGGAAACGGGGGTGCCTGTGGTGGTTATCCCTCCCTCAGCCTACCTTCCAGAAAGGCCCTGACTTGCTCTCTTCAGTCTCTGAGTTTCTAAGGATACTCTGGGCTTTCAGGGCCAGGGAAGAAGAAAAGTGCCCTCCCTACCCTACCCCTCGTGGTCACCGCTGAGGAGAAGCAGGAAGAGGGGCCCAGGAAGGCCCTGGGGAGCCACCTGTGAGAGGCACCCTGAAAGTGAGAGAGACCCAAACCCCAAACTGGTTTCTCTGTCTTTAAATAGGTCACGGAAAGCTCAGAGCCTAAAGGGAGGGAAGCCATCGCCCGCCCGGGACAGCCCCCTGCCAGGCCTGCTGTGACAGCAACTCCCTCAGAAAGCACATTGGCTGGAAAGACATGGTGAGGCCTGGCCGAAATTCCCTCAGGAGAGGCTCTGGTTGGGGCAGGGAAGAGTTACATTTTTTTCTGTCTTAGTGTTTCCATTTGGACACCGTTTAGTGTTTCCATTTGGACACCGTCCCTGCTGTGGAAAAGTTTCTGGCCCTGGAGTCTGGCCCCAGCTGTGCCACTGACTCACTCACTGTGAGTGAGAGCCTTGGGCAGGCCTCAGCCCTGTTTCCCTTCAGCGTTTGCACATGGACAACGGGGAAGCCCCCTGCTCTGCCTGCCTCAGGAGCACGGGGACAAGTAAAGGTGGTAAGAAATAGCAAAGCTCTTGGGCAAAAGGAGACACTTTCTTCTCTCCAGTCCTCTCTGGTCCCCCAAATGGCAGGGCTGTTCCATGGGCCTTGCCTCTCTGTCCCATGATGTCTCTGAGTGAAACTATTCCCAGGGAAGGGAACTGTTGACATGGGACGCTACCAAGGGCTCTTCAATGTCTCAGCCGAAGACACGGCCAAGGCCTATGTCCCACGGCGGGGCTGAACCTTTCTTCTCCCCCATTACAGCTGACTCCTGGTTTCAAAGAGTCTGACATTATCAGCATGAGCAAGCACTTTCCAAGCATCTCCAGGGGCAGGGACTTGGGCTAAGCCCTGGGAATACAGGAGAACATCAGACTGCCTCCAGACATAGTCTCGTCCTCTGACTGGAAGGAATACAGACAGGGAAGGAGGGAGACAGGGAGAAAGACCTTCTTTGGTGTACCGCCTTACAATTTATCATGTGTTTTCAATTTTTCAGTTACTCTTTAAAATTTGTTTACAGGGGATGAGATGGAATCTCAGAGAAGCCAAGCACTTTGTCTGAGGTCACAAAGCCTAGGAAGACCAGGCCTCAGGGTAACCTGATTCTAAATTCAAGGCAATTTCTTCTTGTTGCCCTTCTGTGATCACCAGGAAACCCCTGCTGAGGTAGGTAGGAAGTGCAGATACCATCAGTGCCTTTGCTACCCACTAGCACCCTGCCTGGATTACTATAGGAGGGCCCAAGAGAAGAGGAGAAACAGTGGAACAGAGAGGTCTTTTCTTTTCTTTTCTTTTTTTTAGTAAGTTTTGGAGATTTTTAAAAAAGATTTTATTTATTTATTTGAGAGAGAGTGAGCACATAAGCAGAGAGAGGGGCAGAGGCAGAGGGAGAAGCAGGCTCCCCACTGAGCAGGGAGCCTGATGCGGGACTGGATCCCAGGGCCCTGAGATCGTGACCTAAGCCGAAGGCAGATGCCCAACTGACTGAGACACCCAGGTGTCCCCAGGTCTTTTCTTTTGGAACTAAAATTTTTATTTTGCCCTAGGTTTTCCCAGTGGTGGCATCTTGCAAAACTATAGCCCATAGTCACAGCCAGGGTGTGGACATCAGTATGGCCAAGGTACAGAACGTCTCCATCCCCACACGTATCCCTCCTGTTGCATTTTTAAAGCCATACCCACTTCCCTCTCACCTCACCCCTCCTCCTCAACCCTGGCAACGGCTAATCTGTTCTCCATTCTTCTGTCATTTCAAGAAGGTTATCTGAACAAAATCAGACGATGTAACCTTTGGCTTTTTTCGCTCACGTGAGTTCTCTGGGAGTTCATTTGGGCTGCTGAATGGGTCAAGACTTCATTCCTTTTTCCTGCTGAGGGGTTTTCTGTGGTATGGACATAGCACACTGTTTGCTGAACCTGTGGGAGGACATCTGGGCCCATTCTGGCTTTTGGCTCTTATGAATAAAGCGGCTGCAAACATTTGCGGACAGGTGTTTGTGTGGACATAAGTTTTCATTCCTCTGGGATGTGTGCCCAAGAGTAGAACTGCTGGATCATATGAAACTGAAGCCATCAGCTTCAGTCATCACAATGGTCCCGGCTGCCTGAGGTATGAGGTGCTGAGACGGATGCATAGAGAGGCAGGTGGGAGGCCCCCACACATGGCCTGGACCTTACTACCTCAACTGGATCATGCTGAGGCCTCCAAAGGTTTGGGGAGGCCCCCACCAGCGGCCCCCGCCTCTTGAGGGAGTCCTCCATACTCCCGGAAGCCTGCAGGTGGCGCCTGACATCAGGGAATTCACACGGAGGCCTTAACAGATGGCCCCCTGGCTGAGGCCTTGGCTGGTTGGTTCCAAAAGTGTGACTTTAGCCCCTTCAACCAGTCCTTTCTCTAAGCCCTCAGGACCCCATGGTGAGACGGAGCCCCTACCTCAAAATGCAGAGATCACACCGGATGTGGCTGCTCGGACAGCGGCAGTTTCTCCCAAAGCATTCTCCAGTAATTAGGGGCAGGAAGAGGCTGCTTTTTGATGTGGTGTTTATGACATTTGTGTGTGAGAAAAACTCTGGTTCACCGAAATTGAGCTCACGGAGCACCAGGAGCTATGGGGGCAGCGGCCACTCATTCCATTTGCCAGGTAACCCTGGGTGCCAGGCACGGTTCTAGGCACCATGGCTGTGCAATGGACAGACACTGTCCTTCTCCCAGGGAACTTTCCAGTGGAATTATTTTGGGGCCCTTTCCCTTCTCAGTGAACAATGATTAGCTCAGGCCTGCTGACTGGGGTGACATTGCAGACTTTGGGGTCAAGCTTTCTGAATGACAGCGTGGTCTGGGGGTTCTCAATTGGGCCTACAGTTCAGAATCACCTGGGGTGGGGGTGGGGGAGGCTTTGGTTAAAAATGCAGTTCTTGGCCCTTTTCTAAGAGCTACTGACAATGACTCTCGAGGACTTCTGTCTGTCTGTCCTTCTGCCCTTGAGCAAACCAGGCCTGTCTCGTTTGGTCAGCGCCTCTGCTCTTGCTCGTCCTTCAGATATAACGCCCTTCCCGTGGCTGGCTCCTTCTTTCACTCAGAGAAGCTGCTCTGCTCACATTCTTTAAAATCACAGCCACAATCTAGTCTCTCCCTGTCACATCTGTAAGGCATGTAAACTTCTTCTTGTCTGTCCCATCCAGTAGATCATAAGCTCTCTGGGGCACCCGGGTGGCTCAGTCGGTTAAGCGCCTCAGGTCATGATGCCGGGGGTCCTGGGATGGAGCCCAGTGTCAGGCTCCCTGCTCAGCGGGAAGCCTGCTTCTCCCTCTGCCCCTCCCCGCTGCTTGTGCTCCCTCCCTCACGCTCTCTCTCTCAAATACATAAAATCTTTAAAAAAAAAAAAAAGGCTATAAGCTTCCCATGGACAGGGACTCTGTCTTGCTCACTGTTGGATCTCTAGTGCCTACAACAGTGCCTGACACAAAGTAGGTGTTCCCTGAATGTTAGCTAACAATCCAGTGAGTTACTAGAAGCGACCTTTAGACTTCACCTGTTCAACAAGTGCCTGGGTGATTCTGCTTCCCAGCTAACGTCTGACGAGAACCAGAGGTAGACAGGGAGGAGACTGGGCCGAAACATTCCCCCCTTTAAAATGTTCCCCGCTGTCTTCTGATTTGGCTCATTTGCCCTCTAAGGAGTTAGCCAGGACAAAACTGCTGGTTATCAGAAGATGCTGACCCAGACAGTTTCCTTCCATCAAGGTTCAGGAGTAGACATTACAATATTTTTATATCTCAGTCTCAGAGCTGATGATGGTAAACTTATGCCTATGCAATCTGGTCCTGACTTACACTTGTAACAAAACCCAGCAGGATCTCTTGTCGGCACCGCAGTTAGCAACAGGGATTTGGGCATTTGAGTGAAGTCAGTCTAGAAGAGTTGCTTTGAATTTCATTGCCGTGACCCATGCAGCATGCAGATCTCACATGCTTAAGGTGAAGTGCCTTTGGCTGCATCTCTTGCCCAGCTCTGTGCCCTCCCCCATGACCCCCCCACATTTCTAGCTGGATCCAGATTGCCCAGAAGAACGAGCTGCTTTGCTGACACATGGGTTCCTGGGTCTGCCCGAGTGATGTGTCTATGCCGTCTGGCCTCAGGCTGGGATAGAGAGGCGGGGATATTAAAGGGGATCCAGAGGCATTGGTCTGCATGGAGAGAAGTTAGTCAGGGGCAGAGTGGAGCCCTGAGACCACTGTTCAGCTCCTGCAGCGGTCAGATGGTGGGGGCACCGAGCATGCCTCTGTTAAGTATGGACCCGAGTACGTATGTCACCATTTCCCATTTGTGGCTTTTCACAAGCACACCTTACATCGAAGATGCCAGGAAGAACGCCGGGAAGCCAGACCCTTCCCCGAAACCTTGGGTCCCGGGCAGGACAAGGCCCCCAGGAGAACAATGAGGCCAGTGTCACCCAGAAGGGCTATTGTTGGAGAGAGGGGAACAGGCTCTTTGGACTCTGGGCCATATATGATTTGTCATCTGTTGACTTCTGCTCACCAGACCCCCAAAGCCTATGGCTCTTTACAGATGTGGCCTCCAGGGTCCCAGAGGAGTGTGGCGGTGACCAATGGCAGTAGGGTCTGTTTTGTCATGTAGCTAGACTCACCCTGAGCTGGCTGGCTACTCTCTCCTTGTGGTTTTTGTTGCATCAACTAAAGAAGGGTTTGTTTTTGCTTTTTTTTTTTTAAGATTTTATTTATTTATTTGACAGAGACCACAAGTAGGCAGAAAGGCAGGCAGAGAGAGGTAGGGAAGCAGGCTCCCTGCCGAGCAGAGAGCCCGATGCGGGGCTCGATCCCAGGAATCTGGGATCATGACCTGAGCTGAAGGCAGAGGCTTTAACCCACTGAGCCACCCAGGTGCCCCTTGTTTTTGCTTTTTAAAAATTCATCCAAGGGTGGGGCGCCCAGGTGGCTCAGTCGGTTGGGTGTCTGACTCTTGATTTTGGTTCAGGTTCTGATCTCAGAGTTGTGGGATTGAGGCCCGTGTCAGACTCACTGAGCATAAAGAGTCTGCTTCTCCCTCTCCTTCTGCACCTCCCACAGCTTATGTGCTCACTCTTGCATGTGTTCTCTCTCTCTCGCAAATGAATGAATAAATAAAGTCTTAAGAAATGCATCCAAGAGACACTCAAGACCCTATTTAGGGAAAGTCCGATGCTCCACAGTGCTTATTTCCTAGGAGTTGTGGAGGTTTCTCATGGCGTTGTTTGTCGAAATGTCACCCTTACTAAGTACCATGCACTGGAAATCAGACTAAGAAGCAAGGTGTATGTTTAAGAGCCAATGACAGGGCTTTCCTGCCAGTGGTGAAGACCAGGTGGACTGTAGAGAGCATCCTTTGAGGGTCGGGTTGCTTAGAAACGCCTTGATGCCCTTCTGGATGGAGAAACTATTTAAGGACACAATCAAAGTTATTAAAAACAAAACGAATTAAAGCAAGAGAATTGAGAAAGAGTAGGTTTCAGGAGAGGGACCATCTCTTCACTTGTGGCTCATGGAGGACTTCCATCTGGAGAACTCGAGGGAGGAAACAAGAGTTCAGGTCGCCATATTGGTAGTGTCGGCAAACCAATAGCTGGCCCCCGTGAGGACTGAAGGGGGTGGTCATCTTCTGGTTATTTCTTTTCCCGTCTAGTACACATCCGGATGGAATTGGGGGAAAATGTATTTCAAGGGGGGCAATCGCTCTGCCATATCCAAGGAATGACTCTGCTGGTGTTGTAGCCATCCAAAGAAAACAGTTAATGAGAATTACTACCATTTTCCAAGGGCTTATTCTGTGCCCAGACCCCAAGGTTCCAAGGGCTTTACCTAGATAAACTCAGTGAAGCCTCACGTCTGCCCCCTGAGGTAGGGACCACTGTCATCTCTATTTTACGAGGAAGTTCCAGAGGCAGAGGGACACATGCTGTAAAAAAGGGAAGGTGCGGTTAAACCAACTCTGTGGGTTGCTGAGGGGTTAGTCACTTCCCAAGCAGGACCTGCAGTATCCTGGGGGTGCACATGAGAAGGCCTCTTTAGGCTTCACCCCACGAAGGGGAATGAGGGGACTCTGCAGCTATTTGCTTCTAAGCACTGATGTCACTCCTTACCCTCTGCCTTCATAGCCTCCTCTCTAGAACACCTGTGGGTGTTTATTCTGGTGTCTGTCTTATTAACAAAACTCACCACTGGTGGCTAGCTTTAAGAACTGTTTCTTTTAAAATCCATTCTGGAAACTTCTTTCATATTCCAGGCTTTCCACAGCAGGGAAGTAGGCCTGTTAGGGGATGTCTGCTACATTTTTTGGCCTCTTGAGAGAGGGTATTGGATACTCTTGGGGAAGTTTCTCTTTGTAAAGTGCTCTGAACATGAATGGTAAGTGATAATTATCATTACTGGCATCCTTATCAGCACAGTAATGCCTATTATTAGAGGCGTTTAGGCCTCTTGTCTGTGGTCCTTCATATTTAGCAACTAGTCTTCTTTTTTTTTTTTTAAAGAATTTATTTATTTATTTTACAGATGGAGATCACAAGCAGGCAGAGAAGCAGGCAGAGAGAGAGAGGAGGAAGCAGGCTCCCTGCTAAGCAGAGAGCCCGATGTGGGGCTCGATCCCAAGACCCTGGGATCATGACCTGAACTGAAGGCAGAGGCTTTAACCCACTGAGACACCCAGGCGCCCCGCAGCTAGAGCTTTTACTTAAAACTACCAATGCCCGGGGGTGCCTGGGTGGCTCAGTTGGTTAAGCATCTGACTCTCGATTTCAGCTCAGGTCCTAATCTTAGGGTCTCAGAATCAAGCCCTAATGGTGCTCCAGTGAGGCCTGTTTGGAGGGAGGGCTCCTGTCATCTTAGAGAGACCAAGAGGTTCTGACTATTGCTGTGACTTTAAGGAATAGCAGTCAGGAGAACAGGTGATTCTCTCTGGGACTTTAGTGTGTCCACTGGCAGACTTACATAAGTCCAGAACAGGATGTCAATTAAAACAAAACAAAACAAAACAAAACAAAACAGAACAAAAAAACAGCTTTATGGGCACCTGGGTGGCTTCATCGTTTAAGCATCTGCCTTCGGCTCAGGTCATGACCCCGATCAGGGTCCTGGGATGGAGGCCCACACTGGGCTCCCTGCTCAGTGGGGAGTCCATTTCTCCCTCTTCCTCTGCTCCTCCCTTGTGTTCGTCTCTCTCTCTCTCTCTCAAATAAAAAAAAATCTTAAAGGAAACCCCTAGCTTGAGATATAATTCACATAACATGTAATTCAACCTAATTGTTGATAGTTTTTCATTATGCGCAATTTTAAGCATATACAAAAGTAGAGAGGACAGTAGACTGAATCCCCCTGTACCCTACTCTCAGCTTCAAAAATGAAGAACTTGTGGCCCATTGTGTGTCTGTCCTGCGTCTCCCCAGGTGTCTCACCCCCACATAAATGACAATATTTTGAAACAAATTGCAGAAAACTTATCATTTTCCGTAACACACTAGTGTGTATCTCTACACTTGATCGTAGCCAAAAGGCCAAGAAGTCATTAGTGTGTATCTTTAACAGATGGGATTAGAAGAAAAAAAAAAAAAAACCAAAACCACAACCACAACCATAGGCCATAGTCTGTGTCCAGATTTCTAGAGCAGAAGTTTCTGGGATGCGGGGGTCTTGGGTTGAGCAGATGGGGCAGTTCATAAAGGAGCTTTAGATGATCTGTGTATCCTCTGAAAATATGAAAATGTGTGTGTATGTGTATTTTGTAAGGGGGCCACCAAGGGAGTGTAGGCATCTGTGTATATGTTTCCTGGTTGGGGGAGGAAGGGGAAGAGCCAGAGTTTTCAACAAGTTCTCTGAGTGGTATCTGATCCCCATAAAAGGCCTGAAATCTGTGGTCTGGGTGAAGGGTCCGACTGAGAGAGCCCTGGTGTTCAGGGACCAGGACTGAGCAGTGGATGCCCAGAGAAGGCTGCTAAGAGCATGCGGGCTGACACGGAGCCTTTAGCATTCTCACCTGTACCCTGGGCCCAACTCAGGAGGCAGCAGGGTGTCAACCAGGGCTGAAAATTTCCCTGTGCCTCAGAACACAGCCCACCCTACCCCTCCACACTCCCGGTGTGTGATGTTGAGCTCTGGGATTCCCGGGCCCACCCTTCAGGATCCTGTCAGTGGGCAACCTTCTCCTGTATCTAAGCTCCTGCTTTGAGAACCTTCTCCCATATCTAAGCTCCTGCTTTGAGAACCGCAGGCACAGCAGCTAAGAGCATGGGTCTCCGAGTCTCAGAGCCCGGCGTCTGAATCTTGGCTCTGCTTCTTATTAGCTGTGTGGCCTTGGGCAAGTCACTCAACTTCTCTGTGAAGTGCGTCTTCTTATAAATAGCTGCTCTGCCCTGGGGTGGTTGTAAGAAAGAGCATAAATAATAAATGTAAAGCAAACACATAGCGCCTTGCATGAGGACTGGATCCCAGTGGGACAGCCATCCTTATTAAAAAGAACTTGGGGGGCGCCTGTGTGGCTCAGTGGGTTAAGCCGCTGCCTTCGGCTCAGGTCATGATCTCGGGGTCCTGGGATCGAGTCCCGCATCGGGCTCTGCTCAGCTGGAAGCCTGCTTCCTCCTCTCTCTCTCTGCCTGCCTCTCTGCCTATTTGTGATCTCTCTCTGTCAAATAAATAAATAAAATCTTTAAAAAAAAAAAAGAACTTGGAAGGGCTCTGTTTTCTCTCCCTCATGATTGTAAGGGTTTATTGTCTTTCTCATAAAACTGAAGAGATTTTTAAAGTATCAGAAAGCTTATCTGATTTGTGGGTCCTCTTGGCTCCCGGCTTCTGCTGACAGCAATGACACGCAGAAAACTGATGGGCTCAGGTCCTGTTGTGAAGCTCCATGGGCCAGAGAGAAACTGGAATGTTTCTTTCCCTGGGTGCCTTCCGGACACTGGTGGTCTTGTTATCTCAGTTGTTGGGAACAGGGTGCCTCCGTCAGAAAACTTCCGATAGCAAAGCCTGTCCCATTTGGCAAGCATGTTTCCTTAGCTGCTGTGAAGACTCCATGAGAAAATGTGGCCCAAACTCCCTCGTGAGGAAAAGGACCCCAAGCGCATGAGCAGCTCTCCGGGGAGCGGGGACAGTGCCACTAGCTACAATCCCCTCCATGCCCCAGGGCTCACCGTCACCCGCTGACCTTCTCTAGCTTCAAAATTGTGGTGGTCTTTGGGGGAACCCAGGACTGGAAGGCACCCATGCTAGGTCTAGATTTCTTTATAGGAGGGACGGGCCGTGTTGAGATTTCAGACTCCCTGAGGACTAGGTCCTCTCTAGCTAGGCCCCCACCAGAAAACTGTAGCATCCATCCAGGTCCCCGTGGCTTTAATCTAGGATGATCTTCCCGCGAACCCTGAGGCCTATGTTTACAGATTCCCTACCCCAGCCCTTTCCAAGGTGGTTGGACGTTCTCACTTTGCTGCCACTCCTGCTTTTCAGTCCTACCTCCACCCCAGGCTACATGGTGTCTGACTTTTCAGGTCTTACCTCTTGCTGATGGCTTTGTACTAGCCCTTGGAAATTAACAACTGAATGTGGCCTTGCCCCTGTCCCCTACCCCACAGACCCTCTGGTCTCCCAGGAGACAGCATGTACTTTTTATGGGGACTTCAGGTAATGGCCCCACTCCAGGGCCTCCTGCTCAGCAGAGCTTACCTGGTCACCTCTGCCCCCAGAGAGGTGACAGGACAAGCTATAAATGGAAATGAGTACTCACGGGCTCCAGAGGGCACTTGCTGTGCAGGTCACTACAAATGTATGACCAGCGAAATGAGGGAGTGAGCGACTCTTCCTTCTTTTAGCCTGTGGGCCTACCTGTCTAACTGTGCTCAAAGATCCAGAGACAGGACAGTGGCCTTTTGGCCATGGAGGGAACATTGAGGCATGTCTGGGGCTGGTCTTGTGCCTGTTCTCTGATGCTTGACAAGCATGGAGGCCACTTTTCTTCCCAGAAGACTTTGGCTGCAGGGTCATGGAGCCTTTGGGAATGTAGGCCCTGAGGTATTTCTGGCCATCTTTGCAGAGGGAAGACTTGACCGGTCAGAATCTTGGGGGATGGGCTCAGTGGGATTTTCTGGGAAACTGAGGCTCAAGCAGAAAGCATACTCTGTCATCCTCTTTGTTGGAAGAGTTACCAAAGGGTCTGAGTCCACCTTCCTGCCTTCAGGAGCTCAACCTGTTACTGTCATAGGACTTTGGGTGGTAAGTAAGCTTCCTGATTGTCTGGGATCACCGCCAAGGCTGGGGATACACACCAACAGAGTGTAAGATTTTGACCCCAGTTGATGTCTGGGTAATCATGTGTTTGTGTGCATTTGTTTGTGTATGTGTGTGTGCTTTGGAATGTTGGTTTTTTTCTCCCAAAAGGGGAGTTAAGAAAAATGTTTGAGAGGGTCCAAGTCATTGAATCTTTATTTTCCTAGGAAATAGAGTCTTTTGGCCTAAAACTGTTTTGGTCAGGGATGACCTTGGCTCTGGGAAACTCAGTCAGAAGGCAGACTTTGGGGAGTATGGCTAAAGCTACCTCTTCCTCGGCGCTTTCAGATAGACTAACTTCAAATTGGATTTCTTTGCTCATTTGAGTTTTCTCATGGGGAAGTAGCCCAGAGGCTACTGATTGAAGAAAACTTTATAGGGCACCCCTGTACTTGATGTTAAGGAAGACACAGAAAGCTAAGGAGCAAGGTTCTGCCATCTAGTACCTTCTGGTAAACCTGTTGAGGAGACACAACACAAATGTAACATAGGGCAGCCCAGATTCCTCTACCAATACCCTCTACACCCTTATTCTGATTTCACGGATGAAGGGCGGGGGCAGGGACCTATTTGATCACACTCCCCAGGACACTTGCCGTCTATGGATTCCCTGGGAAGCCAACTAGACTAAACCAACAAGCTTGTCCATGATGGGTACTGGACTTGTGCAGGCAAATAGTCTTCCAGAAGTTCAGAGGCAGAGAACCCCCTTGCTTGGCTGGGGTGAGAATGCTCCCCCCCACCCCACCCTACCCATGGATAAGTTCCAAACTAGGCCTCCAGGGATGAAGGAAGGATTTGGAGAGAGTGGAGGAATACTACCGCTAAGGACTCAAGGCCATTTGATTGCGTCTCCAGTTCTTTCTGTGCTTCTTATCTGGGGTGTGGAACGGAGAAGTTGAATTGAGGATAAGGGCTCACACCGAGTCCCAGCGGAGGCCTGAGCTCAAATCCCCTGATATTTCTTAGATCTTATGCCTGCCCAAGTCCAGGAACCCTCATTGGACACTGACCTATTGTTATTGCGGATAGAGACTTAGTGAGGCCCTTAATTCATTCCACAAACTTTTATGGAATGCTTCCTTTAGGCTAGGTCTTTTGTTGTATGCTAAGGATACAGCGATGAGTAAGATACTGTTCCTGTCCCGAGAGGCCTCAGTTTGAGCAGACAGTGTCCATGCGATGGGTGTATTCAAGGCCTTCTATGAAATATTAGTGCACAAAAGAGAGGCTATGGTTGTGGGGAGGGAACAGGGAAGACCTCCCAGGGGAAGTAGGTTAGACTCACCAGTCTAGACTCCCACTAGTCTGGGAGAGGAAGAGGAGAGCACTTTCTAGGCAGTGGTGGAAGAGAAGTATACACCAGTAATGCATTAGGTCAGTTCTGTCCCTTGAGGCCCCCAGGAGAAGAGGGAATGATGGGTACCATTGAGCTGGGGTCATTGCTTGTGTCTTATCAAACGTTTACACTTCACCCCAGAAATCTGGAGAGACAGGGAGGGGCTTTGAAAGCAGGAATAGACTTGGGAATTTTGGAGTTTCAGAATGTTCCCTCTGGTGGTTTTGTAGATGGTAGTGATGGATTGGGTTGAATGATAATGTCCTGCTTAGGAAGGCTGTTTGGTGGTAATTGGTATTGCTTTTCTTTCGGTAGGTCTTCTAGTTTTTGTTTTTGTTATTTTTTTTGTTTTGTTTTTTTGTTTTTGTTGTTGTTTTTTTTTTAATCTTCAGTATGTAACCGCCTGATTTGTCACCTAGTCGATCAATAGCTAAGATTGCATACCAGTTTTAAAGGACAACTACGCTACATGTTGAAGATGGGGTTTGAGACCAAAGAATAGAAAGCACCTTACCCAAGGACCTACCTAGCCAAAGACACCCAGGAGATGAATGAGATTATGCTCTCTGGGGTTAGGACTGGGTGGCATTCATAATAAGGCAAGGTTTCCTGGAGGAGAGGAGTGTTGGCTCTTTATCCATTTAGAAGGAAGGGACAGACAGATGGGAAGAGGCATGCTAGATTCCTATCAGGACAACTCAGAAGTCATTGGAGGGTGAAGGTACCATAGAAAACATCTGGTTACTAGATTCTGGCCCAAACTTCTCATTTCCAAGAGGAAGAAACATAGCAAGAGAAGAATGGGACCCTTCCTGGGTTAGGGTTCATGACATGCCAGCAAGGTTCTCTCTCTGGGGCAGGGGAGGTGCGAGACCAGCATGAGCAAAGTCCCAGAGGTGCTAAGAGGTCTCGTGCAGGGAAGAATCAGACCAGGAGGAGCCACAAAACCAATTGTTTGGAATGCACGTCAGCAGAATCTAGGAAGTTTTGTTTGATTTCCACCGACTCCATGGGTTTCCCTCAGCTGTGGTGATGGTGTGTGGTTGGCTCTTGTCACATGCCTCTGCAGCCCAGGCTGACAGCAAACAGATCATTGGCCTGCTCATGCTGAAGCCATACTGTCCGTGGAACATGCTTCTGGCTTCTATTTACCCAGCACAGAATATTTCTGATAAGGAACTAAAGCTTTAATTCCAACAACAACTTACATATTCTCTAACAAAGGAACCATAGAGTCCTCATTTATAACCCTCTGGCTGCCCTGGTGTTTGGTCAGGAAATACCAGTTTTTTACATGGTATCAAAAATTAATTGACTTCCCATCTCCTCCCACAGAAATGTTGCTCCACAGACATCAAGAAGTGGGGGTTACAATCCCAATGTGTTTGGCTTCCAGACTAACTTTTCATGCTGTCCTCATAAATCAGAACTCAACCCTTTCGGCTGGGTCTGTATTTATCTTTGCAGATGAGCAGGGTGCCAAGTTATGGAGGAAAAATCTTCTCTTTCTCCGACTCCCATTTGGAATCTGCCAGCAGATCCCACCTGCCTTCAGTCAGTCAGGGCTTAGGGGCTGTGTGGAGACGAGAGGATGTATAGTCCTTGGCTCCAGAGTGGGTATGCTGTACTTTTTCCTTCCATCCATCCTCGGCTTTGATCTCTCAGCCCTGAGTGGGCAGCTCAAAGGAACTGCTGTCTTCTTGCTGTGGCTCACACTGATCCTGGATCCCGCTTTCTACTTACTGGGCTAAAGGGTTGCCCCACAGAGGATGAACACCAACAGAACACACCCCTGATGTATGGGGAGGTGATACTGAGGGCCGTAGGATGGCGTGGAGCAAGTAGAGATACGGAGGGAGGGAAGTGGATTTCGTCTCCATGAACCCGTCCTACCTAATCAGAATATAGTCATTTGAAGGGAGAGAGTTTTTTTTTTTTTCAGAAAAACAGTATTCATTATTTTTCACCACACCCAGTGCTCCATGCAAGCTGTGCCCTCTATAATACCCACCACCTGGTACCCCAATCTCCCACCTCCCCGCCACATCAAACCCCTCAGATTGTTTTTCAGAGTCCATAGTCTCTCATGGTTCACCTCCCCTTCCAATTTACCCAAAAGCACATACCCTCCCCAATGTCCATAACCCTACCCCCCTTTTCCCAACCCCCCTCCACCCAGCAACCCACAGTTTGTTTCATGAGATTAAGAGTCACTTATGGTTTGTCTCCTTCCCTATCCCATCTTGTTTCATGGATTCTTCTCCTACCCACTTAAGCCCCCATGTTGCATCACCACTTCCTCATATCAGGGAGATCATATGATAGTTGTCTTTCTCCGCTTGACTTATTTCGCTAAGCATGATACGCTCTAGTTCCATCCATGTTGTCGCAAATGGCAAGATTTCGTTTCTTTTGATGGCTGCATAGTATTCCATTGTGTATATATACCACATCTTCTTGATCCATTCATCTGTTGATGGACATCTAGGTTCTTTCCATAGTTTGGCTATTGTGGACATTGCTGCTATAAACATTCAGGTGCACGTGCCCATTTGGATCACTACGTTTGTATCTTTAGGGTAAATTCCCAGTAGTGCAATTGCTGGGTCATAGGGCAGTTCTATTTTCAACATTTTGAGGAACCTCCATGCTGTTTTCCAGAGTGGTTGCACCAGCTTGCATTCCCACCAACAGTGTAGGAGGGGTCCCCTTTCTCCGCATCCTCGTCAGCATCTGTCATTTCCTGACTTGTTGATTTTAGCCATTCTGACTGGTGTGAGGTGATATCTCATTGTGGTTTTGATTTGTATTTCCCTGATGCCGAGTGATATGGAGCACTTTTTCATGTGTCTGTTGGCCATCTGGATGTCTTCTTTGCAGAAACGTCTGTTCATGTCCTCTGTGAAGGGAGAGAGTTTTAAGACCCAGAGAAACATTCCACTGCTTTATTTTGGGATTCTTTTTTTAAAAAAAATTTTAAATTTTCTTTCTTTTTTCTATTTTTTAAAATTAACATATAATGTATTATTTGCTTCAGGGGTACAGGTCTGTGAATCATCAGTCTTACACAATTCACAGCACTCACCCTCCCCACTCACCCAGCCACCCTATCCTTCCCCTCCCGCCCCCCAGCAACCCTCAGTTTGTTTTGTAAGATTAAGACTCTCTTATGGTTTGTCTCCCTCCCTGGTCCCATCTTGTTTCATTTTTTCCCTCCCTACCCTTCAGGAACCCACCACCTTGCCTCTCAAATTCCTCATATCAGAGATGTCATATGATAATTGTCTTTCTCTGATTGGGTTATTTTGCTTAGCATAATACCCTCCACCCATGTCGTTGCAAATGGCAGGATTTCATTTCTTTTGATGGATGCATAGTATTTCATTTTATATATATATATATGTGTGTGTGTGTGTGTATACATATATATACATACACACACATACCACTTCTTCTTTATCCATTCATCTGCCAATGGACATCTAGGCTCTTTCTACATTGTGGCTTTGTGGACATTTCTGCTATAAACATTCGGGTGCATGTGCCCCTTCAGATTACTACATTTGTATCTTTAGGGTAAATATCCAGTAGTGTAATTGCTGATCATAGGGGAGCTCTATTTTCAACTTTTTGAGGAACTTCCATACTGTTTTCCAGAAAAGCTGCACCAACTTGCATTCCCACCAACAATGTAGGAGGGTTCCCCTTTCTCCACATCCCTGCCAGCATCTGTCGTTTCCTGACTTGGTAATTTTAGCCATTTTGACTGGTGTGAGGTGGTATTTCACTGTGGTTTTGGTTGGTATTTCCCTGATGCTGAGTGATGTTGAGCACTTTTTCATGTGTCTGTTGGCCATTTGGATGTCTTCTTTGCAGAAATGTCTGCTCCTGTCCTCTGCCCATTTCTTGATTGGGTTATTTGTTCTTTGGGTGTTGACTTTGATAAGTTCTTTAAAGATTTTGGATACTAGCCCTTTTTCTAATACGTTGTTTGCAAATATCTTCTCCCATTCTGTCCGTTGTCTTTTGGTTTTGTGGATTGATTCCTCTGCTGTGCAAAAGCTTTGATCTTGATGAAGTCCCAATCGCTCATTTTTGCTCTTGCTTCCCTTGCCTTTGGCGATGTTCCTAGGAAGAATTTACTCTGGCTGATGTCGAAGAGATTGCTGCCTGTGTTACCCTCAAGGATTTTGAAGGATTCCTGTCTCACATTGAGGTCTTTCATCCATTTTGGGTCTGTTTTCGTTTGTGGTGTAAGGAAATGGTCCAGTTTCATTCTTCTGCATGTGGCTGTCCAGTTTTCTCAACACCATTTGTTGAAGAGATGGTCTTTATTCCATTGGACATTCTTTCCTGCTATGTCAAAGATTAGTTGATCATAGAGTTGAGGGTCCATTTCTGGGCTCTTTATTCGGTTCCATTGACCAATGTTTCTGTTTTTGTGCCAGTACCATACTGTCTTGATGATAACAGCTTTGTAATAAGTCTTGAAGTCTGGAATTGTGATGTCACCAACTTTGGCTTTCCTTTTCAACATTGCTCTCACTATTTGGGGTCTTTTTTGGTTCCATATAAATTTTAGGATTATTTGTTCTATTTCTTTGAAAAAAATGGATGGTATTTTGATAGGGATTGCATTAAATGTGTAGATTGCTTTAGGTAGCATAGACATTTTCAAAATATTTTTTTCTTCCAATCCACGAACATGGAACATTTTCCATTTCTTTGTGTCTTCCTCAATTTCTTTCATGAGTACTTTATAGTTCCCTGAGTCCAGATTCTTTGCCTCTTTGTTAGGTTTATTCCTAGGTATCTTCTGGTTTTGGGTGCAATTGTAAATGGGATTGACTCCTTAATTTCTCTTTCTTCTGTCTTGCTGTTGGTGTATAGAAATGCAACTGATTTCTGTGCATTGATTTTATATCCTGACATTTTACTGAATTGCTGTATGAGTTCTAGCAGTTTTGGAGTGGAGCCTTTTGGGTTTTCCACATACAGCATCATATCATCTGCAAAGAGTGAGACTGGACTTCTTCTTTGCTGATTTGGATGCCTTTTATATCTTTTTGTTGTCTGATTGCTGAGGCTAGGACTTCTAGGACTATGTTGAATAGCAGTGGTGATAGTGGACAGCCCTGCCATGTTCCTGACCTTAGGCGAAAAGCTCTCAGATTTTCCCCATTGAGAATGATATTCACTGTGGGTTTTTCATAGATGGCTTTGATGATATTGAAGAATGTACCTTCTATCCCTACCCTGTGAAGAGTTTTGATCAAGAATGCTATAATTTGTCGAATGCTTTTTCAGCATCTAGTGAGAGTATCTATGGTTTTTATTCTTTCTTTTATTAATGTATTGTATCACATTGATTGATTTGCAGATGTTGATCCAACATAGGATGTTGGATTCTATTGGGTAGCATTTTGGTGAAAATTTTTGCAACCCCGTTCATCAAGGATGTTGGTTTCTAATTCTCCTTTTTGAAGAGGGTCATTGTCTGGTTTTGGGATCAAGGTAATGCTGGTCTCATAAAATGAGTTTGGAAGTTTTCCTTCCCTTTCTATTTTTTGGAATAGTTTCAGGAGAAGAGGTATTAATTCTTCTTTAAATGTTTGGTAGAATTCCCCTGGGAAGCCATCTGGCCCTGGGCTCTTTGTTGGTAGATTTGTGATGACACCTTCAATCTCCTTACTGGTTATGGGTCTCTTTGGGCTTTCTATTTCTTCCTGGTTCAGTTTTGGTAGTTTATATGTCTTTAGGAATGCATCCATTTCTTCCAGATTGTCAAATTTTCTGGTGTATAGTTGCTCATAATACGTTTTTATATTTGTTTGTATTTCTTTGGTGTTGGTTGTGATCTCCCCCTTTTCATTCATGATTTTATTAATTGGGTCCTTTCTCTCTCTCTCTCTCTCTCTCTCTTTTTTTTTGCTAAGTCTGGCCAGGGAATTATCAATCTTATTAATTCTTTCAAAGTACCAACTTCTAGTTTCGTTGCTTTGTTGTACTGCCTTTTTGGTTTATATGTCATTGACTTCTGCTCTGATCTTTTTTTTTAAATTGTTGAATGTTTTTATTGAATCATCCCATAAAGGTGAGCTAGGAAGTGCTGATATTGTCATCAAGAAAGTAGTACAGCAAAGACAAATTGCACAATTTATTTTAATAAAGGCAGCTTCCAAGGAAGTGGAAGATGATTGCAGATTTAAACTCAGGCCTGAAGATGTGTGTGTAAAATAATTGGGACATCTTACTGGGATCAGGCCCTGTCAGGGAAGGGAAGGAAGCAAGGTTGGGCAGAAAGAAAGGTTGGGATGTACAAAAGTCAATAGAAGAATACTTCGGCCAACCTATAGGAACTCTGAGGCTGGAATGAGCCTTCGGGTTGTCCCAAGTTAGTTTCAGACTTTGGGCTCCATTTTTAGATGCAGGTTGCCCCTTGAAGGAGGCATGATTCCAGCAAGATGGCTCTCTTCAGCCTGGTACAGTGGGTTCTCAACTGGGGTGATTTTATCTCCAAGAGGACATTTTCCAATGTTTGGGAACATTTTGAGTTGCTACAATATTAGCGGGGGCAAGGGATTCTACTAAACATTTTATGATGCATAGAATGGCCCCACCACAGAGAATGGTGCAGTCCCAAACAGCAATAATACAAGGTTCAGAAACCTTGGCTTAACATAAATCTTGGAAAGGCTGCCAGGCTTTCTTTGCTATTCTTTCTCCAGCTCCTTTAGGTGTTGGGTTGGGGTTGTATACTCGAGACCTTTCTTGTTTCTTGAGAAATGCTTCTATTGCTATATACTTTCCTCTCAGGACCGCCATTGCTGTGTCCCGCAGATTTTTAACAGTTGTGCTCTCATTTTCACTTGTTTCCATGAATTTTTTCAATTCTTCTTTAATTTCCTGGTTGACCCATTCATTCTTGAGTAGGATGTTCCTTAGCCTCCATGTGTTTGAGTTCTTTCCAACTTTCCTTTTGTGGTTCTGTTCTAGTTTCAAAGCATTGTGGTCTGAAAATATGCAGGGAAAGATCCCAATCTTTTGGACTGGTTGAGACCTGATTTGTGACCCAGGATGTGATCTATTCTGGAGAATGTTCCATGTGCATCAGAGAAGAATGTGTATTCTGTTGCTTTGGGATAGAATGTTCTGAATGTATCTGTGGGGTCCATCTGATCCAGTGTGTCATTTAAAGCCTTTATTTCCTTGTTGATATTTTGCTTAGATGATCTGTCCATTTCAGTAAGGGGGCGTTAAAGTCCCCTACTATTATTGTATTATTGTCAATGTGTCTCTTTGATTTTGTTATTAATTGGTTCATATAATTTGCTGCTCCCATGTTAGGGGCATAGATATTTGCAACTGTTAGATCATCTTGTTGGACAGACCCTTTAAGTATGATATAGTGTCCTTCCTCATCTCTTATTATAGTCTTAGCTTAAAATCTAATTTATCTGATGTAAGGATTGCCACCCCACCTTTCTTTTATGTCCTTTAGCATGGCAAATTGTTTTCCACCCTTTCACTTTAAATCTGAAGGTGTCTTTGGGTCTAAAATGAGTTTCTTGCAGGCAGCATACTGATGGGTCTTGTTTTTTTATCCATTCTGATACCTGGTATCTTTTGATTTGGGCATTTAGCTCATTTACATTCAGGGTAACTACTGAAAGATATGAGAGGCGCCTGGGTGGCTCAGTCATTAAGCATCTGCCTTTGGCTTGTGTCCTGATTCTGGGGTCCTGGGATCGAGTCCTGCGTTGGGCTCCCTGCTTGGTGGGAAGCATGCTTCTTCCTCTCCCACTCCCCTAGCTTGTGTTCCTCCCCCCCCTCTGTCAAACAAACAAACAAACAAACAAAATAAAAAAAAGAGAAAGATATGCATTTAGTGCCATTGTAGTGCCTGTAAGGTGACTGTTACTGTATATTGTCTCTGTTCCTTTCTGGTCTGTTACTTTTAGGCTCTCACTTTGCTTAGAGGACCCCTTTCAATATTTCCTGTAAGGCCGGTTTGGTGTTTGCAAGTTCTTTTAATTTTTGTTTGTTGTGGAAGCTTTTTATCTGTCTTTCTATTTTCAGTGATAGCCCAGCTAGATATAGTATTTGTGGCTGCATATTTTCCTCATTTAGTGCTCTGAATATATCATGCCAGTTCTTTCTGGCCTGCCAGGTCTCTGTGGATAGGTCTACTGCCAATCTAATATTTCTACCACTGTAGGTTACAGACCTCTTTTCCCAAACTGCTTTTAGGATTTTCTCTTTGTCACTGAGACTTGTAAGTTTTACTATTAGATGATGAGGTGTTGACCTATTTAATTGATTTTGAGGGGGTTTCTCTGTGCCTTCTCAATTTTGATGCTTGTTCCCTTCAGCAAATTAGGGAGATTCACTACTATAATTTGCTCCAATATACCTTCTGCCCCTCTCTTTCTTCTACTGGGATCCCAATTATTCTAACATTGTTTCATCTTATGGTATCACTTCTCTCTCTTATCACTCCCATCTCCCTGGTCTCCAGCCGCACTCTGTGCTCACCCTGCCTGTGACCAATCATTTCTATCCCTGGCACACAGCCCCGTTTGGAGTCTCCAAACCCAGCAGATTTTTGCCATGCACGTCCACACTGCTCCCCCCAGAGGAGGAAGATGAGTCTCCCTGGATCTGCCACTTGTGGGGTCCCTGTTTGAAGAGCAGTGGCCTAACTGTGCCTTGAATCATGGTTTAAGGCAACCTCAAGCTTAGAGCTCCCTCCTTGCAGCCAACTTCCCTGGTCCGATACCTGGCAGCTCTACCACACGGAGACACTGCTGGTCTTTCTGTGACCCTGTGGGTCCCGAGACCACACTGTCCCCACAAAGGCTCCATCCCCTGCTTAGCCTCTGGAGAGATGTCCCTTGGTAGAGCAGACTTTTGAAAGTTCTGATTTTGTGCTCTGCTGCTCCACTGCTTTCTGGAAGCTGGCCCCTCCCACCATGGTCTATCTTCCTGTCAACTCGGATTCATTTCTCTGCATGTCCTGTCTTCCCGAAGGTGGTCACTTTTCTGTTCGTAGAATTGCTGCTCTTCTTCTCTTCTATCTCCTGCTGAGTTTGAAGGTGTTTGGAATGGTTTGATAACTATCTAGCTGAACTCCTGAGACCCAGTGATATCTCCTACTCCTCTGCCATCTTGATCCTTCTTCTTTATGTGGGATTCTTAAAATCAAAGATCTATACTTTGGAAACATGACTTTATGCTATTTTAATTTTCATAAGTATTTCATTCTGTTCTTTCATCTATGTAACAAATATTTGTTAAGCTGTCTGCTAGGACCACTCACTGTGCTGGTCACAGTGAGGAGCAAAACCACACATGGTCCCGGCCCTCATGCAACTTATGGTCTAGCTGCCAAGCCGGGTCTTGAGCACATAATCCTGGGAATGAACGTTAAAATGCACTTGCAGAAAGTTCTAGAAGGGGAGTTATATGCTCTACGGGTTACCTCCCAGTAAACCCAGCATAAGTTGAAAGTGCATTGAATTTACCTAACCTACAGAAGAACATCATAGCTTCACCTAGCCTACCTTAGATGGGCTCAGAACACCTATATTAGCCTGCAAGTGGGCAAAGCCATCCAACACAAAGCCTACTTTATAATGCAGTGTTGAGTATCTTATGTAATTTATTGACAGCTATACTGAAAGTGAAAAATAGAATGGTTGTGTGGGTAAAGATTGGGTTTTAGTGTATTGGTTGTTGACTCTCATGATGGCATGGCTGACTGGTTGCTGTGGCCTCCCCTCCCCACCTGCCCCCCACCCAGCACCATGAGAGAGCATCATACCACCTTATCACTAGTCCAGGAAAAGATCAAAATTCAAAATTCAAAATACGGTTTCTATTGAGTGTCACTTTTGTACCATCATAAACTTAAAAAATTTTAAGTCGAGCCATCCTAGGTCAGAGATCATCTGTATATGCAAAGGCCCTGTGGTGGGTCTGCAAGAAGGCCAGTCTGGTGGGGCAGAGAGAGGGAAAGCGCAGTGGAAGCTGCAGCTGCAGTCAGCAGGGCTCCAAGTCCAAACAGTGCGGGGGGCCTTGAAAGACCTAGCTAAGGAATTTGATCTTTATATTAGGGGCCATAGGAAGTTCTTGGTCAAGTTCTTTTTGAAAATGTCAGTCTGTTGGAGGGGCAGTTAACTACTTAAGAAAGAAAAGTGTTATTTTCTTACTCTGAGCACATGTGGGTCTATTCATAGGTAAAAAAATCTCCTTTCTGACCTTCTTGGGTTCCCAGGGGGAAAGTTCTCCTGAAATGGAGCAAAAAACTTTAGCCTTGGAAGAACCTGACAAGACAGCAGAGGAGACCTATGGTGCACTAGGAACTGTGGGTCTGGCACTCTTCCTTTAACAGTACTTGTCCAATTGACACCTCCCTTTGATAATCTGGCCCAGGTCTTACTGTCATCTCCAGCCACTGCATTCACATATATTTTTTTCATTTTAAAAAATTGTGGTAACATATACATGACATAAAGTCTACCACCTTAGCCATTTTTTAAAAGATTCTATTTTTAAGTAATGTCTACATCCAATTGTGGGGCTTGAACTTACAACCCTGAGATCACCTACTGCTCTACTGACTCTTAACCATTTTTTTTTTTTTAGAGATCATGTGCCTACCTATGGAGAGGTTGGGGGACATGGAGGAGATGGGGAGAGAGAATCTTAAGCAGGCTCCAAGCCCAGAGTGGAGCCCGATTTGGGGCTCAATCCACAACCCTGAGATCACGACATGAGCTGAAATCAAGAGTCGGACACCCAGCTGGCTGAATCCACCCAGGAGCCCACATCTTAACCATTTTTAAGTGTGGAATTCAGTGGCACCAAGTACATTCACATTATAGGACCGTATCACCACCGTCCATCCACATGAACTTCATCTTACAAAACTGAAACTTCCCATTAAACAACAGCTCCCCATTCTCCTGTCCCCCAGCTCCTGCTAACCACCATTCTAATTTCTGTCTCTATTTTCTATTGCTTGAGGTACCTCACATACAGCATCTCACTATATTTGTCTTTTGGAGACTGGTTTATTTTGCTCAGTAAAATGTCCTTAAGGGTCATCTGTGTTGTAGTATGTGTCAGTATTTCCTTCCTTTTTAAGGCTAATATTCTATTATATGTATACACCATGTTTTGTTTATCCATTATGTTGGTAGATGTTCGGGTTGTTTCCACCTTTTGAATATTGCAAATAATGCTACTATAAACATGGGTATATGAGTCTCTTTTCCAGTCCCTTCTTTCAATTCTTTTGAGTATGTACCCAGAAGTGGGATTGCTGGATCCTATGGTGGGATAAAAATAAAAATAAAAAATTTTTTCTGAGGAGCCTCTGTAGTGTTTCCCACAGTGGTCACACCATTTTACATTCCTACCCATGGGGCACAAGGGTCCCAATTTTTCCACGTCCTTACCAACAGTTATTGCTTTCTGTTTTTTTTTCTCCCAAAGATTTATTTCTTTATTTCAGGTGTGGGAGGGGCAGAGGGAGAAAAAGAGATAACCTCTTATAGCAGACTCTGTGCTGAGTGTGGAGCCTGATGGGGGACTTGATCTCATAACCCTGAGATCATGACCTGAGCTAAAGCCAAGAGTTAGACACTTAATGAACCACACCCCCGTGGGTGCCCCTGTTGTTGTTGTTGGTTTATAGTAGCCATCCTAATGGGTGCGATGTGGTATCTCATTGCAGTTTTGATTAACATTTCCTTAGTGAGGAGTGATGTTGAGCATCTTTTTGGGTACATATTGTCCATTTGTACATCTTCTTTGGCAAAATGTCTACTCAAGTCCTTTGCCCCTTTGTAAAAATTGGGTTGTTTGGTTTTTGTCGTTGAGTTGTAGGAGCTCTTTATATATTCTGGATATTAATTCCTCATCAAATATATGGTTCACAAATATTTTCCTCCATTCCATGGGTGCACTCGTTTTCATAGGATGGTTTTTCTTAGAACAAGGGTCCCAGTTATGGCCCTAACTCTACCATTGGCTAAAATGGGGATAACACACTCCATGCTGCACAACAATAACAATAACAAACATTCATCAGGAATTTGCTAAGTGCCAGACACCACTCTAAGTGTGTTCACATATTGACTTAATTAATCTTCCCACCAACGCTGCGAAGTAGGTACTATTTTATTTGCATCTTTATTTTATAAATGAGGAAACTGGGTTAGGAGAGTTTGTGACTTGTCTAAGGCTACCCAGCCAGCCAGTGTCAGAGCTGCAATGTACCGAGGAGCTGTTTTGCAACCCACACGCTCACCCATTCCACTGGGCTGCCTCTCTTACTCTGCTCTGGGGATGAGCCACGGTGTGAGGCAGGCCTATAAACCGCTAAGTGCATAGGGAGACAAGAGATGGTTTGCATTGCTGGGCATATTCAGAGAACAGTGAAGCTTCAGTGATGTGGATAAGCCACTTCTTGGCACACAAGGACCATGAGGATTCAGAGGAAGCTTTTTCAAGGGACAGAGCCCTTGGTGTGGACCGCGGGCTTTGGAACCCAGCCACAAACACAAAGAACATGAGAAGATATGCTTCTTCTCGTGTGGCCTCCCTTGGCCAGGATCCCATTGTGTTTGTCCCCTGAGAATACTTCCTTGCATCTGTATAATTAGAAAATTAAACATAGTCACCCACACATTATTCCCTCAGATCTACAAGGTGATCCAGCCAGCCAGGAAGGGTGGGGGTTATTGTTACTATTTTACAGATGGGAAAACTGAGACCCAGGAACCTTAAGTGCCTTGCCAAAAGCCCCAGTTGGTGGGCAAGTCAGAAAAAAAAATCCTTGAATCTTTTCCTTCATTCTTAAATTTATTTTTTGTACATTCATCAAAAGTACCCATCCCTTCCCCAACCAGCAGGCCAAACGGGCAGGAAAAGCCGGGTGCGTTTTCCTCCCCATGACCTGGACCGGAGCCTGACTCGTGGTTCCCACATCAAAGTTTTGCAGGTTATTGTTCACTTTTGAGCTCAGCAGCGTGCCCTTGGCTAGAGCCATTGCTCTGAGAGTGGGTTACACTGGCCATTATGAGAATTAAAAAGGATGAAAAAATTTCCCAAGGCTCTTAAAAATACATGTCATTTCCCACAGGCTTAAGGTGCTGTGATGCTGGAGATTTTTTTTTAAAGATTTTATTCATTTATTTGACACACAGAGAGAGACAGCAAGAGAGGGAACACAAGCAGGGTGAGTGGGAGAGGAAGAAACAGGCCTCCCACCGAGCAGGGAGTCCAAAGTGGGGCTCAATCCCAGGACCCCCGGACCACGACCTGAGCCGAAGGCAGACGCCCAATGACTGAGCCACCCAGGTGCCCCGATGCTGGAGACTTTTTTAAAAAGGTTTTATTTATTTATTTGACAGAGCTCAGGAGTAGGCAGAGAGGCAGGCAGGCAGAGAGGAGGAAGCAGGCTCCCCGCTGAGCAGATAGCCCGACATGTGGGGCTCCATCCCAGGACTCTGGGATCACGACCTGAGACAAGGCAGAAGCTTTAACCCACTGAACCACCTAGGCGCCCCGATGCTGGAGATTTTTAACACAGACCCTAACGGAGTTTGCATGTTTGGGTTGATTGTTGGACCCTTCACTGGCCCGCATCACAAAGCAGTTTCCTGTGTATGGGAGAAGAGATGTGAGATAAAAGCTGTGTTTGGTGTTGGGGAGTGCAGGGAGTAACTGGGCTTTTGGAGCTCTGCTCAGTCTAATGGGACTAGGCTAGGGATTGGAGGAAGGCACTTAGGAGTGAGCACCCCAAAATTAAGTGAGGTGGGCATGAAGAAGGCTCCAAGACATTTTCCAGCTGGGGCCCTCCATTCAGAGCACCGTTGCAACAAATCAGTTTTCATTTCCCCATGCAATGCCTCTCCGTGACTTTTCTTCCCAGTTATTAACTGTTATTAATTTACTTATTAATTAACTTATTTTATTAATTAATTTATTAACTTTTATTAATTAACGTTGGTAAAGACTTCATTTTTTAAGAGCAGTTTGAGGCTCAACATAAGATTAAGGGGAAGTTCCAGAGATTTCCTATACAATCCCTGCCCCCACACCTGCATAGCTTCCCTCACTACTTACATCCCCCACCACACTGAGACATCATTGTCATCCAAGTCCATAGTTTACAGTAGGTTTCACTCTACGAGTTTGGACAAACGTGTAACGACACGTATCCATCATCATGCTATCACATAGAGGATTTTCATTGTCTTAGAAATTCTCTGTGCTCTGCCTATTTATCCTTCCACCGCAAATCCTCACAACCACTCATCTTGTTACTGTCTCCACACTTTTGCCTTTTTCTAGAATGTCCTATAGTATGCACGGTATATTACATGGAGCCTTTTCAGATTGGCTTCTGTCTTCATTTGTCTGGGTTGCCATAACAAAATGTGGTAGCCCAAGTGACTGATCAGCCATAGACATTTCTCACAGTCCTGGAGGCTGGAACTCCTCCAAGGTCAGAGTGCCAAGATGGTCAGGTGAATGAAGGCCCTTTTCTGGGTTCTGGGTGTAGACTGTTGGGTTCTCAGCGTGCCATCACACGGTGGAAGACTAGGAGAGCCCGGGGCCCCTATTTTAAGGGCCCTAAGCCCATTCATGAGGGCTCTGTTCTCATGACCTAATCACCTCTAAAATACCTCACCTCCTAATACCATCATCTTGAGCATTTAGGTGTTCAACAAGTGGATTTTAGGGGAATATGAACATTCAGGCCACAGTAGACTTCTTCCATTTAGCAATGCAAATTCCAGGATCTTCCATTCTTTTTGTATCTTAGTATTTCATTTCATTTTAGTGCTTGAATACTATCCCATTGTCTGTATATACCACAGTTTGTTTATCTAGTCACATACTGAAGGACCTCTTAGTTGCTTCCAAGTTTGGGCAATTATGAATAAAACGGGTATAAACTTCTGCACATACTTTTTTTGTGCGGGCATATAATGCAGAACATCTCTCCATATGTTTCTTTGCCATCTGTATGTCTTCTCCAGTGAGTTGTCTGTGAAGGTCTTGGGCCTATTTTTAAATCAGATTGTTGGTTTCCTTACTGCTGAGTTTTCAGTGTTCTTTGTATACTGTGGGTAACAGTCCTTCAGCAGATGTGTCTTTTGCAAAAATTTTCTCTCAGTCTGTGGCTCATCTTCTCATTCTCTTGACATTGTCTTTCAGAAAGCAGAAATGTTTAATTTTAATGAAGTCTGGCGTGTCCATTACTTCTTTCATGGATTGTGCCTTTGGTGCTGTGTTTAAAAAGTCATCACCATACCTAGGTCATAAAATGGTCATCTAGGTTCTTTCCTATGTTGTCTTCCTGGAGCTTTACACTTTTGTGTTTTACATTTAGGTCTATGATTTGTTAAGAGTTAAATTTTGTGAAGAGTGTAAAATCTATGTCTAGATTAATTTTTTCTTTTTAAAGATTTTTCTTTATTTGAGAGAGAGAGAGAGAGAATGAGCCAGGAGACCAATGCAGGGCTCTATTCCAGAACCCCAAGATCATGACTTGAGCTGAAGGCAGATGCTTAACCGACTGAGACACCCAGATGCCCCTAGATGTATTTTTTCATATGTGGCTGTCCAGTGGTTCCTGTACCATTTGTTAAAAAGACTATCTTTGCCCCATTGTATTGCCTTTGTTCCTTCATCAAAGATCATTTGAGTATATCTATATGAATCTATTTCTGGACTTTTTGTTCTGTTCCATTGATCTATGGCTATTCTTTACCAATATCACACTGTCTGTCTTACTGTAGCTTTTATAGTAAGTCTTAAAGTCAGGTAGTGTCAATTCTTCAACTTTGTTCTTCTCCTTCAATATTGTGTTGGCTATTCTGGGTCTTTTGCCTCTCCATATCAACTTTAGAATCACTTTGTAAATAGCCACAAAATAAATAACCTGCTGGGATTTTTATTGGGATTGCATTGACTCTATAGATCAAGGTGGGAAGAACTGACATTTTGACAATATTGAGTCTTCCTACCCATGAACATGGGATATCTCTCCCTTTATTTAGATCTTCTTTGATTTTGTTCATCAGAGTTTTGTAGTTTTCCTCATAGGAAATTTGAAAATCTTGTACATGTTTTGTTAGATTTCTAGGTAAGCATTTCATTTGTGGGGGTGCTGATATAAATGGTATTATGTTTTTAATTTCAGAGTACACTTGGTCATTGCTGACATATAGGAAAGTGATCGACATTTGTGGATTAACTTTGTATCCTGCAAACTTGCCATAATTGCTTATTAATTTTAGTAGTCTTTTGGTTGATTCTTTCAGATTTCCTACATAGACAATCATATTACCTGTGAACAAAGGCAGTGTTTTTTTTCCCCTCTTTCCAATCTGTATACCTTTATTTCTTTTTTTGTCTTTTATTGCATTAGCTATGATTTCCAATAGGATGTTGGAAAGAAGTGGTGAGGGACAACCTTGCCTTGTTTCTGATCTTAGTGGGAAAGCTTCTAGTTTCTTGTCAAGAATGATGTAAATTGGGGCACCTGGGTGGCTCTGTGGGTTAAAGCCTCTGCCTTCTGCTCAGGTCATGATCTCAGGGTCCTGGGATGGAGCCCTGCATTGGGCTCTCTGCTCAGCAGGGAGCCTGCTTCCCTTCCTCTCTCTCTGCCTGCCTCTCTGCCTACTTGTGATCTCTGTCTATCAAATAAATAAAAATCTTTTTAAAAAATGATGTAAACTGTAAGTTTTTAAAAACATATTCTTTATCAAGTTAAGGAAGTTCTTTTTATTCTTAGTTTATTGAGAGTTTTTATCAGGAATGGGTGTTGGATTTTGTGACATGCTTTTTCTGTATCTATTGATATTCATATGATTTTTCTTTTTTAGCCTGTTCAATTGATTTTTGAATATTGAACCAGCCCTATATATCTGGAATGCCTACCATTTGTGGAATAAATACCATTTGCTTATAAGTTGTTGGATTCAATTTGATAACATTTTGTTGAGGATTTTTGCATCTATGTTCTTGAGAGATAATGTTCGGTAGTTTTCTTGTAATTTCATCACCTGGTTTTGGTTTTACGATAATGCTGGCCTCATGGGATGAGTTAAGAAATAGTTCCTCTGGGCGCCTGGGTGGCTCAGTGGGTTAAGCCGCTGCCTTCGGCTCAGGTCATGATCTCAGGGTCCTGGAATCGAGTCCCGCATTGGGCTCTCTGCTCAGCAGGGAGCCTGCTTCCTCCTCTCTCTCTCTCTGCCGGCCTCTATGCCTACTTGTGATCTCTCTGTCAAATAAATAAATAAAATCTTAAAAAAAAAGAAATAGTTCCTCTGTTTTTATCTTCCAATAGAGATTGTAGAGAATTGGTATAAATTCTTACTTAAATTTTGGTAGAATTTGCCAGTGAACCCATCTGGGCCTGTTGTTTTCTGTTTTAGAAGATTATTATGTCAATAAGTAATTTATTTTTTATTTTATTTGTCAATAAGTAATTTAAATAGTCAATTTCTATAATAGATGTGGGCCTATTTAAATAGTCTATTTCTTGTGTGAATTTGACAAATTGTGCCTTTCAAGGAATTGGTCCATTTCATCTAGGTTATCAAATTTGTGGGCTTAGAATTTTCCATAGTATTCCTTTATTACCCTTCTAATATCCATACCATTGGTAGTGATGTCCCTTCTTTCATTTCTGATACTGGTAATTTGTATCCTTTCTCTTTTATTCGTAGTTAGCCTGGCTAGTTTTTGACTCTGAGAGTTGGCCACACGGAGTCTCCATCAGTTCCTTATAGTTCAGGGTTTGTTGGTTTTGTTGTTTTGTTTACAACCCAGACACCAGTGCCTGTGGCAGTTTCTGTCAGTGAATCCTGGCTTTGAGAAGCCGTGTGTCCCTGTATTTGTTTGTCTGTCTCTCCAGTCTTAGGGACCACAATTTGCCCTAAGTGCTCCCCTCTCTTACAGATCCAAGAAGAGTTGCTGACTTTTCAGTCTCTTCAAGCTTTTCACTTGTCATTAAGACAGAGTGGTGACTTCCAAGCTCATACATGCAGAACTGGAAACTAGAAGTTCTACTGCATGACATTTTTCTAGCTTTGCTGAGATATAATTGACATATATCACGGTATAAATCTAGGGCATACAGCATGGTGATTTAATACACACACATACTATGAAATGGTTACCGCAATGCAGTTAGTTAACCCATTCGTTGCATCACACAATTCTATTTTTTTGTGGTGAGAACGTGTAAAATCTACTCTTAGCAACTTTCAAGTATAGAATACAGTCTCATTACCTAGAGTCACCATGGTGCCCATCCATCACGTCCCCAGAACTTGCTCATCTGAAGTGTTGAGGAAACAGGACAGAGACTCTGATGGTGAGTATGAGAGAGAGACACTCCGTAGAACAAAAGCAAATGTAAGGGTAAAGCATGATTTGCTTGTTTCATTTCTGTTTTTGTACATAAATAACCCCAATATATACACATGCACACATATGTATGTACCCATACACCTTTTTTCTTCCCTGGAAGGAACCCAAGGCTTTGGGAGATGAAGGGTAGAGAGGGGGCTTTCATGTTTATTTTATACCTTTGTGTGCCATTAGAATTTTTAAACCATTTGTTTTCTTTCTTATTTGGGGAGTTCTTAGAGGCCAGCTGCCCTGGCTATATGCCTTTCCTTGTCCCACTGACCGGTCATTCAACTCAGGATGTCAAAGTCCTGGGAGGAAGTACTGGGAACTCCTTCTCCAGGATGTTCAGTAATGGAGGGGATAAAATGACAGCAGGAGGCTGTTTGGGTAGGACCATGTGAATCACTGATTCCAGGCCCTAGGGGTTGTTTCCCTCTCAGCTGCTTGGGTGAGGAATCCAGAACTCTTCAGTGCCTAACTAGGAGGTAAAAACCCATTTACTGGGCCAGGCAAGTCTCCCTTCACCAGCAGGGGTGGCATTCGTGGCTGGGCCTTTGTTCCCTGGGCTGATGGTTGAATAGAGGGGGGCATGCAGGCTTTGGGCAGTGCTGCTTGTAGGGGAAGTGATGCTTGGCATGGTCTCTGACCATGGAGGAGGCAGCTGTCCCCACAGTGGCCTCACACTTCCAGGCTCTGGACTAAGTGAGGTGTGAAGGTTAAATGCATGTGCTTTCTCTTTCCTGGTGATTTGCAGGTTGGGGATTACTAGCTTGGCCACGGCTGAAGGGGAGGGAAAACAATGTTGGTTCCTCCTTCCTGAGCACTGTTCCAGCCCCTAGGCTTTGGAGAGCTGGGGAGAGGAGGAGAGTGGAGAGCATGATTCTTGCCTGGCCAGGGGAAAGGAAATGAACGCATCCAGCAAGGAGCTGGCAAGGACCTTCCACGTTCTTCCACCTTCTCTCCCAACATCGTTGGCCCCGTCAGATTTCCAGTTTCTACTCAAGAAAAGGAGACTATGAAAACGGGTCAACCAAACAGGCAGGCAGATGGATGGGTGTAGTTTTAGAAACATTTCACAGTGTTTACTTACAAATTCTTCTCTGTCTGTTCAGTCAGGCCCACACCTGGAGCCAAGTTCGTGTTATTGGATATATAGTCTAAGAGTAAGAAAACGACATTCTAAACATTCTATATAACACAGACTTCCTCAAATCTGGTTGCTTTTCACCTCAAGGACAAGCCTAGAACATGGTGAGTGATGGTGATTTTCCTGGTGTCCCCCTCCCCTCCCTGATCCAAGGTGTCCAGGAGGAAGGACATACTCAGTGACTCTGAAAACCACCTGATGGAGGAGGAGGAGGAGGAGGAGGAGGAGGAGGAGGAGGAGGAGGAGGAGGAGGAAGTAGGCAAGACTGGGAACTACTATTAGCAAATCTCTGCTATGTAAGCATTCCGTCTTGAATCCCTCCAACCCCGGGGAGGCATCCTGCCCCTCCCCAGTTACCAGGTTCCCCCTCCCCATTCCTACCTCCTCCACCCTGAATGCCAATCTACATCAGACTTGACCTGTTTATAAATGTTGGGGGTTGGGGGGAATCCTTGCCCTGAAGAGTGTAGTTTTCCCCAGTCCAGCTCTCTTAGAGAAGTTCCTGGCTCTGTGGGTCTTTAACTCCTGAATCCCACTATCCTGCAGACTCCCTGGTGGGTTGTGAGGGCAGAAATTCTGGCGGCAAGCTGAGATGTCCCAATGAATGGTTCCATAGAAGCCACAACTCAGCTCTCTAGCTTGTCCTGGGCTTCGTGAGATGTCACTCTGTCTGGCTGAAGGTGGGTGCTGCAATCAGCAGGGACACTGACACTAAACAGCTCTGTCTCTCACGACAGCCCCTAAATGCACAGCTTCATTGCCAGCCTTTAGCAGGAAGGGAACTTGTTCAGCCAGCCTCAGGAGGTATGACTAAGGGGAGAAGGAAAGAGGAAGGAGGGAGACAGCAACCAAAAGGAAAGGGAAGAGAGGCACGGACTGAGAAGAACCTTCTGGAATGGTCTGTATCTGTTCAAGAATGAGGGCATCTCACCATTCTCCGTTTCAGGCTCTTGTGCTCACAGAGATTTTTCAAGAGCCAGATGTTTAAAAGTCCTGGCAGGGTTTTTGAAGTCGGTCCTGAAGGTTTCAGTTGAATTTGCCCTGTCTGTTTTAGACTCACTGGAATCAACGGTTGGAGCCAGGAAGATCAGCTTCCCTCCAAAGGCAATGGAGGCATTCGTCCAAGAGCTGGGCTGAGGGTGGAGGGTCCCTCGCAATGTCTGTGCTCTCCCCTTTGTTGGGAGGGAGCACCTGACCAACTTGCTTAGTCGAGCTTCTCCTCATCCGGCAAGCCAAGCGCAGAATGTAAATCCTCCTGGGATTTAAAAAAAGGTGGACATTCTTTCCAAAAGCCTGGTGGTGCATGAAGGTATTGACCTTCAATCTGAAGAATTTTAGAAACCTGCTCTCCAGCCATTGTCTTGGTAGCTTGCCTTCTTCTCCAGCGTCCACCGTGCGACGCTAACATTCTCTTCTACTCGTCTGTTGTCAGGAATGGCTGGCCCTTGGGCATGTGATCATTTTCGAGGTAATGCTATAGGACCACAGATGTCACAGAACGGTAGCTAATGAGGTGCTCCTCCCACTAGCTCTGGGTTACTCAGGGCTGTGCCAGCAACGACCACAGATACAAGAACAAGTGTTAGGAATGGATTTTGCGGGGACGTCTGGGTGGCTCAGGTGGTTAAGCGACTGCCTTCGTCTTAGATCATGATCCTGGAGTCCCAGGATCGAGTCCCAGGATCGAGTCCCAGGATCGAGTCCCAGGATCGAGTCCCAGGATGAAGTTCCACATCGGGCTCCCTGCTCAGCAGGGAGTCTGCTTCTCCCTCTGACCCTCCCTCCTCTCATGCCCTCTCTCTCTCTCTCTCTCTCAAATAAATAAATAAAATCTTAAAAAAAAAGAAATGCATCTTGCCCTCTGGAGGCTTAAATCGGAGTGAAGGATATAGGATGTTTGCATGGGAGACACGTGAGGACAACAAGAGACGGTATATGATCACAGGTGAAATGATGATGGCATGATAACAGCAGTTGCTCCCAGTTCTGGAGGGACAGGCCCCATGAAGGGCATGACATCTGTTCTCCCAACTGAACCCCCATAAACAACCCTACATGGGGAGGTTCTACTAAAATGTCCATTTTCGAGCCGAGGAAACTCAGATTTGCAAGGAGTGAATAATCCGCTACCACAGATGATCAGGGCAGGTGGAACTAAGATTTTATCCCCAACTTTTAATTTTGGAAACACTTCCAAACTACAGGGAAGTTGGAAGACTAGCATAGGGAAGGTCCATACCATCCCCCATCCAGTTACCAAGTGTTCACTTCTTACTACATGTGCTCTCTCCGTCCATTCTCTGTCTCCCCACCCCACCACATCCCCACCCATTTCTTTTCCTGACCTACTTGAGCGTGAATTGCAGACATCATAACAATTCCCCTCTGAATAGCTCAACAGGGACCTCCTCGGAACCTCTTTTCTCACCAAATCCCGATCCAGATATCCCATGGCAGAAACTTAGGTGGGATTTGAACTCTGCTCTGGCTCCAGAGCCCTGACCACAAGCGAGACAGGAGTTAGTAGAAGAAGCCATCGGTGCAGTCTGGGAATTCCAGATTTTCTGTGGACCCTCGACTCCTGATTATTCCTAGCAATGGAAGAAAGGAGCTGGCTAAGTGATCACAAAACATGTGTAGTCAAAAAACAAAAATCTGAGAGGGGTGCCGGGGTGGCTCAGTTGGTTGGGTAGAGATCCCTGGGGTCTTGAGATCCAGCCTTGCCCTGGCCTCCTTGCTCAGCGGGGAGCCTGCTTCTCCCTCTCCTTCTCTTCCTCCCCTGCTCCTGCACTCACTCTCTCTCTGTCAAATAAATTAACAAAATCCTTTAAAAAAATTCTGTGATTTTGGAGTGCATTCTATTTGATTGGGAGGGATTTGCATGGATTTCCTTCCTAATTAGCTTCTTCTCTGGCCAGTATTAAAATGGGTCTTTCCTAAAAATAATAATAACAATGATAAAAACAATAAAGTAGGTCTTTCCCAACAACCCGCTGACGTGACAAGTTGGGGTGGACAGAAGTTATGCACTGATTAAACCATAATTGCAGAAAATCCATTAAGTGGGCAAGCCACAAGTGAATCATAGAGAACTGACCATGAATTCTAGCTAGGCAGGAATTCTTGCTAGAAATCTTAGCCATGGGTGAGGATTAAGCATGCAAGGTGTAAATCTATTCCTTGAGCAGTTGTGTTCCCCCTCAACTACCAAGTTCAGAGGAGAGGGGCCTACCCTCTGCTCTGTTCCAGAGGGTGCCATCTGCCCACCCAGTGAGATTTCAGAAGCGGGGTGTTGTTGCCTATTGTGGATGGAAGGGAAAAGAAGGCCCCTTGCTACAGACTGGCTAAGACCCCTTGAGGGACGGGGACCTGGTTTTCTTTTTTCTTTTAACCCGAAGAAGCCCTGTTTAGAAAGGCCGTCAGATTAATGACCCCCCTGAACATGCACACAGGAGAAATCTTGACCTTTAAAAAGCCCTTGATTTCTCACAGTCATTTTAAAAAGCCCAAAGCCCGCATGTATGTTTCCTTGGCTTTTCACACGGTCACCAGACACTTTGCAAATCAAAATATTGCAAAATCAGATGTTGCCTCCACATCTCAGATGCCAGGGCAGAGACCCCTTTTTATTGAACTGGGGCTGGGAAAGAGGCCCCCACTTGGTCTTTCAGGCTGCAAGCCTTAGGTGGCACTTTTGCTCTTTCTCCAGTTCTCTTGGTTTTCCGCAGGTGCAACCTGATCAGCGGTATCTCTGAATCCACCTAATGCAAACTGTGTTATAATGGGGATCCACTGTGCATACATGATCTTTGCTGGGGACTTCCATCCAAAGGGCATTGAGATTTTATAACTTTAAGGACCGTCATGCCCCTTTCCCTTTCCCTTTGCCTTTCCCTTCCCTCTCTCTTTCGGCTTTATGATTCCAGCCTTCCTTAGGGTGTAAATCATTTTCCTTAAGATTGAACGAGAACAGCTCAGAGGGGTCAAAAATAGTGTTCAGAATGAGGGCGGAATGTTTGCAACAGGGCTACTTAAAATCCGCTTGGCCTCTCTCTTCTCGGCTCTGCCCCTCAGGCCCCTCCCCCCTCCCCCCAGCCTGCAGAATCTAAAATGCCAGAAAGTGACTTGTTCCATGGCCTTCCCCAAGCCGATGAGTGTCCTTCTCTGCCCCGGGGGTAAAGGTCTCGGCTAAGCCCAGAGGGCTTCCCACCTTGAGACTCCGCATACGCCTTAGCCCCGCTGGGATACAAACGGGCTAATACAGAGCATCTGGTATTTTGCACTGAGGATGCTGCAGTAGAGGGAAGTCGGAGGCAGAGGAAAAAGGGGAGTTAACAGTTCGCAGCCTTGTAAGGAACAAGCCCGGCCCTTTTTGGACCTAGTTCAGAAGACAGCGAAAGGCCTCGAGCAGAAACTTTATCTGGGTTTGTGCACCGGCCCGCGGGCGTGGGCTGTGCGTGCGGACCCCTGGCTGCCGAGCTGTCCCGCAGACATGCCCGCGGCACCCGCCCCGGGGTGGCGCAGCGGTTCCGAAGAACCATGGCTGGCTTCTATGCCTGCCTGAAGAATCAAGAGTAAGTCGCGGGGGAGCCGAGGGTGGCGGAGCGCTTGGCCGCAGCCGCTGGGGTCTCTCCCCCGCCCAGAGTGGGGCGCTCTTTGCTGGCGGGGCCGGCCCGGAGTCCGCCCGGGAAGCCGGGGCTTGAACCCGTCGCCCTGGGGTAGCGCGCGCCGGGAGCCGGGCGCAGGTGGACGTGGGAAAGCTGCGCAGGCCGGGGGTGGGGGGTAGCGGGGTGGGGGCGCACTCTCTGCCCCCACCCCCACGGCCGCAGCACCTGGCTCACCTGAGTTGCCCTGGGCGGGCGGAGGGGGCCGGGCGGGGGAGGCGGGGCGTCTCGCTGGGGCCGCTGCGGTTGTCGATTGGTCGCCTCGCAGAGGGAAGGAGGGCCGCGGCGTAGGAAAGAGGTGGCCAAGCGGCAAAAGAGTTGGACCGAGGAGTACCGCTATTCCCGGGGTCCCCCCCCCCAATCCCCCAGCCCCGCACCGCAGGAGGCCCTACCTCTCTCCCAGGGCCAGGGTCGTCCGCAGCACCAGGGCAGCCTCCCCGGAGCAAGTGACAAATGACTCGAGGGTCTGAGAAGGGACAGCAGCGCCACGAGGATGCTTCTATTCCAGGCGGGCGGGCAGCCAGAGAGAGAGACGAGGGCCAAGCTACAGGTTCCCACGTGCACGTGTAATAAACGTGCGTCCCCTTCAAATAAAGCGCCCGGCGGACTGGGATTTTACAAGGCTAATGTCATTGACTAGAGACACGGCTAAAATGACCTTCACGGTGATCATTCATTCAGTGAAATTGTGGGTTTCAGTGACACCGAAGTGTTGGTTCTGGCCCTAGTCAGCAGCTGGCTGGGCTGAAAATACAGATATGGGGGGGGGCGTTGGGGAGACGCTGCGGCAAAAAGTGAGAGAGACAGAGACAGGGAGAGACAGAGACAGAGAGAGACTGAGAAGAAGAAGAAGAGAGAGGACAAAGGAAGGAAAGAGGGATGGAAAGCGCAGAATTTGGATGAGTAGAGAAAAATCACTTTAACCTTTCTGAGTTGTCTTCATTTTCTAAATTTGGAGCTAGCTGTGCAAGCCGCAGGCTCCCTGTTACTGGGTGGGTACGGACGCCACACCGTTTACACTCGCATTGCACCCACAGGGGTATTTTGGGGTGTCATGTGTACTTACTGCGGACAGTGACAACAGGAAAAGGTATTAAGCCAAGCAGACCCACCTGTACTGCTCATTAGCGGGGGTGCGAGGTACGTGATTATTCTCCAGTGCCATTCATTAAGCTGTCACTTTCTGAATCGGGGCCAGAAACTCACCTCGATCACAGCAGGTCTCCAATAGCACATGGCCCCCACTGCTCTCTCCTCTCACGGCAAAGCACCGGACAGACAGAGACTGGCAGGCTCTGATGTGATTTTCCGGGGTGTCCCCCTTTGGAGGTAGTTCGGGCAGGGAGGGTGGGGACACTGGCCGCCCCTTTCCGCTGTTGCCTCAAAACTGGCCCTGTAGCCTGTTCCTGTTGGGCGTGGAGTGTCTACCTGTGAAAAGTGCCCTTGGCATCTTTTTGAAAACCCCGCCTCTGGGGCTCACCTGACTGCTGTGCCCTTAGCCTCTGGCCTTGGACACACGCAGTGGCAACGAGGGCATTTTCTCTACGTAATTCACTGTGGCACCAGATGACAGGTTGGCCGTGGAGGCCTTGGGAGGCAAGGGAGATGCAGCCACTGCTGTGGGAAGTGATAAGGGCAAGGTTATTGCTCCCAGGTGAGCGTTGGGCCCTTCTTCCCTGGCCCGAGAGTATTAGATTCTCCTGCTTGAACCAGGGGCCTTCCCCAGGGCCCCTTCATCCTGATGTCTGCCTTCCATGGAGGGGATCCAGGGCAGCCTGAGGCCTTTGGGGTGGAAAAGCGGCCCTCATGGGCCAGCGGCTCTTCCTGTCACCCTGGCTGAAGGGCTGAGCTCATCTGACTGTTTACTGAAACGAGGCTGAAGGAACAGGAGACACCATAAGAAGGCATTTGAGGAGGTTAAGGAACCACGGTCTCTGTAAGTACGTGGATGGGAGTCCCTCGGGGGACTTAACGGGGAGAGAGACCCATAGACCTTCAAAAACATGGCACACCTGCTCTTTGGGAAGCCGCGTGCTCAGCACTGCGGGAGGATCACATGATTTCCTTTCCCACAGCCAAGCAGGCACAGTGTCTGACACAAGCATTTGGTGAAGGCGTGTTGTTGACTGAATCAAGATACCCTTGGGAAGCTTGTCTGCTTAGGGAGCAGCCAGCCCGGTAAAGGGCGGTCTGCAAGAGGTGGGGCGGTGGGTATGAGCTCAGTCCGGGAGAGGTTTCGAAATTTCTTCCAAGCTGTACAAGATGCAGCCTCCCAGCCTCCATCCCCTCAGCACCTTCAACAAGAGGGGCTCCCAGAATCATATCAGGAGGGGAGCGCCCTTTCAAGGAACCCCAGTGGGCAGGACTTGGAAGTCGAAATGAGGGTAGAAACACAAGTTGGTTCAGTTTTCTCTGCAGATCACACTTGCGGTCCAGATTTTCCAGGTGTGGATGGTTATTTGGTGAGTTGGAGATGTTTGTTTTTTTGTCCCCAGGGGACCGGTTTTGGTGTTTAAATTCTGAACTGGTTATGGTGGATATAGTTCTTGCTTGAGATGACTAGCCAGTAAGTCCTGTTATTTTCACAGACATGGTGTGACAGCAGGGGACGGCAGGAATTTATCAAGGGATTTATGAATATGCTTATTGGTAGAAGGGACAAAAATACTAGTGGTCTTGAATTATGTGCCACCGTAATTATGTGCCAGTACATGAGGAGATGAAGGGAAAGCAAAAGAACTTTTTTTTAAAGTGTTTTATTTATTTATTTGAGAGAGAGAGAGAAAGCTAGCAGAAGCAGGGGGAAGGTCAGAGGCAAAAGGAGAAGCAGACTCCCCAGTAAGCAGGGAGCCTGATGCTGGGCTCCATCCCAGGGACCCCGGGATCATAACCTGACCCGAAGGCAGGCACTTAATCTCTTAACTGCTTAATTGACTGAGCCACCCAGGTGTTCCAAGCAAAAGAACTTTCTTAACCAGACAAGATCCTATAATGGTGGCATGGGTGAAAATGTTTTTATTTTAAGGGTGAGGATATCGGGCCCCAAAGACATTCAGTGATTCTCCTTGGGCCACACAGTGAATGATAATTCCAAGATCAGAATCCTGAGTACCCTGACTTGCAGCATAGAGCTGTGGTGTGTAGCGTGTGCTAGAGGAAGGATCATCTTTTGAGCAGAGAACCAGAAGCATGCGCCTCCTCCTCCCCACCCCCCCCAGGATGCTGTGGGATCTGGCTGGGGCTGCCGCAAAGGCAGCTCAAGCCCAAGACAAAAGAGGGAGCTAGGGCAACTTTGTTCTTGGAGACTCCAATCTCTCCATTTATAGCCCCTTTCCCTCTATGGCCCCCTTCCCACTCCAGGTATTCTGAGCCTGAACATTTCCCTTCCCTCTCAGCCTGTCTTCTCTAAGCTCTGCCGTCCCTAGGCTGTGAACTTCCCCTTGGCTGACACCCTGGCATCCTTGGTTCTGGGGGCTGGATCTCAGTCAAACTGACCTGCGATGTTGGACTCCTCCTTGACAATGTGCGTTTCCATAGGATTTCAATGCTTCTGTGCCACTCTGATGCTTGGTGGCCATCTCCAGGAGTTTGCCAGGGCAGTGGGCCCCTCATATCGTGCTAGTCGGCTTCTTCGACTCAAGAACAGGGTTCAGGATGGTGAGGCTTAGTGCTTTGGCAACAGGCATCTGACAGCCAATGGGGGTGTAGGTATTGTAGTGGACGGGCCAGCGGGCTCCCCTTGGCTGCAGACCTTCCCTGATGCAGACCAGTACATACTGCTGCTGGAGACCAGAGGCTACAAATACTGACTTTTTATAAGTTCTAGATGCAAGGATTCAGGGCACCAATGCATTCCTTCTTTGCCCTGCGGAGGCCTCTGGTACCCAGAGGCTGGAGGAGGTCTCAACCCACAGGTCCTTCCAGTAGCTGATGGTTTTGGAGCTGCTCCCCATCCACCTTCAACCTGTTCTCTTGTTCTCCTTCCCCTCCTCCTCCTCCTCCTTTTTGTTTTAGAAGAAAAGCTGGGAAGTCCAGTTCCCTGGCAAGGGGCACAGCCTGGGTATTGCATTTTGCTAATCTGTGTTCTCCCTGTGGCATTTGCCCGAGGCAATTTCCATTCATGGAAGCTGTAGGAGAGCTGGTAGAGTGGCGGGTTCTAGTCTCCCAGCCTCTGGGGAGGCACTGTCCTAGGTCCCCCAGTCTCACCAGGGGGAAGTTCTTGCATAAACTACTGGCCCTATCAACCGGTTTACCAAAAGTTTGCCTTTTTGGACTATCTACAATATAGGTAAACTTTTTAAAAAAGATTTTATTTATTTAATTGACAGAGATCACAAGTAGGCAGAGAGGCAGGCGGGGGGGGAGGGAAGTAGTCTCCCTGCTGAGCGGAGAGCCCGATGTGGGGCTCATCCCAGGACCCTGAGATCATGACCTGAGCCGAAGGCAGCGGCTTAACCCACTGAGCCACCCAGGTGCCCTAGAAGCTTCTATTGATGATGGAAGTTTCTGGGCTGTTCTGCCCAGTAACAAGAACCAGTAGCCACATGTGGCTACTGAGCATTTGACATGTGGCTGGTGTGATCAGGGAATTGAGTTTTTATTTTATTTCACTTAAACAAGTTTAAAGTGAAACAGACACATGTGCCAAGTGGCTTCCATGTGACCAACTTCAGCAACTCCGTAGCCCTAGGCGTGCATGGCTCTGGGGCCAGACAGTCCTGAATCCGTGCTCACGGACCAACCACTTTCTTTGACAGTCTTGAGTCATCTAAGCCTTCCGAGCCAAAGTTTCTTCATCAGTAAAACGGGGGTAATAATGTGACCTACTCCTTTGAAGCTGATGAATATTCCATGCAATAATGAATAATGCTCTTGCAAGAAAGCATGTAGCGCAGTGCCCACTGCAGAAAGCATTTGAACGATGTTAATCATTGCCCATGACCTGTGGTCAGTATAGTAATGGTCGACATGTAAGTGGGACTTGCTCAGGGCTTCCATACAAGATGTCGCCTGCGATATACTTGAAAGGCCACCTCAGAGGCAGAGCCCTAACTCTCGGCTCTCACTGCGTGACCACAGGCGTGCCTCCTTGGGCCTTGTTGTTCTCATCTGTGAAATGGGAATAAGAAATGCGATCGTCACGATAATGCTACTTCCCTCGCCCTCAACTGCTGGGAGGACCAAATGGCTCTGGGGGTGGTTTGAAGAGGACGGAGCCCCTATAAGTGCGAGATTTATGCTCTGAGTTTACACGCAAGAATGCTTTCGCTTAGAGTCGGCACAGAAGTTCTTGGGAGAACTTGGGAAGTTCTTGGGAGAATTGTCCTGCATTCGAAACAAGGGTGCCTGAATGGGGAAGGTGCACTGGAGAGCAGCGGGGAAACCAGGAGCTCCTCACAATGTCACGCTCCCAGGCTGCTAAAGAAGGAGCAGGTCATCCGGCCCTAGGGGAGCAGGTGAGCCTTGAAGCAGCTCACAGCGGGCCATTCAAGCCATGCCCTCTGAGGGCATGACCAGCACAATGTCTAGCCTGAGAGCCACACACTCTGAAAATCCTGGGCACCACAGAGTGGAAATCACCTGACACTTTGGGGCCAGACATGGGTTTGAATCCTCACAGTATTACTTGCTAGTTGTATGGCTGTGGGTGAATGAAGGCCATAGCCTGCCTGAGCCTCAGTTGTCTTCTCTGTAAAATGGGTATAAGGATTCCTACCTCCCAGGGTTGTCACAAGGATTGAATCAGGTAACTGATGGGGCCCATAGGTGGCCCTCAGTAAACACGAGTTCCTTTGCTGTCTGATGAGCAAATGTTAGCCACTTAATCATCCCCTTTCTGTTCCTCTGGGATGGAAATAAAGTGAAAGTGTTGGCTGAGGGCCCTGGAAATCTGTTTAGGCCTTTCTTGAGAGGAGGAAGGGCAAAAGAGCAGTCTGGACCTTTTTGGGACAGGTGAGGGCAAAGGAAGAAAGTACGGGGCTCTGAGTGAGTCACAAATACAGTGTTAAGGAGGAGACTGAGCAGCCTTGCCTGAACTTGGGAGGGCCCTGAAAGAAGTCACCATGCTCTGTGTGCCCAGAGAGGGGCTTTCTGGGGACAGGGGGTTTCCCAGCATTGGGAATTTAAACTCCAGCCATATTCATGGCCGGCTGATCCAGTGGTGGCTCATGAGCAAAGGGCACATGTTAGACCCTGCAAACTTTGTGCTCCCGTGGCCACAGGGCCCCAGCCTTCAACGCCACGGCCATTTTACAAAGCCCGCCACCAGGGGCCACCAGAGAGAGTATAGCTAACTGCAGGAAGTCTCATCCCATACTTTTTGGGAGAGCGATGGAGAACAGGGGACACAGGTCATCAATGCCATGGGATGAGAATGATGACGAGAATAGCTAACAGGTCCCAAGGGTTGACTGTGTGTGACACCCATGCCGAGAGCTCTCTATGAGTTAGTTACCAAATCGCCTGTGAGAACGAGACCCTTCTCTTTCCTGAGCACTGTTCTGATCTCTTAGTGCACAGCAGGTGCCCAAAAAACAGTTCTGAAATGAGTGAGTCCTCACAGGTGGTGTAGGACAAAGGCACTACCCTTAGCCCCACTTCACGGATAAGGAGGTTTAGGTTTTGAACAGCTCACTGACTTGCCCCAGATCACAAGCAACTAACCGACAAGAGGCAGGATTCAAAGCTAGATTTGTGTAGCTCCACAGCCTAACCCTTTTGCAACTACATTATCCTTCCTCTTCAGAAGGTCAAGGTGCCATATTTCTCTTTCTGCAAGAAAGGAAGGTCTGCATGGACACTACTGAATCACAGAATCAAGAATGTTAGAGAAAAACACGATATTGTGACCACCATACCTTCAAACTACCTACTTCCTCCACTTCCCAAATTCTGTCCCAAGACAGATTCATTTCATGGCTAAGGAAACTGAGGCATGGAGAAATTACACAATTTGTCCCAGGTCACACAGCTTGTGAAGATCATTATTCGTTTGCATTTCTGTCCTTTAAAAGGCTCAGAGCCTGGTAGGGAGAGGAAAAGCTTCATCTATTGGGGCCAAGGCTAAATGGGGAAAAAAAATCAACAAAGGATGCCATACTATTAAAGCAGCTTACTTGACTTTTCTTTTGAAAGTAGAAACATAAACCATTTCACTCATCTGATTTGAACATTTGAAGCTGTATTCCTTGTTACAAACACGACAAGATTATAACAATATAATTCATTTATCCACTAAAGCATAGAAGGGGGATGTTCAAAATGAGGAATGGAAACAAGAGGGGAGAAAAGAAGAGATACAGGGCATGGGAACATCTAGATATGGATTAGGAAAGAGCAACAAAGCAGCAGGCACTGTGTCTCACAAAAGATTGCTACTGAAGATTGCTCAAGTCATGTTGCATTTTTCCATCAATAGGGTCATTATCTCTTATTTTCTGTCCTGCGGACCTCAACAGCCAAGGACCAGCCTATCCTATAAGCTATGGGTCATGTTAGTTCCCTACCCTGCATCAGCTCTCGCTGCTTCAGATCTCCCTTTTCCCTAAGCTCAAGCGTTCTGGACGAATGGAGAGAAAAGTAAGTCAAAGGGGGAGTCTCCTCTGATGTCCGTGGGGGTTGGGGAAAGGAAAGGGCCCTGGGAGCCGGGGTGCATCTGCCTACCCACAGGTTAAGCAGAGCCCAGAAGAGGAGGTAGAAGAGTCCGCTCCTCCTGAGTTTGCATAAAGCACACGGACAGAGCTTTCTATGTGAGTTCCCTATTCATGCGTGCTACTTATAGTGTATCTCCAGAAACCCTCTAAGGGAGAGAAGTGGGGGGGGGAGATCCCCACAAAGCCTCCATCCCCTGTTTTTGAAGAAGATAGTTTTACTTTGACATATGCGGAATGTTTCCACTGTGCCCGTGGCTTCAGAAGCCCAAGTGTCAAAGACCTAAGATCTTATTTATGCAGAGATGGCCTAGGTTCTCTCTTTCAGACTCGGAGAAAGCAGGAAGGTCTCTGGGATGAGGTAGTTAGCTCCCCCACAGGGATGGGTTTCTGACTTGAAAGATTTCAAAAATATATTTTTTGAAGGGGCAGAAAGAATGAGTGGGGGAAATTTAAGTCAAATCTCCTGCAACCCTGTGCAATTATTTTGTTGTTTTTTTTGAAACTGAAGTGTAATTAACATACAGTGTTCTATTAGTTTGAAGTGTACAATATAGTGATTCAACAATTCTGTATGTTACTCAAGGATCATCATGATAGGTGTGCTCTGAATTCCCTCTATTTCTCTACCCACCTTCCCTCTGTCAACCAAGTTTGTTCTCTGTATTTAAGAGCCTGATTTTTTTTTGTCTCGTTTTTTCTTTGTTTGTTCGTTTGCTTTGTTCCTTAAATTCCACATATGAGTGAAATCATATGGTATTTGTCTTTCTCTGACTTATTTCACTTGGCATTACAACCTCTAGGTCCATCTGTGTTCTTGCAAATGGCAATATTTCATTCTTTTACTATTATTTCCATATATATACATATATATGTGTGTGTGTGTATACATATATATGTATATGTATATATAGATATAGATATCACATTTTCTTTATTCACTCATTTATTGATGGACACTTGGGGTACTTCTGTGTCTTGGCTATTGTAAATAACGCTGCAATAAACATAGGGGTGCATGTAGCTTTTCAAATTGGTGCTTTCATTTTATTTGGGTAAATACCCAGTAGTGTAATTACTAGATCATACGGTAATTCTATTTTGATTTTTTTTAAAGGAAACTCCATACTGTTTTCCACAGCCTCTGCTTTTTTAAATGGAAAAAAAATAGCTTAGGGGGTAGCTGGGTGGCTCAGTCAGTTAAGCATCTGCCTTCAACTCAGGTCATGATCTCAGGGTCCTGGGATCAAGCCCCACGTTGGGCTCCCTGCTCAGTGGGGAGTCTGCTTCCCCCTCTCCCTCTATGCACTCTCTCTCTCTCTCTTGCTTTCTCTCTCTTGCTTGCTCTGTCTCAAATAAATAAATAATCTTTAAGTAAGAGACAAAGAAAAGAAAAAAATTGTTTTCTAAAAATCTTTTCTAAACAATCAGAAAGTAGGAGAGTTTTCTGAAAATATTGACAGGATTCTGAAGGGTCTGTTCTGAAGGCTGGTCCCCTCTTGGCCAACTCAAGCTGGGCTTAGATGGGCCTCTCTGGCCTCTCCAGGAATGTACTGGGCATTTTCATCAATTATCTCAATGAATCATAAAATCCTAGAATGCCCAGGCTAAAAGGAATCCTAGACTCCAAGTCTAATTGAATCCTTTAGTTCTCAGGTGAGAAAACAGGCCCAGAGAAAGCACCCAACGTGCCTAGGCCTCAGGGCTCATTAATAGCAGAGCTGGGACATCAACTCTCCAAAAATTGCTGTGGGCCTCATTGGAGGGTCAAGTTTTAGAGATGTTTATTAGAAGAACTAAATACCTTCCTTTGTGGTCGCAGTCCTCTCTAGATAGCATTCAAGTTGCTTTTTCTTCACCATCTGGTCCTGCCATCAATGTCTTATGGCTTCCCACTTTGGCTTTTCTGTCCCAGTCATGCCCAGTATCCCATGTGATTCACAGCAGTGTTTCCCTCAAGGAGGTTGCCTGGACCCTCTACATCAGGATTGCCTGGGAGCTTAGAAAGCAAGCAGGTCTCTCCCTGGGCCTGCCGCTGCCGCCAATGAGGAGGGAGAATCCCCGGGGCTGAGGAGGGCCCAGGCATCTATGTTTGACAGACAGGATGTTGATTCCAGCCCATTTCTCACACCCAAATCCCTACCTGTTGTAGTTTTTAAAAACCTACTGTTCAGTGGGCACTTCCTTTGTCCTGGGCACAGCGCTTTTTTGCACACAGTATCTCCTTTATTCCTTAGATGCTGGCTGGGTCTTTCTCTGTCACTGTCAAGTGGGCAACAGAGTGGTGTCCGTGGCGGGGAGGGGCCAGGTGTCTCCCGCCCCCACTGTAGTGCTCCTCCCGTGTGCTCCCCTCAGTGGGCCTTCTTCTTCTCCTAGGCCATTTTGACCCCAAATTCTTCAATTTTAAGGAAACTTGGGAGATAGCTGCTCTCCAGTTTCTCACTGCCATTCTCCTCTCCCCTGAGGTGGTGACCCTACTGGGAAGAGCTTTGCGCACCTCACTGACTTCTTCCAAGTGGCAACCCTGTTCCTTTCCCTGCCAGGGAAGCGCGTGGCGGGGGGCAGGGAACGAATGGGTGTGAGAATGTCTTGAGAAAACTCTGCATTTTCTCTGCTTCTGTGGCCAGAAGTGAACACAGAAGAAGGGAACTGGGAAACTTTGTTCTGCCCTTGGCCATCTGGGCCTTTCTCCCCTCCTCAACGAGCAGCCTTCTGGCCTGGCCTGGCTCCAGGCCCTCCTTCAGGAGATCCCCACCTCCTCTTCCCTCCTGGTGTCTGGAATAGTGCCAGGCTCTGGGCCACTGTATTTTTTAGTCAGTTGCCGTCTGGTGTCCCCGGTCCCAGCACCTCTTCCCGTGGCCCCTTGGTATTGGTCCAGGAGCTTCTGACTTCTTTTGTTGGCGCTGGACCAAAGAGGTGGGACAGTCAGGTGTGAGAGCAGACTTGACCCTGGGGCAAAAGGGATGTAAGGGGAGCAGGGGCCGCCATGCCTCATTGTCCCGAGCATATCTTCCTGGGCCAGGGTTCTTAGGCTCTTTCCGGTGGCCCAGGGTCTGTGGCTGTCCTCTGTCCTCCCTGCCCCCACTCCCACCCCCAACTCACCTAGGCTTACTTTCAAGTAAGTGCCTCAGCGCTCAAGCTGACAACAAACTATTCTGCCCAGCAGAAGGCCCGTCTTAAGGTGGGTCTCATCTCTCAGGCCTTTCATGATTCCTCCAGCCTTGTGCTACTTTAAAGGGAGCCACCCACAAAATCACCTTCTAGAACTTTCTATGGCTACACACTTCCCATTCCCGGATTCTTCCACCTGCTCTTTCCCTTCCCTCTCACCTTCCCTTGTTCTTTGACTTCGAGATCTTAGCTCTCTGGCTTAGTTTTGCTGTTCCCCTCCCCCCTTGGCAATGCACATTTGAGCTTCCTGTTCCCAGACTCTTGGGGCCTACAGACCTCTCTTCTATGTAGTCAGTACTCTAGAGTTTAGCCTTTGGGTCCTTGTCATAAAAACGTCACAAGAGAGCACATGATAATTTAGTCTCACCTCCTCACGTTACAAGTGTGGGAACTGAGACCACAAAGGTAATCTGTTGGAAGGGCAGAATCAGGATCCAGGCCTTCTGATTCCTACTCAGAGACAGTTCTCAAATCTTTCATGTGTGCTTGTTTCTTGTCAGCAGGGAGTGGGTAATTTTATGTAGATCGCATGGGCCCTGGAGTCAGACGACTTCGCCTTGCCTGTGGACTTGCCTGTGACCCTCGGCAGCTACTTAGCCTTTCGGGATCCTCCCCATTCTGTGGGGAGGATCAGGAATCAATGGTACCCAATAGTACCCACCTCATAGGATCGAATGAGCTGATGTGTGCCCACAGTAACTGTTCCATAGGTGCTAACTTCTGTATTTCGTCACTGCAACTCCGAACCCGTAGTAGGTCTGCAAAAAGACTTTGTGGTAGCAAAGAGAGGGGCTTTGGGAAAGACAGTTCTGACTTTGTGGCCTGGTTCAGAGGGAGTGATTCCAATGGTGGGGATTCAAGGCCATGTGGAAAGAGCAGGCAATGCCATGGCTAGGGGAAATTCAGAGACTTGGGATCAGGGAACCTTCGGGTAACCCTTTCTGTGACTCTAAGTGCACAGCTGCCTCTGGCTGTAGGGCTGTCTGTGGGGTTGAGGGCTAAGGAAATCTGGGGTCTCGGGCTCTCAGATATCACCTTGATCAAGAAAGGCCAGGGCTCTCAGCTTCTTGGGTGCATCTTTATTTCAGGGGGCATGTACCCTTTGGGGAGAGCAACCTCCCCCCCAGGCCCCACCCTCTCCCCGTTAAGACACAGTGTGTCCAGAGACCTCTGTTCCCTGCCCTTCAGAACTGGGAGGCCAGGGCTAGTTATCATAACCATGAGGCCAAGCTGAGATTGCATCCCCTGGCCCCCACCCAGAGGGCTTAAAGGGCCTTAAGATGAAACCAAAAAGCTACAAGTTGCCTTCGTCAAAGGTATGGATGGTGCAGCTTGGCATGGGGGGGCTTATTCCTGGGGTCTGGTTTTCTCCCTCCTTTAGCTCTCCTACCTCCTCCCCCACCCCTTGCAAAAAATGACTACCTGTGTCTCATCTTCTAGGGGCCTTTCGAATTCAAAGGTCAGGAAGCCTCTGGGCTGTAGCCCACAGGCTCCAACCAGCCCTGGAGAGCTCATTCCCTGCACCAGGGCCACCACCTCCTTTCTTCTTTTGCCTTCCTTCCCCCACTTGGAGAGTTTTCACCCCCCCCCAAACTGATGGTTATGGACCGCTAGAAGCTGTATTAATACCAACTGCAGCAAATACCTCATAAAATAAAAAGCCACAGTCACACTCTGCTTGGGATGGGCTTGAGCGCTGACAGAGAGGTCGGGTGCAGAGCCCTTGGCGCCCAACACACACTTGAAGCTGTGAAATCCATCCTTGGGGCCCCTTGACTCAATCTTGGCTCTCCCCTGAGTCCCCCAGGGCCCCCATGCTTCCTGCTCCCCTGGCTGGTACCCTACTCCAGCCTGGTAGCCCAGGGGCCCATGCAACAGACATGTTCCCTTCAGTACGTGCGAGAGCTCATTGCAATACGTGTGGCTAGTGAGCCGTTGGGGGCAGGATTCTTTGTTGTTAAACTGGCCCACAAATCTTGATCCAGATGTTAGGGGCGGAGGGTGACCCAGCTAGTTGTCCTAGTTTTGGGTCTGTCATAGGCCAGCATGTGAGATTCTTTGGGGGCAGGAGTGGGGGGGTGCATTTAATGTTTATCAGATTTTGCCAAGTTTGGAGGAAGGAGAGGGTGGTGGTCGAACTTCGGGCTCCCTGGAATCTTCCAGAACTGGGTTTGAGTCCTAGTTCTATTATTCCTTGTGCGACCTTGCACAGATGACCTCATGTCAGTGAGACTCGGTTTCCCCATCTGGGAAACAGGAAGGGACATAACAGTGCCCAGCTCACAGGGCTGTTGTGAGGCTTTGGTAAAGAATGCACGTAAAACCAGTTTTCACAGTGCTTACCTGGCACAGAGTAGGGCTCCGCAATTTCATTAACACAAGGCTAACTGTGTAATATCACTTGCCCCTGACTGCAAGAACAGAGACTTTAATTGTAGGATATGTGGGCTGATGAGACATAATGAGACTCCCCATCAGCTAGGCTCTGGGGCCACAGGACAGATAGCAGAAAGAAGCTTTCTGGCCGAGCTCTTTACATTTGCAACCCTTGGAGGATGGAAGGTGTTAGGGGTGGCCTGAGTTGGGTCTTTCTGAGCTCCTACTGGCTTATTCGGGGGGGGGGGGCGGTGGGGCACAATGGAGAGGGAGGAAAAGCATACATGGAGGCAAGGTAAAGAGCTTTTAAATGGAAGCCTGGGAGGAGGACAAGGCATGAAGAAGGAAGAAGAAGAGGAGGAGGAGGAGGAGGAGGAGGAGAAGTTGCAATCCAGGGCAGCTGTTGTAGCTGTTCCCCTAAGATAAGGGGGGCATCTTTCGTCTTGCTGTCTTCTGGTGGTGGGACATATCTCCACAGAAATTCTGAGCGGTCTTCTTGCTGAGACACCTGGTTTTTTGGGGCCACCTCCAGTCTCTGGGACAAAGCTCCACGCTCCCAGGCTGATGATCAGGGTGCTAAGAGATATTCCTGAAACAGACTTCCCTATCTATGGTAGGGATGTGGAGGGTGGCAGGCTTGCATTTTTCTCTAGCCTCCTTGAGTGGGAGAAAGGCCTGGGGGACAATTTTTCTAGAGCAGGTGTCCTCAGCAGGAGTCCCCTAGAGCATGTTTGGACATCTGTTTGACAGTTGTGGCGGTCATATGCCTATAGGCAAGGGTGTGGAGTGTAGAGAAGTAACCATCTATCCCTCACCTGTCTTCCTCCTGACACCTTTGGGCACTCAGAGGCATGGCTTTATGGAAGTCACTGAAGATGTCACTGAAGGTGGCCTAAGGCTCCCTGCCTTTAAAACCATGTCGCACTTCCTGCTTCCAGCAGCTCTCCAGCCAAGAGCTCTCTGAGCCAGACTAAATGGCCATCAGGATTGTTTTCCTCCACCCAGGATATAGGCAAGCAGAAGTTCTAGAGCTAACTGGGCTGGAGGAAGGGAGCAGAAAATCCCGAGGGCTGCTTACCAAGCTCTGTGTTTCATCTTCTGTGGCTCTAAACCTACCCTGCTTCTGCCTCCTTCCTCAACTAGAGCTGACTTGTATTCATTTTCTATTGCCGTGTAACAAGTCATCTGCGTTTCCGGGTCTTGCACAACATGGACATACCCCTTCCTGTTGTCCGGGAGTCAGGTGTCCCGGCACTGTGTACATCAGGGCCTCAGCTGTGGCCGAGGACTCATCTGAAGTCAGAGCTTTTCTTCTGAATGGGCTGGTGTGTGGCAGAATTTATTCTTTGGAGATGGTAGGGCTGAGGTCCTCCGAGGCTTGTTCTCAGCTACTGGGGCCACCTGCTAGGCCCTGCCACGTGGTCCTCACACCCCATGACATAGTGGTTTGTTCCTTCAAACCCAACAGGAGAGTGTCTCCCATGGCTTAGAATCTCTGACTTCTCTATCTGACCTCTGGGCAAGCTTTTTTTTTTTTTTTAAAGATTTTATTTATTTATTTGACAGAGAGAGATCACAAGTAGATGGAGAGGCAGGCAGAGAGAGAGAGAGAGAGAGAGAGAAAGGGAAGCAGGCTCCCTCTTCAGCAGAGAGCCCGATGTGGGGCTCGATCCAAGGACCCTGAGATCATGACCTGAGCCGAAGGCAGAGGCTTAACCCACTGAGCCACCCAGGCGCCCCTGGACACGCTTTTTAAAAAAAGAGCTTACCTGATTAGGTTAGGCCCACCCAGAAAGGGCACGCCCACTTAGAATTCTGCCCACCACAGACTCTACTTCTTTTTTTTTTTTTAAGATTTTTATTTATTTATTTGACAGAGATCACAAGTAGGCAGAGAGGCAGGCAGAGAGGAAGGAGGAAACAGGCTCCCTGCTGAGCAGAGAGCCCGATGTGGGGCTTGATCCCAGGACTCTGGGATCATGACCTGAGCCGAAGGCAGAGGCTTTTACCCACTGAGCCACCCAGGCGCCCCCACAGACTCTATTTTTGAAAAGCGTTTCAGCCTACTCGATTATTTTCTACAAAGTGAGGCCAGCTGCTTTCCATTAGCATTCCCCACACTGGGAAGGTGTCAAAGCTGTCAAGCAAAAATCTGCTGAACCCTTGAAGTTGAACTAGGCTGTAGTTAAAAAATTTCAATGACCTTGGAAGACAGGCATTAGTCCCTTGTTGTTTCTCTCCTTTTTTTCCCCCATAGAGCCCTTGTTTAGCCCTCAAGTCAGACAGTCTGAGAAGCAAAAGAGAACTGTGAGGCCTAAGCCTCCAGGGTTGGCCAAGGGCAGGTAAGCATTTAAATGATGACCGATAATGAAACTATATCCCTGCTGGGCCAGCCTTCCTGACAACCATTATTACATGATTTTACGCTTCCTGGAAGTGGTTCTGAAGGCCTCTCATTTACTGGATAAAAATGTCCTTTATTTCATCTTTCCCTATTCAACTTGCCAGCTTTTTCGTGGATTTCGTGTTGAGGGGATTTTTACCCACAGTGTGTTTTGTATTGTCCCAGTGTGTTTTAAAAAGGGGACCGCTTTCCCTACTGATTTCCCATTTGTCAGGGCAGCACCCCCTACTCCCTGCTCTAGTGTTCACCCATCCAGAAAAACACGCAGCGCGCGCCTCCCGTGCACCTGGCCTCGTTCTAGGTGTTGGTGACATCTGGAGAGGCAAGACATGGTCCTTATCTTCAAGGAGAGATCAGGTGGAATGGAAACATGCACAAAGGGCCACGAGCATGGGGCACGGGTGGTGACCTGTGAGCTGGGTCTGGAGGAAAGGGTAGGATTTTAAGGATGTGGGGATGAAAGAGTTGACATTCTAGGCCAAGTATAGAGCATCGAACTTGACAGCATGTGGTGCATCTGGGGAATGACGGGCAATTCTGGATGTGAGGATATGAGTGGGGGATGGACTTCTAGTACAACGGAAGAGGGGCAGGGACACCAGATTGCCAAGGACTTCAAGAGTCAAGGACTTGGCTCCCATCCTGCCGGAAGCAGGAAGTTGATGAACTAGTTGAAACCAGGGAGGCTCACGGTCAAGCTGGTATCTGAGACCAAACATTGTGACTTTTTTGAGATACCAATGAAATGATAGCAGTTTTTGCTAAGTATCATACACAAAAGTACAGAGCAGAGGAGGTGGCCCAAAGGCCGCTCTTAAAGAGGCTTGGTATAATGAAGGAACCAATACACCTTAGATTTATATTAGCTGTCCTGAGACACGTGAAACAAATACAACAATGGGGGCCTCGGTGCCTCAGTTCGTTAAGCGACTGTCTTCGGCTCAGGTCATGATCCTGGAATCCCAGGACTGAGTCCCACATCGGGCTCCCAGCTTCATGGGGAGCTTCTCCCTCTGACCTTCTCCCCTCTCATGCTCTCTCTCACATCTCTCTCTCAAATAAATAAATAAAATAAAATAAAAAGAAATACAATGATGCCTCTGTGGGGGGTGTACTTGAGAAGCAAAGCTCTGGTTAATAAGGTCAGCCCGAGGGCAAGCAAAAAGGACTTTTGCCCGTGGTGGAGGACTGTTAAGTAGGAGGAGGCAGGGTATCTGTTCCTGAAGCTTCCTCTGTGAGGTCGTAGGCTTATCTCAGCTACATAGGGCTCCCCATCCAGGGTTCTTGTGGCTGGGACATGTAGGAGTGGATTCTCACACTGAGGACAGGAGGGGCCTGAGCGTGCTTGGTTCTGCATAGACAAACAACCTAGGAGCAGGCCCCACCTCACTAAGAGAGAAGGAAGGCCCTGCAAAGCTGGGAAGACAAGGGGATCCCTCCTCCCGGATAAGTGCTCCTATAGCACGCCTCTACTTCTAAGACATTTCTGACCACAAAGATGGCTCCTGTGTTACTTCCCTTTCTTTTACTGAATTGAGGCATCCGTGCACCAAACATTTGAGTGCCTGCTATGTTCTGGGTACCATTCTAGGGGCTGGGAGATCCAGAGATGGGCAAAATACACAAGGTCCCTGACCTTTTGGAATTTACCTTCTACTAGAGAAGACAGACAAGAAAGTGAATTACTATAGAATATGATTTTAAGTACCACTGAGGGCTGTAAAGGTGTTAATAAAGAACCATGTGATGGAGAGAAACCATAGGCTCCAGCCAGGATAGTCATGGAGGTCTTCTCTGGGAGGGAACATCTGAGCTGACTTGAAAGCTACAAAGGAGCCAGCCATGGAACTAGTCAGGGAAAGAGCTTTCCGGGCAAAGGGAGCAGCAAGTGTGAAGGTCCTGAGATCAAAAGTGGCTGGGTATGTTGGGTGAGAAGGCCAGTGAGGCTGTAGCAGAGGGAGGAAGGAGGGGGGTGGCAGGATTGGTGGTCAGAGGGGCACGAGCATGGGGCCAGATCACATAAGTCCAGGGGTGGAGGTGGGTAAGGAGCTGAGACTTTGAGCATGCTGGCAAGCCACTGGGGGGTTTCGAGCAGGGGGCTGGTAAGACTAACATGGCCACCGTGTGGAAAGTAAGGAGGCAAAAATGGAAGCCGGGAGATGGATTAGGTCATTGCCACGATGCAGCAACCAGATAATGGTGGCTCAGATGGGGCCAGAGATGGCCGGATTCCAGAAATACGTGCAAGGAGGACTCCCAGGGTTTGCTGTTGGATTAGATGGGGCATAGGATGGAAAAGAGAGGAATCAAGAGCTCCCAAATTTCAGTTTGAGCATTTGGTTAGTGACATTTTTCAGAGCTGGAGAAAACCAGGATGGGGGGAAAAGTGAGTATGAGGGGAAGCAAGAGTTTCATGCAGATGTTGGCTTGGCAGTTGGTTATAGGGCTATGTAGTACAGAGGTGTATAGATGGTACTTCAAATATGAATGAGATCATTTAGGATGTGGTAGCCACTAGTCACATGGGACTGTCGAGCACTTGAAATTGACCAGCTCGAACTGAGATGAGCCATATGTGTGAGATGCTAACTGGATTTCAAAGACTTAGCATGGAAAATAAAAAAGAACGTAAAATATTCCCTTCTATTAATTTTATGATGATTACCTGTTGAGCCACTACTATTTTGGTTCTATTGAGTTAAATAAAATATGATAATGTTTGGGCTCTGCTGAGGTCAAAGTACCCCCCCCCCGTTTTCTTTTACTTTTTAAATGCGACTAACTAGGAATTCTGCAATGACACATGTGGCTTGCAGTGGTGGCTCACATTCAGGTTTCTACCAAGGAAGAGGTCACAGATAAAGAGGGCCAAGGACAGAGGCTTTAAGGGCTACAACATTCCAGATCCAGGGAGAGGAGAAAGATAAAGCAAAGGAGTTTGAGAAGAATCAGCCAATGAGGTTGGAGGAAAATCAAGGAGTATGATGGTCAAAAAGGCAAAGTGATAAAATTGTACAAAAAAGAGGGAGTGTCAAATGTTGCTGGGAAGTCTGGGAACCCACTGTGGCATTCAGTAAGAGCCCTTTTGGTAGAGTCCTTTGGAAGGAGTTTGGGTTGGAAGCCTGAATTCACTCTCTGAGCCCAGGAGACTAAGAAGTGAAGACACAAGGATAGTAAGTATAGATGACACAACTTTTAAGTTTTCCTTAAAAGGGACAGGGAGAAATGGGGTGGTAACGGGAAGAGAATTTTAAATCAAGGGGAGGGTGTGTTTCGCTGTGGTGGTTTGTTGGTTGTTTGGGTGGTTGATACAGGAAGACAGCTCAGCTGATGTTGCCCTTGGGATTCACTTAAGAGGGTGAAGCAAGGGTGCCAAGAAGGATGGGAGACGGTCTACCCTTGAGGGTTAGTCAAATTGAGAAATTCTATTAAGTGCTCTAAGGGATTCGGATACTGCCAAGATGTCCTCTTTCTTTGTTCTCTCTCTTGGCTTCTGTACTTTTCTCTTTGTTGTTGCTTCTCTGTCTTCTGCCCCCGCCCATGTTGGGTTAAGGACAATAACCAGGACCACGGTCTGGTAATTTGGAAAACATGCTCCTTTTCTATGGACTTCTCCAAAGCTCAGAAAGAGTTTATTTCCCCAGTATCTAAAAAGCCTTCTTTAGTCTTGGTTGGGGGGAGGGGTGCTGATATGTTTTTAAACTGGCCCAGGAACTCACCCATGATGTGAATTGCCGCTGGCCCAAGGAATTCTCCAGTCCTCCCTTGGAATTTCTGAGGCAATTCTGAATTTCTCCATCCCTTTGCTCCTCCCAAATCTCCAGGTGGAACGTGTGTGTGTGTGTGTGTGCATGTGTGTGTGTGTGTGTGTGAGAGAGAGAGAGAGAGAGAGAATTTGTGAGTGTTGTATGGGCTTGGGATTAAGTCATCTGCAGGCAGAACTGTGATATTGGTTCATAGAGTTTGAGTGACTTGAACATAGTGTCAATACTTTTCAGCCAAGGCCGGCCGAGACACACCTGTCATCGAACGAGTTGGGTTTATTACTCACCACGGTAAGAAAGAACACACACCCTGGGAAATCACAGGACTTCAAAGTGAGAGGGTCTGAAGCCATCTTGACAGCAGGGCCCTGTCAGCCCTCACCGTGGTTTGGAAGCATTCGCTTTCCAAGGCCTCAGTCACTCTTGCTGGTGACCTCTCAAGTTGGCCTTAACCTCAGAGCCCACGGGCATCCCTCTCTACTTCCGGAGATGTATGGGTGGGGGGTGGGGGCGCATGTGGCTGGGGGCAGGACAGGACCCGCCTGGAATCCATCCATGAGATAGCAATGGCAGTTTGACTATGTCTGGGGGCTGAGCAGATTGGGGGTGGGGAAGGGGCTCCAGAAACTACCTAACCCCCACTTGATGGTCCTTCAGCTAGTCAGATCAAGACCCTTGGGGGATTTCTTATGAGGCCAGTCTCTGCCCGCCTCTCTACAGCTTCCCATGAATATAGCATCCTTTGTCTGGGCTAGGGTGCTGCTCAGATTCCCCTTCCCCAATCCACATAAACTCCCATAAAAAATTTCAGTTTTGATTTTTAATGATCTGGTTATCCACAGACAGGTTTCCCTAGACCTGTCAGCCACCCCAAGCTTTTGCTAGAAGGTTAGATTGAAGGGAAAATTTACAGCCGATGCTCAATTGATTATCTATACTGGTGGAGACGGTTGATTCTCCCATGACGTAGAATCAGAGTCATGGGAGAATTAGCCTTTTGATGGTCACTTGGATGGCTTCCCATTTTTGGCTATTTAAAATGATGCAGTGATGAATTCTTGCATGTATATGTCTGTGTATTTGCCTGTTCTAGACATTTCATATACATGAAGTCATGATCTTTTTTTAAAAGAAGGGTAATTCTCTCTCATGGCAATTCTTTTTGTCTGTTTTTTTTTTTTGAATGGTTTAAGAATCTAATGGAAGGATAAGGAGTGAGGTAAAATGAGTGTGTTATGCCCAGGATATCAAGTGATGATCTTTTGCTTTTTCACTCAATATTTTCCTTTAGTGATCCTACTATGGCTGAATCCCTTAGTGAGGTTTCTGGAAGTCTGGAAGTTCTGGAGGCCAATGATGAGGGTAAGTAGCCCAGTGGAATCGTGGAACTAGATTTGTTTACTGTGTTTAACCGCTAGGAAAAAAAAATGAAGTCACAAGCAAGCAAGTTCCTATCAAATTTCTAATAACATTAGACTCAGTCTGCATTTACTTCGCAATTTTTTGGTCTCTTTTTTGGGGGAGCCGTCTCTGATGTCACAAGTTTTGTCTGAGGCCCTGTAATCTACTTTGGGGATGGTTACCAGTTTCTACTTACTAAGGCAGGAGAAGTATTTCTGCTTAATCAGCAAAAAAAAACAAAATTGGAGCAGAACCATGATCTGAGAGATTCAACTGAGGTTTTACTGTAGATATAATCCAGATTTAACCAACAAATTTATGGTTTGAAGAATAAAGAGGAAATACAAAAAAAGATGTCACCGTAGGCCTCTGTTAAGTGGGACTCAATTTACAAACTTCTTTTTGTAAAATTTACTCAGACGTGTGCCCATTCCCTAAATTGTGAGGCCACCTAGGACTGATATGTGACTGTGAGTGAATATCAGTTCAGTGAGGCAAAAGTCACTAGACAATGATAAACCTCATTGACATCCCCATCCCCACCACTGCAAAGGAACCATCAGGCATAAAATAAGACTTTAATTTGAATTTAAAGAGGACTAAATGCAAGAGTTCACGGGGTTGTTTTCAATTTTTTTCTCAAAGATTTTATTTATTTGACAGAGAGAGATCACAAGTAGGCAGAGAGGCAGGGAGAGAGGGCGGAGGAAGCAGACTCCCTGCCAAGCAGAGAGCCTGATGTGGGACTCAACCCCAGGACCCTGAGATCATGACATGAGCCAAAGGCAGAGGTTTTAACCCAAAGAGCCACCCAGGTGCCCTGTTTTCAATTTTTATTAGAGCGTGATGTGGAAGACTTGATTTGGAAAAACAAAATGGAACCTTCTTGTGGCTTCCTAGAGCCTGATTTTACTGCTGATGTGGGGCTGATGTCGGGGTTGGGGGGAGGGGATGTTGAACCTGCGGCATGGATCCTTGAGGGCAGGGTCTGGGTCTTCGTTTCTGTGTCAACCATTGTTTGGTACTGGGTCTCAGAGAGAGAGGGACCTTAGATATCACAAATATTCAATCAATGAATGGATTTAAAAAAAGGAATGATGGGCCTCTTCACCAAGGCCTCTTCACCTACCAAACCAACTGACCTATTGTTTTGGCGATGAGCTAGACAGACGGCTACAAAAGAAGGTGGCAATGCAGTACGTCATGATGAAGAGTGAAGGTAAGGAAATGCCTTTTCTCTGTTTGCAAGATTTTGTTGTTTAAAAGCCCAGACAGTTGGGTATGTTTTTAGAGCTAATTGTTGCTGGCCAGAGGATAGTGTGGCTGTTTGGAGGTTGATGGAGAGAAAGGCCAGTTAGAAATGGTTTTTTTCTAAGCAGTGATGCAAGAGAACAAAGTCACTGTCACGCGATGCATTTTTAAAGCCTATCAAGTTCAATCCAGGTGGGCTGCCTGTGTGCATGGTGAGTAAGCAAATATACAACCCAGCAGTGATGATTTCTTCATTGGAGTTAACTGTGTTTTGTTGTGGCATGTGATACATTGTCCTCATTGGATGAGGATGTTGAGAGCTCCTGCCTGTTTGGGAATAAGTAGTCCTCGGACTTGGACAGGGAATTCAGGGGCTTTGTTATAGGAAAATTCCAGAAGCTGGCAGTGGGCACCTCACTGACCACTACTGCAGTGCCTGGGGTCTGGAGGAAGGGGGCACAAGTTCCCCAGTGTGGAGGTGACCTACATAAACATTGCTGGATACAAACGTGGGCTGCGACCTCTACGTCTACTGGCTGTTTTAAGTCTATCTAGCCTTTGGGACTACAGCAGCTTTTGAAAACCAGCCTGGGCGGGGATCAGCTGCTGACAATTTAAAGACACCCCTTTTGCAAAAGAGAGCTTGAAAGGCAATTCATACTCTCCAATATAAAGCAACTGTTTCAGAGTTCAGTGGGATTTCAGGAAACATAACGTGTGGACCGTTCCTGGACTGGTAGCTACTTCCCAGGGCCCATCTTCACACATGGGGTCTGATGTGTTTGGGGCTCCGGAGTCTCCCAAGGCAAAACCATCTCTGCCAACAAAGCTCTTACCCCCCACCCCTTCCCCCCAACCTGGTCCAGCCCCAGTACTCAGAGCTATCCCCCAGGGACGAATGGAAACATTGTTTTCCTTCTAACGCCCATGGTTGAAAGAGATACTTAAGGTACTTAAGTATAAGTACTTAAGAGTACTTAAGGTATTTTGCATCCTCATGGGAAAATAGGTTGGTTTTGGTCAGCAAAAATAGAAAACTGGGGGGGGAGGGGGACAGAAATTGAAATACATGCATCATTAATGCTAGTCCCTGGTAGAGTTCTAAAGTCACTAGCCATTTTGCTGATTTAGGGACATAAAAAGGTGTTGGTGCCTAATTTTGTCTGCCCATAAAATGCTTATGCTTGGTACATTCAGTTTTAGAGACCGAATGTTTATTAGAGGTGTTTTTTTATTCCGTTATTAAATGTTTGTAGATTGCATCATAAGTGCAGCAATTAGCCACTGAGGCTCTCCTCCCTGCCTTTGCTGGTTTGTGAAAAGCAGGTTTGCCCTCCTCCCATCTAGTCGGGGATTTTGAAGCAAGAGAGGCAACAACCAATATGTTTCTAAACACTCTGAGCATAAAGTTGTTCCTCTTTTAGAAAACTGGGAGGAATGAAACAAGATGGGATAGGGAGGGAGACAAACCATAAGTGACTCTTAATCTCACGAAACAAACTGTGGGTTGCTGGGGGGAGGGGGGTTGGGAGAAGGGGGGTAGGGTTATGGACATTGGGGAGGGTATGTGCTTTTGGGTAAATTGGAAGGGGAGGTGAACCATGAGAGACTATGGACTCTGAAAAACAATCTGAGGGGTTTGAAGTGGCGGGGGGGGGGTGGGAGGTTGGGGTACCAGGTGGTGGGTATTATGGAGGGCACGGCTTGCATGGAGTACTGGGTGTGGTGAAAAAATAATGAATACTGTTTTTCTGAAAATAAATAAATTGGAAAAAAAATACTAAACAAACAAACAAACAAACAAAAAAAACCAAAAAAAAAAAAAAAAACTGGGAGGAGACCACCCGTCAAGAATCAATAAATCTTATTGGTTCTGGGTGAAATCTGACCGGGACTTTTACCCCAGAGAAATAGGCAAATACTGCAGATAAGGGCATTTCCTCCAAGATATCCAGTTGATCAATCTTTTTCAGCAAAGACTCGATTGTATCAGTACAGTAGAGTAACTTCTCAATCATTTTTGAGCCACCCCAGCATCTTTCTAAATAATTTATCATTATAGAAATTAGTTGAATTTTTCCTGAAAAAAATTACAGAAGGAAACTTGAAAAAAATATGTTTCCTTCAGTGTCTTCGTGTTTTTAATCTTTCTGTCTGCAGGTAGAATTGCTAAGTTCTTCCCATCATGACCCTATTTAGATACATCCTGGTAAATGAGAAATGGCCCAACCCATCCCAAACCGGAATTACTTAAGCAGAGATTATCAAGCACACAGTCTTCTATCTTCTTGTATTGCCCCACCCCACACCAGCTTCTGCTTCTAATCATTATACTGTACAGATCACTATTGATTGATAGATACCGGGCTGCTTCTCCTTATCTATAGATAAATAGAACTGATAGACCCATTGTCCAGATGTAATTGATTCTGGTCTTAATAAACAAGTAATTATTGGGGCACCTGGTAGACTCTGTGGATAGAGTTTGCAACATGTTGATCTCAGGGTATTGAGTTCAAGCCCCATATTGGGCTTTGAGTTTATGTGAAAACAAACAAACAAACAAACAAACAATTTTTTAAAGAAATGAGTGATTATTGATTCCCTAGTACTAGCTCACAGTTACTAGCACTTGCACCATGCCAGATCCTATGCTAAGCTCTTTACCTACACTTTTTACAACTTACATGAACCCTCACAAGGGCCAGTGTTTAAATTACTGGACGCTTAAGGATGACTCTGCTTGGTGACCTCAATTTAAGGGAAGTGACAGATGTCCCTTGGGTGTATGCCTTTCATGGTGCTGGTTGCTGAAGGGGATGTGAAGAAGGGCCTGCCTACAGCCTTGATGTGGGGGACAGTAGCTAAGACATGGAACTGTATCTTATTCCTTCCTCATTGATAGCCAAAGCATAGTAAGTGCTTGGTCTTAAATATTTGTTGGATGGAAGGATTGGTGGATGGATTGGTGGATGGATGGGTGGATGGATGGATAGATGGATGGATTGGTGGATGGATGGATGGATGGATTGGTGAGTGGATAAATGGATGGATAGTTGGATTGGTGGATGGATGGATAGATAGATGGATGGATAGATGGATGGATAGATGGATTGGTGGGTGGATGGGTGGATGGATGGATGGATGGAAGGATGGATGGATAGATTGGTGGATGGATGGATGGATGGGCTGGTGAATGGATGGATGGACTAGTAAATGTATGTATGTATGTATGTATGTATGTATGGATGGATGGATGGATAGATTGGTGGATGGATGGATGGATGGATGGGCTGGTGAATGGATGGATGGATGGATGGATGGAAGGATGGATGGATTCATGGACTGGTGGATGGATGGATGGGCTGGTGAATGGATGGATGGACTAGTAAATGGATGGATGGATGGATGGATGGAAGGATGGATGGATAGATTGGTGCATGGATGGATGGATGGGCTGGTGAATGGATGGATGGACTAGTAAATGGATGGATGGATGGATGGATGGATGGATGGATTCATGGACTGGTGGATGGATGGATGGATGGATGGATGATAGATGGATGGATTGGTGGATGGATGGGTAGATGGAGGACTGGTGGATGGATGGGCAGACTAGAGGGCATTCAGATGTAAAACTTGAAAGGCCAACAGTCAAGTTTTAGGCATGCAGAGAGAAAGGCTGATTTTTGTGATTGGTGGACATTGGACTGAAGGTAGGCCTTGAAGTATAGAAACCTTTCTCATAGGCCATAGGATTCCAAGCTAGAAGGAACCCTAGTTCAGCATTTCCCAAAGTGTGTTTTGCCAGATATTTTGCTGACATGATTTTGGGAGACAACATGGCTGCCCAGTATCTTAGAGCATCACTGTTCACACAGGCATATTGAAGTTCCAGAAAAGTCTTATTGGAAAGCAGAGACCTAAACTTTGCTTAATCCAGCATTTTTTCAGAATGACTGGCCTGCAGATCCCTTTCTCATTCAATAGAGCAATGATAGCCCTCTGAACACACTTTGGGAGATGTTGATTTGTGTGATCCCTTCATTGCCCTGCTTCCTTCCAGGAGGTTGAATGACTTACCCAAAGTCACCGAGCTAATTGTTCGTAGAGCCAAGTCGAGGATTCCAGACTGTTCTGACTCTTGGGTGGTACTCTCTGTTATACCGCTAAGCCTTTGTAATGGCTGCCCCACTGGCAACTCCCTTGCCGGGGCCATTGCCTGCAAGTGCAGCATTGCTGTGTTGGCAAGAGGCCTTTCAGAGACCAGACTATTGGGAATTCGGATGAGATACCTACGCTGGTAAATTATTGCATGTGAAAGCAGTCAGAGCTGACTTCTTCCCTCTGAAGAATGCAATACGCGCTCCCCTCTCCTCGCCCCTCTTCTGCTGAGCCCCACTAAAGACACATGTGCTTGTTAGGAAACTAAGAAATGCCCTAACAGAGCCTTAGGAACATTTAAAGTTCCCATGCCTCACTTCTGCCCTGGTGGTTCATGCAGATGGAGCAAACTTGCAGTTATTTGCAGGTGAAGAGGGCGGTAGCTAATCCAGACAAAACAGCAATAATGAAAGAACACACATAGTGCACATGGCGCACGCATGCACACACCCATGCAGACACACATGCATTCACACATGCACACAGTCACTCACGCATGCACGCACGCACTCCTTGCAAAACACTTTGGTATCTGATTCTGTCATGCCTTTTGCATGAACAGCTTCTTTACCCCATGGCCCTTTCTTCCCAATTCCAAGCCCTCTCCCTTGCTCCCAAATCCCCTCCTTGAGGACAGCTTCCCTGACTGCACCGCCCGGACAGCCCTTACCCCATAGATCTGCATCCTTTCAGCACACACATCTGAGCAGTCCCAGATCCCACCTGCAACTCCAGGGGTCCTGACGGGCTTTCTTGCATGTAGAAGCTCATGTGAAATCAGGGGGGTGACCTCTGTTTAGGTGGGCTCAGTAATTACTGTAGATGAGTGAATTTCTTGGGTCAGGAAGTCTCCCCCAGAAACTCAGACACTTGGTCCTATGGAATTATAAAAAAGGGAGCAAGCCACACACATGGTGTCACGGTGCCGTGGGCCCAGGGAAGGGTATGGAGCAGGGCGGGGTGGGGGGTGGGGACCAGAGCCAAGTCTGCAGGCCACCTAGGATCATGGTCCTTGTTCCTGTCCCAAAGGCCCCATTTCCTTCCCATCTTCCCTTCTACTGTCACACTCTGCCTCGCTTTTGTTCCTTAACTTCCAGTAAAGAAGAAATCCAAATTCAAAGCCTTCAAGAACTTTTTTGGCAAGAGGAAGAAGAAAGAGCCGGAGGGTGCCCGGGGAGGGAGGAGGCTAAAGCCAAGCTTGTCCAGTGGCAGTATTAACATCTCTTCTCTGAAGCCGGTTCGGGAAGGTCAGCGTGCCGAGGCCAGGTAAAAGCCAGTGGGTGGCAGTCACTGCCCGGGGTGGCCGGGGCCTGGGGGCCTTTCTCCATGCTCACACCAATGCTTATTGTTGGGGCATGCGGCTCAGTAGGTGGGCAGCTGCAGGACCTTGACCCCGAGAGCACTGGCTACAGACAGACCAGGGTGTCCCTCCTGTGTCACAGCTGAAGGAACTTGACCCACAAGGTGTCTCCCTAGCGAGGAGCTGGAGGCCTCCATCCATTCATTAAAATAAAGGCAGCCTGCCTCCTTCAGGCAGCCAGGCCTGGTTTGCCTGCCAGGCCCTCAGACTATAGATCTGCAATTCCTTCTCCTAATGTGGGATTCAGATCTCAGATGCTAAAGCCAGTCTAGCCTGAAATCACTTGTGTTACTGTAAAAACAAACAAAGGAAGGATCAGGCAACATCCCAGGAGACAGGCAGGTTATGGGGGTGGGGAGAGGGATATGCTCTAACTGGTCCCAGAATGGGGAAGACCCCTGTCCCACTTTTCATCTGTGATGCCCCCATTTCCGTATCTGACCATCCAGTACCCCCGGGTGTTCCTGGTTCCATCAGCTTCCTCCTCTGCGCAGTTCCCCTTTGGCCTGTTCACCTGGCCCGAACATTCCAGACTTACCTGTGCTGCCCACAGAGCTCACCTGTGCTGCTGGAAATGGGACAGTCAGCAAACCTGACAGCACCTTGGTCTCCTTCAGGAGGTCCTTCATGAGTGGGTTGACTATGGGGAATTTCAGATAGCTTTGCTGGTGGGGGGATGGTTTTGGACAGAGAGGCCATACTTCACAAATCATGCCATGATATAGACCAGAGCAGGGAGGAGGGTAGAGGGGAGTTTGGGTCTACTCTGCGTTGTCTCCATGAATTGGCAAGGGCCATCTCCACTAAAGTTTTGGGTTTCCCTCTTCCTACTTGTCCCTCTGCCTCCAAAGTGGCCAATTGGTTCCACACTAAGAAGGCAGGTGCACGCACAGCTTGCAGGTTGTGGGGAGGACAGAAGGGAGTGGGGGGACAGGAAGAAGGAGAGGAAGGGGTGAACGGAAGTGTGTGAAATAATTGATCTATGAGGAAGAGTGTTTTTCTAAGGGTCTGAAATAGGTCTTTTTTGGGGGGGGAGGGCAAGGAGCATAAATTAATTAAGAGTATAATGTAGGAGTACTGACAATCACCCCTGACCCCAGTCGCTTGCTTCACGTATTAGGGGGAAAACCCTGGAGAATGTCACTCAGGAGTTGGGGAGAAAAATCAGCCTCTATCTGTGGAAGCTAACAAAACGTAAAGCCAGCCTTCCCCTCGCCTATACGAACTATATCCATTTCTAAGTCTGTATTAAGCCCTATCTGATAAAATAGAGAGACCTCATGCTGCCATTTTGATATTTTTAAAAAGATTTTATTTACTTATTTGAGAAGGAGAGAGAGTGAGAGAGAGGATGAGAGGGAAGAGGGTCAAAGGGAGAAGCAGACTCCCCATGGAGCTGGGAGCCCAATGTGGGACTCCGTCTCTGGACTCCGGGATCATGACCTGAGCCAAAGGCAATTGCTTAACCAACTGAGCCATCCAGGCACCCTTGACTTTTTTTTTTAATGGGTGCTGACATAATGCACTTTATTGCCTTTAATTAAGGCCAAGGTTTTGTTTGGAGTTTTGGGTGCATTTTCTTCCTCTTGCCCCCAGGAAGCCAGTCGGTAGGTATTAGATAGTTTCAGCGGGTGGGCGATTTAGTTTCTGACAAACATGGCCACAGCCAGAGCTACAGGAATCCTTGGTTCGGGAAGGATCTAGCTCTAAGGCCACTTCAGCAGCCGCACTCTGGCTGGAAATGATGGTTTCTAAGCCCACCCATGGCCCAAGATTTCCTTGCAGATTTTCTGCCCAAAGCAGGGGAGGCCAGGTAGTCACAGATGGTCCTAAGGCTGGGACATCTGTGGGACCACGATACTGGTCCCAGGCCTGATTTGAGCTGGTGGGTCATAGAGCAACAGTGAATGACAGCATCTCTGTGTGCAAAATGAGGGAAAGTGTGTCTAGGGAGGGTCTGGGAACATTGCTCTCTCAATGCCGCATCAGTCTTGTGTCATCATTAAGCATTTAGCAAGAGTCCGGTGAATTTTCTGCAGGACTGCCATTTTGATAAGACAGAGCATGTTGCCCTCACCACCAGAGCCACCTGGGTAGCAGATTTTATAGGGAAAAAGTGGGTAAAACAAAGGCATCTGCCTCCTCTCTTCTTGTGGACCTACAAGCCACCTTAGTATGGGTGCCATTTTAATCCCCATAACACCAGATTGTCCTCAGAGTGTGTTGTGATCAGATCTAGCCATGCGCACGTCCCACAGTCAGACGGGCTCACAGTGATGGGGTGGGTACTGGTCCTACAGAGCCCGAGCTGCTACTCTGGGTACCATTTACAGATTGTTTTTTAGGGGGGCACCTGGGTGCCTCGGTCGGTTGAATGTTGGACTCTTGATTTCAGCTCAGTTCATGATCTCAGGGTCGTGAGATTGAGCCCGGGGACAGACTCCACACTGGGCATAGAGCCTGCTTAAGATTCTCTCTCTCCCTCTGCCCCCTGACCTGCCACTCATTCTTGCCCTCTTTCTCTCAAAAAAAAAAAAAGATTATTTTTTAGGGGCTCCTGGCTGGCTCAGTAGAGCGCACAACCCTTGATCCCAGGGTCACGAGTTCAAGCCTCACGTTGGGCATGGAGCCTTACTTAGGGGAGAAAAGAAAGATTATTTTCTAAAGCACTAACCTATATTATTACAGTAAATGTTTCATAATGAAGGTAATATGTACAAAAATGTATATGAAATTTCAAACAATTATTTTATCTAATTTAAAAACATTTCCACCCCTCCGTAAAAGAAATCATGGACCCATTAGCAGTCAGCCCCCATGCCTCCCTATCCCCATTTCAGCCCAAGGGGATCACTTATCTAGTTTTTGTCTCTCTCAGTTTGTTTATTCTGGATACTTCCTATAAATGGTATCATACAGTATGTGGTCTTTTGTGACTGGCTTGTTTCCCTAAGCATGTTTTTGTTTTCCAAGGTCATCCAGGTGGTAGCATGAGTCCAATAGATAATTTCTTCATACTACTGAATAGTATTCCAGAGTATGAATACACCACATTTTATCTGTTCATCAGATGATAGATACTTAGGTGTTTCTATCTTTGGCTATTATGGAGAATGCTGCTATGAACATTTGCGTACAAGTTTTTGGACGGATATATGTTTTTATTTCTCTTGGGTATACACCTAGGAGTGTATTGGGTCATATGGTAATTAAAGGTTTAAGTTTTTGAGGAACCATTAAATGGTTTTCCTAAATGCCTGTCCCATTTTACATTTCCACCAGCAGTGCATGGGGGTTCCCGTTTCTCCCCAACCTTGCCAACACCTGTTACTATTTGAGTTTTTGTTTCTAGCCATTCTGGTGGGTCTAAAGGAGCATCTCATTATGTTTTGGATTTATATTTCCTGATTGGCTAATGAATGGTCGAGCATCTTTTCATATGCTTGTTGGCTATCTGTGTATCTTCTCTAGAGAAATATCTATTGAGATCCTTCATCCATTTAAAAAATTGGGTTATTTATCTTTTTATTAGTGAATTTTAAGAGTTCCTCATGTATTCTAAATATGAATCCTTTATCAAATATACAATCTTCAGGGTCCCCTGGGTGGCTCGGTGGGTTAAGCATCTCCCTTCAGCTCAGGTCATGATCCCAGGGTCCTGGGATTGGGTCCCACATTAGGCTTCCTGATTGGAGTGGGGGAGTCTGTTCTTCCCTTTTCCTCTGCCCCTCCTCCCTCCATTCGTGTTCTCTCTCACTCACTCTCTCTCTCTGCAATACATAAATAAATAATCTTTTAAAAAAGATATACAATCTGCAAAAATCCCCCCCTTTATGTGTATTGTCCTTTCACTTTCTTGCTAGTATCCTTCAAAGCTTAATTCTGATCAAATCCATTTATTTATTTTTTTCTTCAATTGCTAAAGCTTTTGGAGTCATAGTCTAAGAATCCATTGCCAAATAGGTCATGAAGATATACCCTCCCCCAATATTTTCTTCTCAGAGTTTTAACTCTTCTATTTAGGTCTTTGATCCATCTTGAATTTGTGTTTATATACAGTATGAGATAGGGTCTAACTTCTCCCTCCTATATGTATCTATCCAGTTACCTCAGCAACATTTGTTGAAAAAACTCTTCTTTCCCTATTGAACAGTCTTGGCACTCTTTTTGCAAATCAATTAACCATAGATGAATGAGTTGATTTCTGGACTCTTAGTTCTATTCCATTGATCTATTATCTATCTTCATGCCAGTACCACACTGTCTTGATTATGGCAGCTTTGTATTAAGTTTTGAAATTGGCAAGTGTGAGTTCTCCAACTTTATTCTTCTTCTTCAAGATTGCTTTATCAGTTTGTGGCCCCTTGCATTTCACTATGAATTTAAAGATCATCCTGGTCCACTTCTGCCAAAGAAAATAAAAAAGGCAGCTGGAATTTCAATAGTAATTGCATTAAATATGTAGATCAGTTTGTGGACTGTTGCCATCTTGACAAGATTGAGTCTTTTGAGCTTTGAGCATAGTTGCTTTTTCATTTACTTAGGTTTTCTTCTTTAATTTTCTTTCATCAGTGTTTTAGAGTGCTCAGAGTATAATGTTTACACACTTTTCATTAAATTTGTTCCTAAGCATTTTATTCTTATTGATGTTATTTGTAAAGGTTGAAAATTGGAAGTGTTTTTGTCATTTCATTTCCAGGTTCTTCATTGCCAGTATATAGAAAGACAATCAATTGTTGTATATTGGTCTTTTATCCTCCAACTTTGCTGAACTCATTCATTAGTTCTAGTAGTTTTTTTTGGATTCCTTAGGAGTTTTATACACAAGATTGTGTCATCTATGATTGGAGATAATTTCACTTCTTCCTGTCCAATATGGATGCCTTTTATTTAATTTTCTTACCTAATTGCCCTGGCTAGAACCCCCAGTGTTGAATTGAAGTGGCAACAGCGGACACCTCGTTTTCTTTCTTCCTGCTCTGAGGGAGAAAACATTCAGTGTTTCATTACTAAGCATGACATTAACTGAGAGTTTCTCACAGATGTCCTCTGTCAGGGTTGAGTGTATTTATCATAAGTGTGCTTATGATGTATTTGGATTTTACAAATGCTTTTTCTGTATCTATTGAAATCACTACACGGTTTTTGTTTTTATTCTGTTGATATGGTGTATTATGTTAATTGATTTTTGCATATTAAGATAACATTGTATTTCTTGCAAGTTCTGCTTGGTTAATAGTGTATAATTCTTTATGTTGCTGGATTCAGATTATTAGTATTTTATTGAAGATTCTTACATCTATTTCGTAAGAAATATTAGTCTGTAGTTTCCTTTTCTTGTGATGTCTTTGGTTGAAATTTTTAACAAGTAAAATATATTCCCACATTCCAAAAGGAGTCTTTTGTGCCTTCAGCTTTTCATTTGTTTCTAACTTTTCCCTGATTTGCCTTAGCACTTAACTGTCATCAACCTGGCTTAATTCCCAGTCGGAAGGTATTTCCTTCTGGGTTTAGTAAGCTGGGGCGATGGGGATGGGTGCCCAAGATGGCTTAAAAATGAGACAGATGTATCCCAGAACCCTTGTGCAAAAGAGGAAAATATCTAGTGAATGAGAGTCTCCAGTATCTGGGCAGATGTTTGGTATTTTAAATAAAAACAAAACCACTAGAAAGAAATTTGGGTGTGAAAGATATTTTATGACTCTTACCCTAATAACAGAAAGACTTAGGGTTTTCCCTCCCATTCCACTTCCCTCCCATTCCTGTTGCCACTATTGTACACTTGAAATGGGTGAATTGTATGGTATGTAAACCATAACTCAAAACCATTCTATAAGAAGCTATGTGTTGATAATTTAAAAAAAATAAAAATTATACAGAATTATATAAAGTAGGAAATTAAGGTTCCTCCCCCTGCCCCTAGTGCCATTCCCCAGAGGGAACTGCCACTAATTATTTGATAGCTATCTATGAACATAAACTACATATGTATGCAATATACACATATATGCACACACATATATTATATATAATATATATACACACACATATAATTTATTTAATTATTTGTTTATTTGAGCGAGAGAGAGAGAGAGCACACAAGTGGGGGGAGGGACAGAGGGAGAAGCAGACTCCCCGCTGAGCAGGGAGCCCGATGCAGGGCTGGATCCCAGGACCCCAGGACCATGCCTGAGCCAAAGGCAGATGCTTAACTGACTGAACCACCCAGGTGCCCTTGGTTATATATATTAAATGAGACCATACTATTCCTTATTTTTTCACTTAATATCTCATGGAAAACCTCTATCAGCCCATGTGCCTCCTTTCCTCCTTTCTGAGGTGTCTGGTATGTCATGCTATGGATATACCCATGTCTTCAGTTCCTACGGCCCTTGGGCTGCTCTTACGAGACCTTTTCCTTCCTGTTCAGGGCCAAGAGCAGCATGGGCAGCAAAGCTCTGTCCCATGACAGCATCTTCACGCTGGATCCTGAGCCTGAAGTATCAGTGCATAGAATCTGCCCCTCTCCAGAGCGCCAGAGAGGCAGACCTCGACAGGTAACCATGAACTCAAGCATCAGTGCCTGATTAGACCCCACCTCTTTCATCCTCCCCACCCCCCACCCCAACTGCCAAAATCAAAGAGTGGGGAATTTGGCCTTGCTCCCCAGCTGATTCTACCCCACAGGGCTACCATAAAGAAGGGAGAATATAGAAATATGCAATGTGTCGACCTAGTGCCCAGCACAAGACGTTGGCTGGCATTACCATATTCACTAGACATGCCCCAAGAATGAGCTAAGTTTTAGGATGGTGACATCCCACTGTTGGTTAATGTGCAAGCATTCCAACCACCATGTTCTTTCGTTCTTCTACAGAGATCTCAAGCTTCCAGAACTCTGCCTAGATCTGGGACTAGTGATGTGCATGGAGGTGTTTCGGGACTTGTATTTGGAGCTGTGCCACGATATGTGCCCAGAAGTGGAATCTGGATTGGGGGCTCCAAGGTCGCTGAGGTAATAGAGTGGAATTGTGCCAAGTATGACAGCCGAGTGGGACAGACCTATGCTTGAATCCTCACTCTGCTACTTACTGGCTCTGTGATCTTGGGCTGGTTGCTTAACCTCTCTGAGCCTTCCTTTCCCCCACCAACAGTGGGTATAATATTAATATCTACCTCAGACTGTTGCTTGTGAGGATAGAAAAAAGACTCAGAGAGGTTAAAGAAATTGCTCAATCTTCCCCAGAGAGTAAATGGTAGACCTGGAAATCTGACCCAGATGTGTTGACCTCAAAACCCATTCTTCAATATTCCAGGCTTTAAGATATTCCATTTCTTTGTGCCTGCCTCAACAGGGAGAATGGTCTATGCATATGCTTAGAACAGTCTCACCTCTGGATAACCCTAACCATTGCTCAGTTAGACCCATATGGAGCTCTAATCTAGAAATCTCGCAGCAGGGAGCAGGAAGCATTGCCAGGGAGAAAACCCTGAGCAGCTCCCTTCCTCCTTCTCTCAGCTTGTGGGTAGGATGATACCCAGATATCCCTGAGTAACTGAGAAGGCCACACAAGGGGGGAGACCCTTTTCCATTGAGGAACTGACTAGTTTGCATTTGGCAAAAGGTAACTGGGGCTTATTCATGACATGTCTATAAGACCCCCTATCTCTCACTCTGATCTATACTGCATGTGAAAGTTCCTTGGGCTACATTATACATGGAGGGTCGACAAGCAAATGTTGAGATGGTCACCAATGGGACCGATCTTATGGCTATAAGGTCAGCAGACTTTTGTCTTCTCACACTACAACAGGAAAAGTTGCTTCCAGTCCTTGGTTTTGAACATGAGGACCAGCTTTTGCTTGTCTCTACAGCGACACTCCCTTGCCACATGACTAAATGCTAGAGGGTTATTTCTCGTCTAGAGATAGGAGAAGCCTGTGTCCTGGAAGCCTCCTGCTCGCCCTCTTCTCTTAGTCTCAGCCACGAAGAGGGGGCTAAGGAAAGTCACAACAGCCCAAAGACAAGTTTTCTTAACTGGCTGGTTTGGGCCCAGTCCTCACATCTTTGGCCTTTCCCATAGTCCCTCTTCTGAGAAACAGGGCCGAAGACAGGGTCGGGTATCAATGGAACCTAAGCCAGCCACCGCCAGATCAACCTTTGCATGGGAGACTTTCCTTAAGTGCCAAGGTCACAACCCTAAACGATAGGGTGGTTGATAGCATCAAGTCGAGAGTCCCGACCGCCCCCCGCCCCCGCCCCAGTGCCACACAGACACTGAGCAAGTCTGGAAATGGCCAATGTCTGGGGTTCTCGAAGAGTCAGGATCCATAATGGATTATGTGACTTTCTGAGCAGCTGGAAGGTTGTGGGAGAGGAAATTCCAGGATATCATTCTGTTAGAAATACCAAGGTTGAGCCGTGTTTTATTCCCTACCAGATTTTCACCTGCTGTCTTATCTGAAGTGTTAAGAATGTGGGTGCCTAGATGACCCTCCGAGATGTTGCATGTTCTTTTTGTTTGAGAACAAATAGATAAGAAATACTGGCAGGTTGTGAACACCTTCTTGTGGAATCAAATTGAATTGAGTAATTTAAGAGACTGCAAAGGTTGCAAAGCAGTCTTCTTACTGCTCACAGACTTGACACTCCCTCTGCAGCCCTTCTTAAGGAAGGAGGCACACCCTCTCTTCTGGTTGTTGCCTTTAAAGTCCCTGAACTTGAGTATGGGACATCCCCCCTTCCTGGCTCTTACAGTTAGGAGACAGGAGTGTGCAGAGATTAAGAACATGGACTTCACAGGCAAGAAGACCTTTCAGACATTTGCTAGGCCAGCGGGGACATTAGGGCCAGTCATGTCATCTCTCAGACTTATCTTCCCCATCTGGAAAGAGCAGGTGTTTCAAAGAATCATCACAAGGTTTGCACGACATGCATCTATAAAGGGCACTCCCTGCCTGGCAGGGAGAAAGATCTCAAACCAATTACCTAAACACCATCCCTTCACCCGAAGGAATGGGAAAGAGAAGAGCAAACAAAACCCAAAGCTAGCAAAAGGAAGGAAAAATACAGATTAAAGCAGAGTAAAGCCCTCAGTAAAGGTGAGTTGTCAGTATCATTATTAGAATTGGGCTTGGTGCTGGTGAAGCTCCAAGACTTCTTCTCAAGAGTTCCCAGTGGGGCCTGGTGGTGATAAGGGGGCACTTTAGACACTAGCCAGGAGTGATCCAGGGCAGAACCTTGGACAAACCCTCCTCGGGCCTCTTGTCTTTGACTTTGAGAGTTTGAAACCCATCTGTCCTGAGCAGGAGACAGAAAAAAGCATGTCAGCACCAAGACAAGAAAGATTTTGTTTTGTTCATTGCTATAGGCCCAATGCTTAGTTAGAATGGAGTATAGCCCACTGTAGATGCTTAACAGTATTTGTTAAAGATCAAATCAGAGATTTGGATCCACATCCAAATGACCATGGCAGAGGCCAGCACATCAGATTCAAGTGTTTCATGAGATTCAAATTGGAATGAACTAAATTAGTGTGCTGAAGTCCAAGGGAAACCCAAATGATCCATTTCATCCCCTTAGGAAACAGGAAATTAGTTCTAAGCAAGGCTAGTTCTGTAGATTTTCTAATAATTCCAGAAGATCGATCTTGACAGGATTAAGATAAACAGCCAACAGAGTCAAGATCTGATCCAGACAATTGCTGGAATGATAGGAGCAAGGATTATAGTTCGGATGCCAAGCCTAGATCTTAACCCCAAAACTCAACTTCCATAAGAACCAGACTTCTGAAGACAGGGACAAAATGAAAACAAAGATCAGACTCAAAGAAGATTTATAGTTAGCAACAGAGAGAGAAAACACCAGAATTATGGTTTTTTAAAAAATATTTTATTTATTTATTTGACAGAGATCACAAGTAGGCAGAGAGGCGGGCAGAGAGAGAGAGAGAGAGGGAAAGGAGGAGGAAGTGAAGGAAGCAGGCTCCCTGCAGAGCAGAAAGCCTGACTCGGGGCTCGATCCCAGGACCCTGGGATCATGACCTGAGCTGAAGGCAGAGGCTTTAATCCACTGAGCCACCCAGGTGCCCCCAGAATTCTGGTTTTGATCAAACAAGCAGTTCGAAGTTTCTGTCTTTGTTTGGGGATTGGCAAAAGTGTGCTGCAGCACAGAGAGTGACTCAAGCTTATTGGTCTTTGGTCTGCATAGGTCAAAAAGTGAGGACAGGGAGGAAGGAGATTCTTTCCATGGCTTGTTTTTTCATGTTGGGGTCTTGGTACTTCAACCATTAAGCAACAAGAGAACACCAGTAATGTGAAGGGAAGCACACAAGTTCTAACATTTTCCTTCTACTCTCCTCCTTCCCAGTTCCCCTCACTGTGCCGACGCCACTCAAGCAGCAGTCCCCCTCTGATCCGATCTCACACAACCTCTGCTGACTTTGAAGAAACCTCTGTTGATGAGGAGTCACCTAAGATCCCACAGAGGAAAGATTTACCAATCAAGATTATGTCAATGAGGAAGGTGAGTGTTAGCCACATTCTAAGTGGTAGGCTTGGTTGGGGGGTCCAGGTCAGAGGCATAATCCCTTTTGCTCTCTTCTGCCGTGGCTTAGCACTAGGGGGCCACTTGAGGAAGGAGCAGCCATTTTTGACTTCTGATTTGCACGGTGATTTACATTTTCTGTCCAATTCTACAAATGAAATAATCAGCACTTTGGTTTATAAGCAATGGAAGACAGTATTTCAGAAAACAATAATAGTTTGCAGATGTTTTCAGTTCTTTTGAGAAGAAAACAATGGAGATTTTTGTGGAAGTAAAGCCTCTATGTTTGCAAATGCCAAAATCTCAAAGGTGGGCCATGTAGTATTGTTTGGTAGACACACACCTATAAGAAAAAGCATTTGACATGTATATTTCATACATCTAGGTTGGTCAACCAAATAATCTCCATCAACAATTGAAAAATTAATAGATGGTACCCATATCAATACTTCCATTCTCAAACTAATGTGTGGTTAATTTAATTGGTTGTTGTTGAACTTGAGAAGACTTTTTTATAATTTTTTTAAAGATTTTATTTATTTATTTGACAGAGAGACATCACAAGTAGGCAGAGAGGCAGGCAGAGAGAGAGAGAGGAGGAAGCAGGCTCCCTGCCGAGCAGAGAGCCTGATGTGGGACTCGATCCCAGGACCCTGAGATCATGACCTGAGCCTAAGGCAGCGGCTTAACCCACTGAGCCACCCAGGCGCCCCTTGAGAAGACTTTTTTAAAGATTTTATCTCTCTCTCTCTCTCTATCTATCTATGTATCTATCTATGAGAGAGAAAGCAGAGGGGCAGAGTGGGAGGGAGCTGGACAAGCAGACCCTATGCTAAGCCCAACCCGGGGCTCGATCCCACGACCCTGAGATCATGAACCAAGCTGAAACCAAGTCAGAGGCTCAACCAATGGAACCACCAGGCATCCCAAACTTGAAATGACTTTTAAAGTGAAGCAGAGTTTAGAACAATTAACCTTGGGAATTGATAGGTAATTGATAATAAAGATCACTGGTCAGTTAGCACAAAACTGCTTTGATGCTAAAAGATCCTATGGAATGAAGTAATCTTTTCAGAGAAAGAAGAAGAAAAAACAATCAAGTTAGGAACAAAGTTAAAGCACAGGCAGGTGGTAGGGGGATATGGATGCTCACTGATTTATGGATTTAGACTATATGTATTTTCTGTAGAATACCGCTAAATCAGACAAATTAGTCTGATTTGGTAGAAGGATTGAATTAAGATAACATTTTCACTGTGATAAAATAAACATAACAAAAGTTATCATGGTACAGTATACAATTCAGTGGCTTTAAGTATATTTACTATGCTGTGCAACCATCACCACTATCTAGTTCCCGAATGGTTTTGGTTCCCCCACACAGAAGCCCCCTATGTATCATTCCTCTCTCCTCTCAGCCCCTGGCAACCACCAATCTGCTTTCTGCCTCTGGATTTGCCCATTCTGGATACTTCATAGAAATGTGATCACACAGGGGTGCCAGGGTGGCTCAGTGGGTTTAAAGCCTCTGCCTTCAGTTCCGGTCATGGTCTCAGAGTCCTGGGATCGAGCCCCATGTCGGGCTCTCTGCTCAGCAGGGAGCCAGCTTCCCCCTCTCTCTCTGTCTGCCTCTCTGCCTACTTGTGATCTCTGTCTGTCAAATAAATAAATAAAATATTAAAAAAAAGAAATGTAATCACACAGTGTATGGCCTTTTGCATATGGCCTCTTTCCCTTAGTACCAAGTTTTTGAGGTTTTTGAGGTTGTACTACCATGTTGTAGTATTTCAATCATTTTTGTGCTGAATAACTCTCCATTGTATGGATATACCGTGTTTTGTTGAGCTCTTCATCAACTGATGAACATTTGGGTCCTATCTCCCTATTGGTTATTATGAATAATGCTCTCTGAAGGTTCATATACGAGTTTTTGTTTGAACACTTGTTTTCAAGTCTTTTGTGTGCATACCTGGGAGCGGAATTGCTGGATGGGATGATAATTCTATATTTAACTTTTTGAGGAACCACCAAACTGTTTTCCCCCGCAGCTACACCACTTTATATTCCCCCCTGCTTAGGTGTAATGGTTATAATATCTGCAAAAGTTGCCCAATGCTTGTTATTTTCCACTTAGAAAAAAAATAGTCATTCTTGCAACTGTGAAGTGGTATCTCATTGTGGTCTTGATTAGCATTTCTCTAGTGGCTGACAATGTTAAGCATCTTTTCATGTATTTATTGTCCATTTGCATATCTTTCTTTGGAGAAAGGTCTACTCAAGGCCTTTGCTCATTTTTAACTGTGTTGCTTGTTCTTTTTGTTGTTGAGTTATGAGTCCTGTACGTATTCTGGATACTAGACCCTTTTCAGATATATGATTTGCAAATATTTCACCCATTCTGTAAGTTGTCTTTTAATTCTCTCGAAAGATTAATGTTTTAAAAAACAGTTTAATTTTGATGAAGTCCAATTTATTGATATTTTTTTTCTCTTGGTACTTGTACTTCTGGTGTCATGTCAAAGAGATCATTGCCCAATCTAAGATCATGAAGATTTACCCCTATGTTTTCTTATATATAAGTCTTTGATCTATTTTGAGTCCTTTTTTATATATGGCGTGAGAGAGGGTCTAACATCATTCTTTTGCACGTGGCTATCTAGTTGTCCCAGCACCATTTGTTGAAAAGACTATTATTTCCTCCATTTAATGTTCTTAGCACGCTTACTGCAAATCAGTTAACCACAGAAGAATGGATTTATTTTTAGACTTTCAATTCTATTCCAATGATCTGTATGTCTCTGCTTATGCCAGTACTACTCTGTCTTGATTACTGTAGCTTTGTAGTAAGGTTCAAAATCAGGAAGTGAGAATTCTCCTATTCTGTTCCTTTCTCTTTTTTTTTTTGATAGTTTAGCTTTTTAAAGATAGTTTAGGCTTGCAATTCCATATCAATTTTACAATAAGTTTTTCCATATCTTCTAAAGTTCACATTGGGAGGGGCACCTGGGTGACTCAGTGGGTTAAGTGTCTGACTTCAGCTCAGGTCATGACCTCAGATCCTCGGATTGAGCCTCACATTTGGTTCCACGCTCAGTGGGGAGTCTGCTTCTCCCTCTGCCCCTCCCCCAGCTTGTGTGCATGCTCTCTCTCTCTCTCTCTCTCTCAAATAAGTAAATAATATCTTAAATTTAAAAAAAAGACATATTGGGATTTTGACAGGGATTGCATTGAATTTTGAGGTCACTTTGGGGAGTATCACTATCTTAACATTAAGTCTTCCAACTCATGAACATGTGATGACTGTTCATTTATTTAGGTCTTTAATTTCTTTTGGTGATGTTTTGTAGTTTATATGTACAAGTCTCACACTTCTTTGGTTAAACTTATTTCTAAGTATTTTTTTAAGATTTTATTTACTTATTTGAGAGAGAGAGAGAGTATGAGAGGGGAGAGGGTCAGAGGGAGAAGCAGACTCCTCACTGAGCAGGAAGTCTGATGTGGGACTTGATCCTGGGACTCCAGGATCATGACCTGAGCCAAAAGCAGTCACTTAATGAACTGAGCCACCCAGTCACACTAAGTATTTTTTTTGGATGATTTTGTGAGTGGAAGTGTTTTCTTAATTACCTTTTTAGATTGCTCATGATTAGTGATTTTTGTGTGTTGATCCTGTATCTTTTAATTTTGATTAATTCATTTATTAGCTCTCCTAGATTTATGGGGATTCTTTAGAATTTTATTTTTTGCTAACATTTTAATTTTTTCTCTTCATATTTTGCCTTTTTTATTGACTTCTCTGTATAAATTCACTTGGTATTTTCTTCTGGTTTTATGAGAATGCAAAATCTATCTGGGATTTTTCCCCCCAAACATTGTAATTTTCAGTTCTAGGATTTTCTATTTGGTTTCTTTTTTATTTTTATTTTTATTTTTTTTTAAAAGATTTTATTTGTTTATTTGACAGAGAGAGATCAAAAGTAGATGGAGAGGCAGGCAGAGAGAGAGAGAGAGGGAAGCAGGCTCCCTGCCGAGCAGAGAGCCTGATGTGGGACTCGATCCCAGGACCCTGAGATCATGACCTGAGCCGAAGGCAGCGGCTTAACCCACTGAGCCACCCAGGCGCCCTGGTTTCTTTTTTAAAAAGATTTTACTTATTTATTCATGAGAGACAGAGAGAGAGAGAAGCAGAGGGAGAAGCAGGCTTTCCACTGAGCAGGGAGCCTGAGGTAGGACTCAATCCCAGGACCCCGGGATCATGACCTGAGCCAAAGGTCATGACCTAACCATCTGAGTCACCCAGGTGCCCTCTATTTTGTTCTTTTTATTTTATAGTTTCCATTTCTCTTTGAAATTTCCCACCTGACTACCTATTATAATTATATTAACTACAACTATATATACATATAATTTTTACATATGAGATCGTGTCATTTGTAGATATAGTTTTACTTCATCCTTTCCAATTTGCATGGTTTTGTTTCTTTTCCTTACCTAATTGGCTAGCACTTCCAATAGAATGTTGAATAAAAGTGGTAAAAGCAAAAAAAAAAAAATGCTAAGAGCAAACGTCCTTGTCTTATTCTTTTTTTTTTTTCTTGTCTTATTCTTGATCTTGGGAAAGATTTCACTGTTTCACCATTGAGTATGATCTTAGCTATGCATTTTTCACATATGTTCTCTATCCCTAGTTTGTTAGGTGTTTTTGGCATGAAAAGGTTTTAGATTTTGTCATGTTTTTTGGTATCCATTGGGAGGATCATGTTATTTTTCCCTTCATTTTATTAATATGGTATATTACATTGAGTAATTTTCATATGCAAACATCTTTGCAATCCTGGGATAAATCCCAACTGGTCATGCTGTACAATTGACTTAATAGGCTGGTGGATTTGGTTTGTTGGCATTTTTGCATGTGTTTTTATGAGAGTGGTGGATTTGGTTTTCTGGCATTTTTGCATGTGTTTTTATGAGGGATATAAGTCCATATAAGTTTATATGTACAAGAATATACAGTGTGTACAAGAATACATAGTATGCTTTTCTTGTGATACCTTTATCTAGCTTTGAAATCATGGCAATGCTGGCCTCACAGAACTGAGGTATTCTCTCTTCCATTGTTTTTGAAATATTTGTTTCAATTGGTGTGAATTGGTGTGGATTGGTGTGAATTATTCCTTAAAAGTTTGGCCAGAGGCCATCTGGTCCAGATCTTTTTTGTTGTTGTTGGGAAGTTTTGAGTACTGATTCATTCTCTTAATCTGTTATAGATGAATTTAGAGTTTCTTTCTTCTTGGGTCAATTTTGATAAATTGGGTGTGTCTAGGAATGTATCCCTTCCCCTAGGCTATCTAATTTGTTGATATACAATTATGTATAGTATTGTCTTATAATTCTTATTTCTTTAAGGTCACTAGTGATTGTCTCCTTTCACTTCTGATTTTAGTAATTTGTGACTTCTGTTTTTTTAACATGGTAAATCTAGCTAAAGATTAGTCAATTTTGTTTTACTTTTCAAGAAACCCACTTTTGGTTTCATTGATTTTCTCTATTGTTTCTCTATTCCCTTTTACGTTATCTCTGTCTCTAATTTTTATTATTTCTTTCCTTTTGCTAGCTTTGGATTTAGTCTTCTCTTCTCCTCCTAATTCCATATAGTGGAGAGTTAGGTTATTGATTTGTGAACATTCTTTTTTGTTAATATAGGCATGTATATCTATACATTTCCAAGAACTGTTTTTACTGTATCACATACATTTCTTTATGTTGTGTTTTAGTTTTCATTCATGTGAAAGTATTTTCTAACTTTCCTTTTGATTTCTTCTTTGAGCCATTGGTTACTTACAGCTGTGTTGTTTAATTTCCACCTATTTGTGAATTTTCTGGCTTTCCTTACGTTTTCTGGTTTCAATCCATTGTAGTTAGAGAAGATGTTTTATTTGATTTCCATCTTCTAAAATTTATTAAAATTTTATAATTTTATTATAATTCTATATAATTATAATATATACTAATTTTATAAAATTTTATAATTAAAAATTATTAAGACTTATTTCATGGCCTCACATCTGGTCTATCCAGAAGAATGTTCCATGTGTACTTCAGAATAATATGCATTATGCTCTTGCTGTATGGAATGTTCTATATATATCTGTTAGGTTTACTTGGTTTATAGTATTCTTTCAAGTCCTCTATTTCCTTATTGATCTTCTGTCTAGTTGTTTATTTACTATTGCAAATGGGATACTGAAGTCTGTAACTACTGTTGTAGAACTATTTTTCCTTTCAATTCTGTCCATTTTTCTTCATGTATTTGGGGGAGCCTGTTGTTTGGGGTGTACATGTTTATGATTGTTCTAGCTTCCTGATGAATTGACCGTTTTATCAGTGTATCCAATCTATCTTGTCCTCCTATAACAATTTTGAAGTTAAAGTCTATATTGTCTGATATTGGTGTAGCCACCTGGCTCTTTTGGTTACTATTTGCTTAGAATATCTTTTATCAACTTTTTGCTTTCAACTTATTTGTGTCTTTAGATTTAAAGTGAGTCTCTTGAATATGCATATAAAGAAATCATATTTCTTAAATCCATCTTGCAAATTTTTGTCTTTTGATTTGAGGGTTAATTTATTTACATTCATAGTAATTGCTAATAAAGAATTGCTTACTGCTGCCATTTTGTTCTTTTTCCCCTGTGTATCTTATATCTTCTTTTGTTCCTCAGCTCCTCCACTGCTACCTTCTTTTGGATTTAATTGCTTTGTCTTAGGGTACCCATTTTCTTTTTTTTTTTTTTTAAGATTTTGCTTATTTATTTGAGAGACAAAGAGAGCCCAAGCAGGGGGAGGGGCAGAGGCAGATGGCGAGGGAGAAGCAGACACCCCACCAAACAGGGAGCCCAATGTTGGGCTCTGTCTCAGGACCACGAGATCATGACCTAAGCTGAGAGAAAACACTTAATGGACTGAGCCACCCAGGTGCCCCAGTGCACCCTTCTTATTTTCATTCCCTTATTTTCTTCTTCTTATACTTTTAAATTCATTTCTTTAAAAGTAGGTAACATTTGAAGACATAGGGTTTTCTCTTTCTGGAATTTGAGTAGGCTATGTATTTTTAGGTCAAAAACAGAGTTAAATTATTTATAGTCAACATTTCCAAGCCTCAGTCTAAACATGTGCCCTATTTGAATGTAACCAACTTTCTTTCTTTTTTAATTTTTTATTAACATAAAATGTTTTATTAGCCCCAGGGGTACAGGTCTGTGAATCACCAGGCTTACACACTTCACAGCACTCACCATAACACATACCCTCCTCAAGGTCCATAACCCAACCACCCTCTCCCTACCCCCCTTCCCCCCAGCAGCCCTCAGTTTGTTTTGTGAGATTAAGAGTCTCTTATGGTTCGTCTCCCTCCTGATCCCATCTTGTTTCATTTTTTCCTTCCCTACCTTCCACATCCTCTACTCTGCCTCTCAAAGTCCACATATCAGTGAGATCATATGATAATTATTTTTCTCTGCTTGACTTATTTCGCTCAGCATAATACCCTCTAGTTCCATCCATGTCATTGCAAAAGGCAAGCTTTCATTTTTTTGATGGCTGCATAGTATTCTAGTGTGTGTGTGTGTGTGTGTGTGTGTGTGCACGCGTGTGTGTACCACTACTTCTTTATCCATTCATCTGTTGATGGACATCTAGGTTCTTTCCATAGTTTCACTATTGTGCACATTGCTGCTATAAACATTTGGGTGCACGTGTCCCTTCGGTTCACTACATTTGTATCTTTAAGGTAAATACCCAGTAGTGCAATTGCTGGGTCATAGGGTAGCTCTATTTTCAACTTTTTGAGGAAACTTCATGCTGTTTTCCAGAGTGGTGTAACCAATTTTCTATTAATAAATTCAAGTATTCAGTTTGCTTGCAATAGGTTACATGTTGGGCTGCCAGGCAGAAAGTCTTTTCCTGGGGGGTATGGTCAAACCCCTCCCACCCCAGGAACGAGCGTTTCTCAGCTGTCTCCACCATGCTCCCTGGTTCATTTGTTCATCATGGTGAACACGAGGGGGCAGGTGGTAGCAACAGCAGCAACAGCGGCATTCCAAGAAGCACCTGTAATCAGATGTGCTGGCCCAGATGCTAGTCTAAGCTTCCCATAAATTATGACCCCCAAGTAGTCTATCTTCAGAGGCTTTCCCACAAACCCAGCTCCAACTGCCTTCTCGCTGAGGATCAACTAGGGAGCTAGGCGGAAAACCACATCAAGTACGGACGTCAGACTGAAAGATACCTGAATCTCTGGGTGGGTGCGCGGAGCTGGGGCAGGCTGCTGAGGGCGTGGGGGGAGGGTGTCTTTCCGAGCGGCCCATTTTATTTTCCTCTCTAAGCTGCTGCCCCCTGCTGGTGGCAGGAGGAAACACGTCCTCTTTCAAGAACTAAGACCTGTAATAATTAAAATGGCATAAAATAGCGATAAAGAGAGAATTTTAAAAGGACACAGAACACCTTTTTTTTTTCCAATTTATTTATTTTCAGAAAAACAGTATTCATTATTTTTTCACCACACCCAGTGCTCCATGCAAGCTGTGCCCTCTATAATACCCACCACCTGGTACCCCAACCTCCCACCCCCCCGCTACTTCAAACCCCTCAGACTATTTTTCAGAGTCCATAGTCTCTCATGGTTCACCTCCCCTTCCAATTTACCCAAATTCCCTACTCCTCTCTAACGCCCCTTGTCCTCCATGCTATTTGTTATGCTCCACTAATAAGTGAAACCATATGATAATTGACTCTCTCTGCTTGACTTATTTCACTCAGCATAATCTCTTCCAGTCCTGTCCATGTTGCTACAAAAGTTGGGTATTCATCCTTTCTGATGGAGGCATAATACTCCATCGTGTATATGGACCACATCTTCCTTATCCATTCATCCGTTGAAGGGCATCTTGGTTCTTTCCATAGTTTGGCGACTGTGGCCATTGCTGCTATAAACATTGGGGTACAGATGGCCCTCCTTTTCACGACATCTGTATCTTTGGGGTAAATACCCAGGAGTGCAATTGCAGGGTCGTAGGGAAGCTCTATTTTTAATTTCTTGAGGAATCTCCACACTGTTCTCCAAAGAGGCTGCACCAACTTGCATTCCACAGAACACCTTTTACCCTAGGTTCACTTTTCTTTCAAACTCCTGGGGGCAGAATAGGAAGGACTGCCGGAAACCTTGCTGTCTCCGCCTCTTCCTTCCCCATTTCCCTGAGTGAAGAGTTGAGTATTTTTCCCCCTTTGAGTTTTGGTTGAGCAAAACTTGCTATTTCTTCCCTGAGTGATTGTCCTCTGGGGGTGTCCCAGGCCTCTGTCCCAGTTCAGGGGCTTCAGTTCTCTTAGTACAGGCAAGACAGGCCTTGAGGATGAACAGGTGTCCCTGCGGAGCGTGTGTGCCCTGACGGGCCACCGTGACTCTGCTCGACTTCAACTTTTCCTGCACAGAGAGACGCGAAAGCCCAGGGCTCCCGCAGCAGGCAGTCTACCTTAGCAGGGCCTGGCTCATCCACCCCACCAGCCATCTTTAGCCCACCCCTGGACCAGAGGATCCTCCTACTTAGCCCTTCCCCCACCCCTCCCACTTTCCCAACCCAACTCCTCTTCCTCTGTATTCCCTAATCAGCAGGTCAGATATTTTGCTTCAATAGTGTTCTTCATGGGGAAAAATAGTTGTGTGGAAAAGAAGGCATGCACATGCAACCCAATCAGTTTTCACTCTTGAGAAAGGGATGTATCAGCTACTTAGTGCTTAAAATTTGAGCAGATTGAACTCCTGGGCCCATAGGGTTCCCCTGCAGGGCAAATGTCACTTTTGAACATGATAGGGGTTAAGCAGCTCCTAGTTAGGGGTGCCTGGGTGGTTCAGTGGGTTAAAGCCTCTGCGTTCAGCTCAGGTCATGATGCCAGGGTCCTGGAATCGAGCCCCGCATTGGGCTCTCTGCTTAGCAGGGAGCCTGCTTCCTCCTCTCTCTCTCTCTCTCTCTGCCTGCCTCTCAGCCTACTTGTGATCTCTGTCTGTCAAATAAAAAAATTTTTTAAATCTTAAAAAAAAAAAAAAACAGCTCCTAGTTAGCCCGTCGTATTGGCTGCTGAAGAGTTCATTTAGATGGCTCTAAGGCTGCCTGCTTGTCATGTCTCTTTCTTTATTCTGGGCGGCCTACTCCATAATTCACCTTTGTTATCTACAGATCAGTCTCTGATACAACAAAGGAGAGCATAGTGCCCCCCTCACCACTGTTGTGTAGAAATTCATAGCTTACAAAGTGATTTTGTATCTATAGGTGCATTTGATGGTCTCGGGAGCTCTGTAAGATAGATGGGGAAAGATTGCATTGTTCTTGTTTTAGGAGAAAAAAAAAGGTTCAGAGAGATGAAATTACTTTGGCCAAGGTTACAGGGCCAACCAGAGAGAGAGCTGGGATTCAAACCCAGGAGTCCTGCCTAAATTCACAGGACTTTTCACCAAACCGTGTGGACTCAGCAGCTTTCTAAATTTGTACAACTAACACCCACGACAGCAATAGCCACTCACATTTACTGAGACTTTCTTCTGTGAAAGGCAGTTCCCTTGGATTGTTGAATTCCATCCTTCCAACAGCGCACCAAATTATATATTATTATCATCCCTCTCAGAGACATAAAGATATGCTGTAGAGACATAGAAACTGAGGCTCAGAGAGGTCAGGTAACTTGTCCCAGGTCAAAGGGCTAATAAATGGCATGACTAAGACCTCAAATTCAGGCCTATTCATTTCCAACGTTCATATTCTTCCTTCTCCATGCTAGTTAAGAAACTGAGACAGGCAGAGAACGGGGGCTGCAGAGAATATGTGGAAGTCCACCTCCCAGAACTTTCTAGTTGGCAAAATCATGACCACAACAGGTTTTATGAAACAGAGATTCTGAATGAAGCAACAGTTGCACAGGAATTCTCAGGAATGGGCACAGAAGCTCCATGACACACCTGGGAAATGAATATCCCAATGGCCAATATCGGGTCTCATATCCTGTGCCAGTACGTCTTGGTAGAGAAGATTCCCACTGAGAACCACTGTTTCCACCAAGAGCTGCCGCTCCTTCTGGAGAGATTTCAATGGATAATTGCCTTTCCAGCCTTTGGCTGAATGACTCACATGAACACAGCTCTCCAACGTCCCAGTATCAAAACCTCCCTGGCAGTCTCAGAGGGAGCTTTTCCCCAGGATGACAGTTTTGGGGGCCCCAGTGGATGATGAAATCTGGGCCTAAATAGCCACCAGTTCATGCCCTTATATAAGATGTAACCGTGGGGGCTCTCCTTTGTTCTGAGAATCGGCCAAAGTGCTCTCTAGCCTCCCTCTCTAGCCTCCCTTATCAATAGTTAAAAGAAAAGGGGGAGAAGCTAGCGTTATACAACAGATAAAGAAACCATCAAAAGGGTGGATTCTTGACTGAACTATTTTGCACTGGGTCTAGAAACTTGACAGAAGGGGAAAAGGGGAACTGAAATGTGTTTTAATTTTCCGAAGAGCAGCCCTTATCTGAACTAATACAAAGGGGGATCCGGCACCACTACCAAACAATGCTGAAGGATCCCTTCCTCTGGCCCAAGGCCTGACCCAGCCTCCTTCCCCAGGAAGATTCTGGGTTAGTAGGCGCCAGGCTTGGCACCTCTCCCGGATGTTGAGGCAAAAGGAGCTCATTTAACTCCAGCTGTTAGTCCGAAGCTGTCTGTGCTAACTCCCCTCTAAAACCCAGGAGAAAGAATGAAAACATCTTGTCCTTCCTGAATAAAATGCGCACCGGGTAGAGAGTGGGTGTGTTAGCTCTCAGAGTACAGGGAGGGAGGCCAGGGGTTGCATGAGGGGAAGGAAAAGTAGAGAAAGGAGTCCCATTTCCTTCACTTGACTTTCTTGCAGAAACCTGCCAAGAAGGGATTAGGCTTGCTTTTCCTGGGTAGCTCATAAAATCCTCCGGTTGGCTCCTGTGGTGACTCTTCTAGGTTTCTCTTAACCAATATGGCTGAAGGAAAGGGTAGGGCCTCAGGAAAGGGCCCCACTTCCCAGAGGGAATCCAGATATGAATGGTTCCTGTTTTGAGGCAACTGGTGGGGTTATTTAGGATTTTGCTGTGCTTCTGTTTGAAAATGAGAGCATTTCTCATCACACCAGAGAGTGAGGAGTGAGTCACAACCCAGAAGACTCACTTGGAGAGGCCCACGGAGCCACCGTCAGGACCCTCCCCTGACAGGCTTATTCATCAGGTCTCTATGTGTCCTTTAAAACACATTTTTTTCAACACTCTCTCCAGATGATTCTGATGCTGGTCATTATGGGAATCCCAGACCATACTTACAGAACCACTTCCCAGAGTTCCAGACAGTTTATTTGAATCATTTATTTAATGAACTGCTTATTCAGTTCACTTCTGAGTTTCAGGGAAATCGTAAAATATACATGTACTCTATACCCACACGACACACTCTGACCTCAACAACAGAGATCCTCTTAGGGCTGTGTCGAAGCCTGTGCCTAAGCTGGGGCGCCATAGTCCAGTGGGAAGAATGTCTGATGGCTTTTCTCTCTTGATTTTAGCCCCGTTTCAAAGATAGTTGTGGGTCTGTGTTTAGAGCTAATACCCAGAGATTCCTTAATGAGAGTCATTCAAGCACGGGGAGACTAGTGGCTATTTTTAAGTCTGATGGACTCTTGGCATAGGCTATGGCTGTGAACAGCTAAGCTCTGTCTTGCACACACTCAGTCTACCATTGGCCAGAAGTTTGCTGAGCCTGATTTCTTTATTTTGCTATAAAGTGAGTTTCCCTAAAGGGTGCTTTTGTCTATAGTGTTTACCCGACAAGGTTTTTAAATTCAATGTATCTTTGCTTACTGTCTAGGCATCATAATTTCATCTTCCTGGAAAGCCAGTTGCCCCGCGTCCCTTTAGGGTTTCTGGAGCCACAGACCTCTTTGACTCTTTCCATTTACCTTTGGGTGGAGCTAGGGAGGTTTCAGGAAGAGTAAAATGATAACAGAGAACCAAAGAGATTTCTCTGGCAATTTCTCAGACAGGCAACATCTGGTGGAAGCTTTTAACATAATCAATTCACTGGTTCTGCAAACATTTATTGAGCAACTACTATGTACCAGCACGTTTCTAGGTGTTAGGGATCCTGTAGTAAATAAAACAAATGGAAACCCTTCTTCATGAAGTTTATAGTTGTCATGGGGGATATGGACAATAAACAAGAAAAATAAGCAAAATACACAGTATATTAGTGATCAAAGTGCCCAAGGAAGACTTGTCAGGGTGAAGGGCTAAAGCTTTGACTGGGTTATCCAGGGAAGGGATTGGCAAGAAGAAGAAGGTGGCTTGTGTATGGAGACCTGAAGGAAGTGAGAGAGGAAGCCGCATGAATGACGGGGGAAGAGCATGCCTGGCAGAAGGAAGAGCAAGTGAGGACGCCCCGAGGGAAGGGCACGCATGCCATGTTTGAGGCACAGCAAACCAGCAGTGTCTGCAACAGAAAGTCACAGGAGACACAGGCACAGAGACAACAGGGAGACAGATCATGGGAGGTTAGTAGGAGTATAACGTTGTCATCCAGTCCCCAAATACCAGAACTGTGCGACCCTCCTGCCCCGAAGCATGAGCACCTTTCGGAACCACAAAACAAGAGACCTTACTCTGTAGACTAAGTATTCAATGAACAACTCCTCCAGATTAACACAAACAAATATACAGTGCCCAGAAGAGGTATTCTCTAAATTCACAGATGAGAGTTGCATGAAGAAGTTAGAACAGGCCTGGGGGCCACTCCTAATTTTGCATTACTGACCCCACCAAAAATAACTAGCATTCCTTCCCCTTTCCCTAGAACCCCAAACAGAGAAGGGACCTGGATCTCTCACTGGCCCCATTAGCACCGTGTTGTGCGTCAGGCTTTGGAATCCCAGGCCATAAAAGAACCACAGTTGGAACCAAGAGAGTAGCTGAGGTTATCACCGGACAGTGGTGGGGAATCGAGGAGAGAGGTCAAAGCTGCAAATGCCACAGGTGACCCGCTGGTGTTGTGGAAAGCTAGAATGAGCTAGTGAAAACAGAGATGGAGATTGTGTCCACCTGTTAATCTACATCCTTCGCCATTGCTGTCCAGGAGAGAGATGATTTCTCCCTTGGCCTTTGAGGAGGCTCTCCTGACACCAATACTGGGGGCTGCTCACGAGTGGGACGTGTTCTGGGGTGTGTCTTGGAGGTGTACAGAGTGCTATGTAAAGATACCCAGAGGAGACCAGTTTGAAGCTCCTACAGAGGAACTGAACTGGGAGCCGTGGGACCAGACTGTTTGGAGAGGTGGAGGCCAGCCATAATGAGGACAAGGTGACGGGCTTCCTCCCCACCTCCTTGGAGATGGGGGCACATCACATCAGCCTGGCGTGCTTCAAGAGTAACCAGAAATAAAGGTAGCTTTTTTTAAAAAAAAATTCCATTAGCCAACATATAGTACATCATTACTTTCGGACGTAGTGTTCAATAATTCATCAGTTGCCTATCACACCCAGTGCTTGCCACATGCACATGCAGATTACGCACAAGCCCTTTTCCGGCCTGATTTTCTCCCCTCCACTCAGCCCTCCTATGGAGAAACCTCACAACCCTGATGGATTTTCCTGACCCACACTGTGCTTCTCGCCCCAGCAGGACCCTCCAGTTAATCAGAAGGGCATAGGGGACAAGAGAAAACACAAATCCTTTGCCTTTATAAACTCCATTAAATGGTTGATTTCCTGTCCTGAGGGCAAAGGGGAGCCCCCGAGTCCTTTCTAAGCAGGGGAGCAACCCGGATTTCCTCTTTCTCATTTTTCACCTATAAGGAACCCAGCAGAAGTGTGCACTTTGCCTCTAAGGAGCCCATGGACTAGAAGGGTCAATATTGCTGGAGGACAAGGGACAGTAGTTCATGAAGGATTTCTTCTTTATTTAATTTTTTGCAACTTTTTATTTATGTATTTGTCAGAGAGAGTGAGTGCACACAAGCAGGAGGAGCAGCAGGCAGAGGGAGAAGCAGGCCCCCCGCCGAGCAAGGAGCCCGGTGCAGGGCTCAATGCCAGGACCCTGGGATCATAACTTGCACCGAAGGCAGCCGCTTCACCGACTGAGCCACCCAGGCGCCCCAAGGATTTCTTCTGTAGGAGTCCTTCAGCCAGAGAAGTTCCCAGCTTTCGGAACCAGTGATAGCATAGGGAGTTGACCCATTCCTTTTCTCCCCCTTTCTCCAGAGCTCCTTTGAGCCCTCACCAGGAACCACCCGCTCACCGTGCATGAGCACGCATGCCCTGATTGCCTCTCCCAGCCGCACTCACCTGCCCATGAGTCTCGGCAGCCCAGCCAGCACCTGCTTGGACTCCTCACCAGCTCGACACAAGATGGCCTTAAACCCCCGGAAACAAAAGAAGAGAAAGAATCCTCAAGCCACTGTAAGTCCTTCAAGAGGCCTGGGGATAAGTTCCCATATAATAAGAGATGAGTTCCAACCTTCCCAAACTGCTGCTAGGGGAGTGGTATGGTTTGAGCAATCCAGGCCCTAAGTCAGGATGGTGAAGTCAAGGGCACTGTCCCAAGCTTGATGCCGACCTCCCACCCCTCCCTGGAAAGGTGAGCAAACTTACGTCTAGTGGGTGGGATGTCCTCTCCCTGTGGAACTTACACATAAGGGACTGAAGAAAGCAGAAGCAGGGACCTGAACCCCAGGAACTGCTTCTGGGCTTAGCATCTGGGAATCCACTACACCCTCCTCCTGGAAGATATTCAACCGTGGTCCAGAAGCCTGTTGGTCTACCCCCAGAGATCTCTCAGTGTCTCGTAGATGTCCCCAAGTTGTGTCACATGATTTCCTAGCCGCCAGAGCTGCGTCGAGGCTGGCCAGTTATGTTAAAAACATGGTCACCAGACTGGGAGATCTGAAAACAGAGCTATGGGACCATTGATAGCAGAGAAAGAGGGCAGAAATGGTTTGGGAGCAGAGGGTTCCAGAACCTTACCCACCTCAGTAAATCCCTCAGGGCCACACCTTATCACAGTCCAATGTGATAGATCGCGTTCATTACTTATCCAAGTTATCAAGAAATGTTTACCTGTGTTTCTTGATACCTGTTTAAGAAGAGAGGGAAGTAACGTCTTTGGGAAAGATTTTTAGCAAAAGGTAAAACTTTAGTGTTTAATTTTAACTTACTGAAGATGTCAGTGTTTAAAAAGATGGGTCGGTTAGCTGCAAGTTTCACTTGGGTCAAACACCCAATTCCTCAGTGACTCTGGGCTATAAGTTAAGGGATGTATTCAGAGCTGGAAGACACTAAAAGGCCTTCCTATGTGGGAGTTTATTCCCAGGCCTCTTGAAGGATTTACAACCCTTTTATAGGGAAGGACATTAAAGCGCAAATAGTTGATGAAGGTCACACACCTTGATGGTAACAGATCTGGGGCCAGAACCCAGTCTTGACTTCCAACCCCGTACTCTCTTCACCCCACCACGTTGCATTGAGCTCAGACACTTCAATTTAGCTTTAAAAAGACAGCAAGGGGGGCCTCGGTGACTTGGTCCGTTAGGCATCCGACTCTTGATTTTGGCTCACGTTCAGATCTTGGGGTCCTGGGATTGAGCCCCACGTCGGGCTCTGCGCTCAGCAAGAAGTCTGTTTGAGGTACTCTTCCCTCTCCCTCTGCCCCTTCCCCCACTTGTGTGCTCTCTCTCTCTCTAAAAAACAAACCAAAAAAAGTCTTTAAAAAAGAAAGAGAACAAAATAGGAGTTAAAGAGCAGGACAGCAGGTCTGTGGTGCCCTCTGGTGGCTCCGAGAGGATCTCCTTGGTCGGTTGTCAAGCAGAAGGTGGTCCATTACTAAACACCAAACCCTATGTATGCGTTTTCACAGGGAGGCCTCACCACAAACCTGGGAGATGGCAAATGTTGGCTAAAAGAAAGGTAGTATGAGCCTCTGACTCTCTTCTTCTGCATAGCCTAATCAAAAAAAGGCCCAGGCAGACCGCCTGGGTGGCTCAGTCCAGGAAGCGTCTGCTTTTGGCTCAGGTCATGATCCCAGGGTCCCGGGATCGAGCCCCGCATCAGGCTCCCTGCTCAGCGGGGAGTCTGCTTCTCCGTCTCCCTTTGTCCCTCCCCCTGCTCATTCTTTCTCTCTCTCTCTCTCTCTCTCTCTCTGTCTCAAATGAATAAATAATAATCTTTTTGGAAAAAGAAGAAAAAGAAAAGACCTGGGCATCCCTCTCTCAGAAGGTCAGGACATCTTCCATGTGACTCCCCCGAGACATGGCTGAATGTAAAAGGGTCCAGGACCATGTTTGACATGATGGCCACTGTCATTTGCTCCTTGCTTTAGAGTTGCTCAGGTTCCCCCCACCCCTAATTTTCAGGTGTGGGCATAGAGATTTAGTGAACAACCTGGCCAAGCTCACATGGTGAGTGAACAGAGGAGCAGAGATTGGAACCCAGGGCTGCCTCACCTCATTCACTCAAGAACGAATCCCTCCACGCTAAGCGAGTCTGCACAGGCACCGTGAGTCTGAGCGGAAGGTGTAGGACGTTAGTCTTCAGAGGCACGTCACAGAGGCTCACGCTAGCAGTGTCCGGCCGCTGTCCAGGGCAGCTTTGCTCTGACATTTCCAAAGCTGCCCCGTAATCATCCGTAAACCTTGTTTATATGAAACCAACTTCAACCCTCTCAGCAGAAGGGCCGAACCCTTCGTCATTTTCTCTCTCCTTTCCCAGCGAAACCCCAACCCTCTTCCTTCTCTGGAGCTGGAGAGACGTACTTCATGCTTTCACTAAATTCCCTGAAAAGAAGCCAAATGGGTTTTGAGTTTGGCTCCCAGATCCGCCGAAACGAATTTGGGGATTCCGGTGTTGCCACCAGTAGGACTGCCATCGGGCTTGTTGTGTGGTTCAGCAGATTTGGGGCTGTTTCTGCCAACCCCTCAGAGATCAGAAGCTTCCATTCTGGGCGAATCACTCCCAATGGGTAAAATGATCACTTCCAGTAGGTAACATGATCGGCAAGGGGATGGATGCGACTGGAAATCATTTCTGTGGTTAACGGTGTGGTTGTGTTCCCAGCAGAGCCCTTTGGAGATCAAGGACTTCTTTCCCTGAGGTCATCCTCTTCAGCAGCCGCGCAGGGGTAGGTGGGAAGCACTTCCGTCTGAAGCTCTTTCTTTCCCTCTTTCAGGGGAAAGCAAAGCAAGAGGAGCCCATCCTTCTAGTGGCTTCTGGAGAAGAGAAGAGTACAACCAAGCCAAGAGAAGCGGACAAATGGAAACCGAGAAGAGACGGTGCAGGTTAGCGCACACTTACCCTCATTCAGAAAGGTGTATTGCACACGTTCTGTGACAGGCTCTGTGGAATGAGATTTACTAGGCTGCTGTCTGTCCCTGGCCCTTAGAGAGCTTTTGGTTTAAGATGCATATCAAAGGGGGTCTGGGTTCCTCCAGCTAAACTGCCTGACTCGTGCCCTTGCCACTGGTGTGGGATTAAGGTAAAAGATGATGCCTGGATCGCTCTTTTATCTAAACAAATTTGCAACCAGAGAGATGTGCTGTGCTTGCTTATTTGTTTGTAAGCTTGTCTAATCCTCTCTAAGGCTAAGGTATATCTGAGGCAACCAGTGATTTCCCTCCTTCCATATCCCTGAGCTCCAGAACCAGAGACTAATAACAGAATTAGCTCAAAACTAGGTTTTTTGGGAAAGATTTTATTTATTTATTTGGCAGAGATCACAAGTAGGTAGAGAGGCAGAGATGCAGGCAGAGAAAGAGGGGGAAGCAGGCTCCCCGCCGAGCAGAGAGCCCGATGCGGGGCTTGATCCCAGGATCCTGAGACCATGACCTGAGCCGAAGGCAGAGGCTTAACCCACTGAGCCACCCAGGTGCCCCTCAAAACTAGTCTTTTTTAAGGTTGCCAAATCCCCCAAGCCACACAAAGCACTGGAGCAAAAAATGTGTGTGTGTGTGTGTGTGTGTGTGCGCGCGCGCACGCGCGCGCGTGTGTGTCTGTGTAGGGATAGTGGCTCCCACTGACAGCAACCTAATTTCAAGCGATACTTGATAAAACAAAATTCCGATTCCACAATTAAGTTGAAGAATTCTTTCCTATTTTTTGCTACAAAGGATTTTACACGTGGGTTCAAAAAGAAAGGGGGGGATATCCCTAAATTCGTTTTTCCATGAAAACTAACAAAACCACCAAACTGTCCTGAAACATACACACACACATACAGAGAAGAAATGGAAGTAAAAGTTAAATTTACTTTCTTTTTCATCTTTTTCTCTTATTTATCTTTAATAATCGTCCCTTTTACACCCAGAGGATAGAATCCATTCGGTGTCCTTGGGTTCAAAAATCGTGTTTCACCTAACGGTGGCCCAGATCATTGATTGGCGGTTGATGAGATGACCTCGTAATCTGTTCATAAAATTGGGATTTCGCTTTGATGTAAACATTTCCAACTGCAGAGGCTAATAGCAGCCAAGTCCCTGACCCCGTTCTGCCTAGAAGCTTCTTTATACCAAGAGATTCGGTAGTGACTATGTACCCAGGGGGCAGGGGCGAATCCTCTGATTTTAGGATGTCCCAGGCATGCATATTTTTCTTTCCCTTATTTCTATTGGGTACAGGTGTCTCAAGCCTGAAACACAGCAAGAGAACCGAAATGCAGGATAAGAAGCCAGTGGACAAGGCTGCATGGGCCAGCGTGGCCTGGGGTGAGAGCCGGGAGTCAGCGGCACAAGGGAAGCTTCGCAGCAAACAAGGATCGAGTGCTTCAGGATCGACTGAGTGTGCACCGCAAGGAAGAAGGTTTAAACCATCCAGTCGAGGGCTTGTCCCCAGTGAGAGGGCTGGGTCCCCACCCGCCAATAAGAATGCCAGGGACTGCCATCTCCGGAACCTGTCTCTGGAGCGGCAAGTCATGGAGCAGCCTGCGACTCGGCATGCCCAAGGCACTCCTCCCCAGGAGCCGCTTCCAGATGGAGATGGCAAGAGAAAGAGAAAGGCTGGCATCGATTTGAACATCAGAAAAGCCCCAGTGTCCCAGTCTGTACCCGAAGCCCGGGCAGAGTCTGTGGTTTGGAGTCCATCGCCAGGCCGGGAGGACGGGGCCTCCGGAGCCGAGCAGCCAGAAGCCAGAGCTCCTGCTTCATCGGGGACGGAAAGCCTTTCTACAACCTCGGAGGATGTCATCTTCTCGGTGGCTATGGAGGCACAAGTGTTTATGGACTCCTCCCACCTCCAGTCAGAAGGGGAGGAGGCTTTCAGCTTTGATCTGCAAACTATCAAGTTGAAGATGGAGTCAGTTCAAGATATTCCAGCCGTCTGCAGAGAAAGGTCACCCGCAAACATTCTCCGGGCTTTCACAGCAAGCATTTCAGGCCCGGCCAGCGCTCGGGCCGAGGGAGGCATTTCTGCCGAGAGGCTGACTCCCAGAAGCCTTTCCTGGGTCTTGAGAAAGCCTAGAGCCGGAGAGGCGTCCTCGGATCCCGAGAGCCCATCAGAGGAGGAGAGCGGATCCAAGCAGCAGCTGCTCCCCCGGGGTTCTCTCCAGTCCTCGGGGAAGCCTCACGATGACCAAGACGTCTTCACAGGATCCGAGAGTTCGGCTAGGGAGCTGAGCAGCCCCGAGCGGCAGCTGGCCGCCAGATACTCGTCGGGGGCCTTTGGGAACACGGAAGCCGAGGAAGCATCCTCGGATCCAGAGAGCGCATTGGAGGAGGAGGAGAGTGGGTCCGAGCCGCAACGGGCTCCCAGCCACCCCTTCCAGCCCTTGGAGGAGCCTGACGATGACCAAGAAGTCTCAGACTCAGAAAGTTCCAGCAACTCGAGCGGTTCTGATGAGCTGCTGACTCCCACCTCAGCTGCCCAGACCTTGGGGGAGCCTGAAGACCAAATGTCCACAGAATCTGATGGCTACATGGAGAAGTACGACAGCGCTGAAGAGTGGAGCAGCGCAGACGAAGTAGAGCCTCCCGGACCTCCTTCCCAGGCCTCGGAGAAGCCCGCAGACCAGCAACAGGTGGCCTCAGTTTCCCAGATCCTCCCAGCAGAGTGGGGTGTGTCCGTGGAGCGGCTGGCTCTGTCCTTCTCGAAGCCGATCCTTCCGCAGCAAATGTCCAAGGGTTCGGCGAGGCCTCCTGTCCCCAGCAGCAGCCCTGTGGAGCCCTCGCCCACCCGGCAGCCGGTACAGCCCCGGCCGAGCCCTCAGGCAGAGCCACAGACCTCCGCGGGCCCCGACAGCGCGGCTGCCCAGTGGGACACTCCTCCGGAGCCTATGCCTGCCAGAATCTCTTCCAAGCACCTCGGGAGGCCTTGGGTGGAGCAACCAGTCTCCAAGAGTTCAGAAATTTCTACCGCTGTCGGGCTCTTTTCCGCGGAGCTGCCGCCACCGCTGCCTCCGAGGCCGCATTCCCACCCGCTGCTGGAACCCATCACCGAGCAAGCGTTCCAGGAGCCTGTGTGGGTCCCGGCTGTCGAGCGGAGCATTTGCGTGGAGCTGCCGCCTCCCCGACGTCCCTCCCGGCCGGTCCTGAGGCCAGTCGTGGAGCAGCAGGTGTGCCTGGGAGCAGAAAGTGCTGGGGTTGACCAGAACGCCTCGGTGCAGCCACCACAGCTCCCCAGACTTGACTCTCAGTCCCCGACGCGACCTTTGGTCCCACAACAGGCCCCCGACGGTCCAGAAATGCCGGCAGCTCCTGCGGAGCCTTGGCCTCCGCAAGGCCTTGCCCAGGCCTCCGTGAACCCCATAGCGGAGCCCAGTGTGTTCTCGGGTCTGGAGGCCACAGCTGCCGCCGCCGAGAAGGTAATTTCGATGGAGCCCCTGCTCCCCACATACTCTGCTCAGGCCTTGACCAATGCGAGAGGCGCGCAAGCGTCGGAGGCTGATGGCACCGGCACTGAGGGCGCATCCGCGGAGCTGCCGCCCAGAGACCCCTCGCAGCCCGGTGTGTGGCCCAAAGTCCCGCCACAGCCCGCCCCACCAGAGCCGGTGGGTGCCTCCGCCGCAGGGTGCCACCAGCCCGGGCTGGGCCTTGCCCCAGGTGCTGCCCTGGTGCCAGGCCCGGCATCTCCCAGAACCGTCTACCGGTCCTGGTTGAGCTCCTCATTCGAGCAGCAGGACTCCGAGCGCGAAGAGAGTGCTGCTCTGGAGTGGGGCATTTCTCTGGAGCCTCGAGCTCCCCTGCCTCCACTGCCTCCCAGAAAGACTTCTCAGAACCCCAGGAGGCGGGCAGTGAAGCGAGCTGACTCCCGGCGATCAGCGAGTGCCCCCCCGGAACAGAGCAGTCTTCCAGAACAACCGAGCACGCCTCCAGAACAACGCAGTCCTCCAGAACAACGGAGCACGCCTCCAGAACAACGCAGTCCTCCAGAACAACGGAGCACATCTCCAGAACAATGCAGTTCTCCTCCACAACAAGAGAGCGCGCCTCCAGAACAGCGCAGTCCTCCTCCAGAACAACAGAGCGCGCCTCCAGAACAACGCAGCCCTCCTACGGAACAACAGAGCGCGCCTCCAGAGCAGCACAGTCCTCCTCCGGAACAACGCAGTCCTCCTCCAGAACAACAGAGCATGCCTCCAGAACAGCGCAGCCCTCCTCCAGAACAACAGAGCGCGCCTCCAGAACAGCGCAGCCCTCCTCCAGAACAGCAGAGCGTGCCTCCAGAACAGCGCAGCCCTCCTCCAGAACAACAGAGCGCGCCTCCAGAACAGCGCAGCCCTCCTCCAGAACAACAGAGCGCGCCTCCAGAACAGCGCGGTCCTCCTCCAGAACAACACAGTCCTCCTCCAGAACAACAGAGCGTGCCTCCAGAACAGCGCAGTCCTCCTCCAGAACAGCGCAGTCCTCCTCCAGAACAACAGAGCGTGCTTCCCGAACAACAGGGCAGACCTCCAGGGCAGTGGAACCCGCCTCCAGAACTAAGCAGTGCTCCTGCAGAACAACAGAGTGCACCTCTGGAACAACACAGTGCTCCTCCAGAACAAAGGAGCGCGCCTCCAGAACGACGCAGTGCCCCTGCCGAGCCAAAGCTTCCCAGATGCTCTGTCAGGTCCCGGGGCAGCACAAAAGTCAAGCAACCTGTCTCAGAGGCCCTAGAGGGCGCAGAGGCCCTGAGGAGAATTGCTATGGAACAGCACTCTCTCAGAAGGTCTTCTAAGACCAAAGCAGTGGTCAAGCAAGCAGCCTTCCTGGCTCCAGATGGCTCTGTGGCCCAGAAGAGCATTTCTACAGAGCAGTCCCTTCCCAGAATGGCTTCTCAGGCTCTGACCAAAGCAGTGGTCAAGCAACCGGCCTTCCTGGTTCCAGACGGCTCCCTGACCCAGAGGAGTGTTTCCTCAGATCAGCTCTCTTCCAGAATGGCTTCTCAGGCCCTGACCAAAGCAGTGGTCAAGCAAGCAGCCTTCCTGGATCCAGATGGTTCCATGGCCCAGAAGAGCATTTCTACAGAGCAGCCCCCTCCCAGAATGGCTTCTCAGGCCCTGACCAAAGCAGTGGCCAAACAACCAGCCTTCCTGGCTCCAGAGGCCACCGTGGCCCAGAGGAGCATTTCCTCAGATCAGCTGTCTCCCAGAATGCATTCTCAGGCTCTGACAAAAACAGTGGTCAAACAACCAGCCTTCCTGGTTCCAGACGGCTCCCTGACCCAGAGGAGCGTTTCCACAGATCAGCTCTCTTCCAGAATGGCTTCTCAGGCCCTGACCAAGGCAGCGGTCAGGCAACAAATCTCCGCAGCTCCAGAAAAGTTTGCCAACGAGAGGGTTGCTTCTACAGAGCCTTGGCCTTCCAAGAAGACTTCCCAGTCCCCTGGGAGATACAGAGTCCAGCAAATATCATACAATTTTGAGAGTGCTGCCGCCCGGACAGCCATGTATGTGAAGCCAGTGGCTTCCAAATATCCTACCCAGTTCTCATCAAGGTCTAAGGTTCAGGAGTTGTCCTCACGTATAGAGAATACCGTTGCTGAAAGATCCGCTAAGAAACCACCAGTGTCCAGGCATCCTTCCCAGTCATTTGTGAAGTTTATGGCAGAAAAAGTGTTTTCGGAGAGCGCTGCTAATTCTCTATCTACAAATCAACTTTCCAAATCTTTCTTGAGGTCTAATGTCCAGTACCCAGTTTTCTTGGGCCCAGAGAATGCCAGTACCGAGGGAGCCGTCTCTTCCAAGCTGCTGCCCCTCGCACACCCTTTACAGCCCTTGGGGCGGCCGGAAGGCCCCAGGGAAGTTCTCCCACGTTCAGAAAGTGTCCCCACCAAGCCGAAGCAGAGCAGTTCCAAGGAGCAGGTGCCCCCCAGACACCTTTTCATGGCACCGGCCAAGCTCGAGTACCAGCAAGTCTCCTCAGCCTCTCAAAGCTTTCCTGAAATATGGAAGAGTTCTGAAGAGCCACTGCCTTCCAGAGGCCCTCACCAAGCCAAGGAGGGGGCTGAATTACAGCCACGGCTTTTCTTGGCAGGTCCAGCGAGCGTCCCTGGAGATTGGAACAGGTCTGAGGAGCACCAGCCTCGCCATCGCAGATACCCTTGCCAGGTGTTGACAGAGCCTGAGTACCTGTCACAGGTCCGTCTGGGCTCTGTAAGTGCTGCCGCTGTAGGCGCCACCTCTGAGAGCCATCCAGGAAGCTGGTCCCTCTCAAGAGGCCCAGCTTCTCCAAACAAGACCAGGAAATTTCGACAAGTCTCTGAAGACCTCCTTAAGAATACCCTGCTTCCAGATCCCAAACCCATGAAGTTCACTACGGCTTCTACCAGGCAGGTCTCCACTGTGGGGGGCACTTACTCCAAGGGAGAAGGTCTCAAGAGCAGTGATCGAAATAATAGCCATCCAGATGAATCCACCGGTGAGACTGGTGTTGAAACCATTTTTGGAGTTCGCCTGAGAAAAGTCCCTTCCTTGAAGAAGTACAAGAGTGAGAAACAAGATGATCTTTTAAAGTTTTCTTCACTCTCCTTGGGCCCGATTTCATCTTCCACAGAACAGCAAATCAAAAGAAGCTTTTCCCAGGGGCTCCAGGGCACTGCAGAAAACCCCGGCACAGCATCTGACCTTGCAGAGAAGCAACAGACCAGGCCCCAGTCCGAAAGCATGGCCAAGAAGCAACCCATTTACAAGGTCCCAGGTGAGACTTTCTCTCTTCTGGAGGACAAGGAGGTACCAAGTAGAGATCAAAGTCTGTTCTAGCCTTGCCTGCTGAGCTGTCATTTTGATAGGGCTGGCTTGTGGCTTGATGGATTTGGGGATAGTTAATTTTGAGTCTTCCCTTTCCCGGGGGCATCCATCCATCCACATTCTGTGATGGACACGCCACCATCTGCCTATTCCTTCTGGACACCTTCCCTTTCAATAGGATATTATGCCTTTCCCGAAATACTTAGACACATATTATGCTCCCCCCACAACACCATGTGTTTTTTTTTAAGATTTTATTTATTTATTTGACAGACAGAGATTACAAGTAGGCAGAGAAGCAGGCAGAGAGAGAGGAAGGGAAGCAGGCCCCCTGCTGAGCAGAGAGCCCGACGTGGGACTCGATCCCAGGACCCTGAGATCATGACCCGAGCCGAAGGCAGCGGCCTAACCCACTGAGCCACCCAGGCACCCCCACCATGTGTTTTTTAAAAGCCAACTCATTAGTAGAACACTACGTTCAGACTCTCAGCTTGAAATCTTAATTTACTTCCACAGCTGCTTCCCACACCTGAAATGCCTAAGAATCCAGAGCTAGGTGATCTTTTGAGCACTAATCTCTCTCAAAGCCTTTGTACCTTCACATGGACCATCCCATGGTCTTCACACCTAGAACCACACCCACGTAATCACATGACTGCATAAGGGAATATGTAGTGTCAAATATCATAAGATACTCCTTGGACTTCGAGGAATGATATCGATAGCCTGAGCCTCTGGCCTCCTGGTAGTTTTCCCAGCCCACTCGGCCACCCCGCTCCTACCCTAATCTGGGGATGGGAAGAGGGATGGACAAGGGAGGGCGAGGGGCCAGTCAGAGGATGGTACGCAAACTGATCTATGCGAGGAGTTCCTGCCTTGCCAGGTTGTGGGGATGGCACCAAAGAAGGGGACCCTTTTCGATGGAATCCCTGTTCATTTTCATCTGGCAATTAACAAGGATCCCATCTGGTACATTAACGTGGGTGGGCTCCAGCCTGGCTCGAGACCCTGCCTGCCTCACTTCTGTTCTAACTGCTCTCCTTCCTTCCTCAGGGAAGGCTCTTGGCCAACACTCAGATTGCACAGCCTCAGAGCCAGCTTGGATAACCACGGTAAAGCAGAAGCACAAGAGTTCCCAGGTCCAAATTCCCAAGAAAGAGACAAAAACCAAGAACAAAGCTGGAGCCAAGCCTGAGGCCAAAGAGCCTAGACATGGGGGAGAACTTGCGGCAACCCACAGAACACTCCAGAAGGTTACTAGAGTTTGTTGGCTAAGCTTGCATTGGAAACTTTGCTGAGTCCACAGCTCCCCACCTTTCTGGGTGCACTAATCAAGGCGCGGGCTTCTTTGTGGGGAAGAGTCTTGCTTGGTACTCAGACAATAACGTGTCCAATTTATGCTCTGAAAGGGTTTGTGAAACGTAATGGCTATGAGAAGCTTCTGTACATCAAACTCTGTCCTGATTATTATTCCAGAGCAGGATTCCGTGAAATCGGTTGAGCAGTGAGGAAAGTAACAGTAACAGTAAGTTACAGAAAAAAAAAAACCCCAAAGGTAACCACTGGGGGGACAATTGAATAACTATCCCTACAGGCATTTTATGCCTACGAATATGTGTGTATTGAAGAAGATATAAATGTGATCGAACCATACATACTATTTTTCATTTGACATTTCATTTCTGGGCACCTTTCCATATCATCTAGAATGACTGACCTTATAAAAGTAACGCTTGATATCTGGCGCTTTGACTATTGGTTCACTTTAGTGAGGCCCATCCCTAGAGGCAAGAAGCAGAGTTACGTGATGAACTAGACTAACGGTCCCACCTGTGGATCAGGGATGACGGGATGGTGTCTAGCTTTCAACATCCCATTTGCCATGTCTTTGGAGGTGCTGGAATGAGAGCCCCTCTTGTCAAAATTGCAGAACCCTGACCTAAGAAAACATATCACATTTACATACCAAGAGATATGTCTACTTTCCTGTACTTTTAACTGCTCACTTTATCTGTCAAGGGATCACATTAGGATCTGTTTAACTCTCCTTGAAAGATTTTTTTTTCATTTTCATCATTAGTATTTTTATGGGAGTAGGACATACAGGGGCAAAGCGTGCCTTGGTCGAAGTTTTCATCGGGGGAAATGCACTAGGGTACCTAGACTCAGTAATTTAGACCAGTTGTGGTGAGGTGCATTCAAAAAGTTTAAACTGTACAATTCTGGAAAGACCCATAGCTGTGTCTCTTTCTGGTATAAGGAGTGCAAGTCAGAGGTCAACAGTTTTGCTAAGTGAGATCCTGTGGAACTCACTTCAATTCCTTGAAAAGATTTGTTCGTAATCCCCACACTCTGTTAGCGTGCTGTTAAGTGTTGGTAATGTGCTAGGGAGAAGGTTGTTTTCAAGTTAGATAATTACATTAACCTGTTTACACTATTTGTATGTTTAGACAACCTTTTCTTCCAGATCTCAAAGGTGGTAAACTTGAACCAGCTGAGGTTTTGTGAACCTAAATTCTGAGCCAAGGTCCTCTCGGTGCTATTTCCTTCCCTCGCTCTCTTTCCTTTTGCCTAATGTGGAGCTCATAATAGGACAGGGCTTGCCGCTGAATAACCAATCACTCCTCCATGTCAGGCCTTAACAAGTTTTTGTTTTCATTGTTGTATTAAAGGGAGCTGGTCTTGCAACTGAAAACCACTCCAGAAAGACTTTTGCTTCTGATGTCAATAAACTGGAGAAGACGGCAGAGAAGAAGCTACCTAAGTTTACCAAAGGAGGTAAAAACAAACCCCTCCAAAAAAAGTCCTGGCAGCATATTGGGAAACTTCTGCAATTTCCACTTCAGACAAAATATGTCTTTCCCCAACCCCTCCTCCTCCCCAAATCAGCCTCATAATTCACATGACTCTTCCATTAGGTACAGATATTAGCTTGTTTCAGGAAAATCCAATTGTGAGGACCACTCTGGGTCCACTGTGTGACTTTCCCAGGGCCTCCCAGTCCTCTGCCTCATCAAGGACACTGGAATAGACACAGAGTTGTGATCACTCACTAAAATGTTCCCATGGCTGTGATTCCAGAGGAAAACACCAAGCTCCTTTCCAGCTCTTAGCAAAGCAGTACTTTCTCACCTTCCACAGCCCCAGGGACACTGTAAAATAATCCACTATATGGGCCCAGTGGTGTCGAATTGCTCCTTTTCTAATTTTTTTTAAAGATTTCATTTACTTATTTAACAGACAGAGATCACAGGCAGAGAGGCAGGCAGAGAGAGGAGGAAGCAGGCTCCCCGCTGAGCAGACAGCCCGACGTAGGGCTCGATCCCAGGACCCTGGGATCATGACCTGAGCCGAAGGCAGAGGCTTTAACCCACTGAGCCACCCAGGCGCCCCGAATTGCTCCTTTTCACTATTTCAGAGGCTTGCTTCTCCACCTTCTAAGCAGGGAAGATGTTGAAAGCCAAGCAAACACAGGGCTCGGATAGAATAGAATGTGGTCTCAGCAGTACAGGTGTGTGCCAGGGGGATTTTCTTTACAGCAGGAGCAGGGGGAGGGGAGGGTGGATTTGTATGGAATCAGTTTTGTCCTCTGCCTTGATCCCCTTCATAAAGGAATTAGACCAGGAACTTAGGAAGCCGTGATCTGGCCATGAAATCATGGCACCTGGCCTGCTGATAGCTGTTAACAACCTCACGGGCCCTCTGCTCCTGTCAGGTGGTTCTCAACTGTGCATTCGAATCATCTGCTGAGCTTTTTAAGCATTTACAAAATTACAGATGGCCCTGGTGCCACTGCGAAAGATTCTAATTCTTGTAGTTCAGGAAATGGTGTGGGCATTGGTGTTTTTATTTATTTTTATATTTTTAAAGGATTTGTTTGTTTATTTTGCAGATGGAAGGGAGGAGCAAGGGGAGAGGGAGGAAGAGAGAGAAAGAAAGAGAGAGAGAGAGAGAATCTTAAGCGGGCTCTAGGTCTGGAGCCTGATGCAGGGCTTGATTCTGAGACCCTAAGATTAGGACCTGAGCTGAAATCGAGAGTCAGATGCTTAACCAACTGAGCCACCCAGGCACCCCCGGGCATTGGTAGTTTTAAATAAAAGCTCTAGCTGGGGGGCACCTGGGTGGCTCAGTGGGTTAAAGCCTCTGCCTTCGGCTCAGGTCATGATCCCAGGGTCCTGGGATGGAGCCCCACATCGGGCTCTCTGCTCAGCAGGGAGCCTGCTTCCTCCTCTCTCTCTGCCTGCTTCTCTGCCTACTTGTGATCTCTGTCAAATAAATAAAAAATCTTTAAAAAAAAAAAAAAAAGCTCTAGCTGGGGCGCCTGGGTGCTTCCATCAGTTGGGCATCTGCCTTCAGCTCAGGTCTTGATCCCAGGGATCAAGCCCCATGGCAGGCTCCCTGCTCAGCAGGGAGTCTGCTTCTCCCTTTCCCTCCGCCTGCCACTCCCCCTGCTCATGCTCTCTCTGTCAAAAAGATAAATAAATTCTCAAAAAATAAAAAGATCTCTAGTTATAAAGCAGCAGTCAGACTTTTACCCAAATCTGTGTCTCCTGAACTGCAATTCTAATTGATCAAATAAATGTCTGATTGCTTAAAAAGAGAGAGAGAGGGAGCCCTAGGCGATTCTAATGTGTCCCCCGCATGTGGGTTGAGTCAAAGGCACTGAGTCAGTCAGCAGTAAAGCAGGATGAAGGAAGGAGTAGAAGCAGGGGACTGGGAGGTCTTGTGTTGGGCCACAGTAGTTGGTCCAGTGTTCGTTAGCACAGACTTGTACTGGGTGGATCTACTGAGTCCTTCCTGTCATTTCACATGACAAGGATCAGCAAAACAGAGATAACATGACCTGATTTGAAATGTAAAAAAACTGAATAGATGACATATTTTATGTTTCCTCTCTGGTCTCGATTTATAAGTGTGAAGCAGTCCAGTAATAACCACCCAAAGCTTGGCTGGTATTTTCTCTTGGGCCTTCCCATGCCCAGGCCCCCGTGGCCAGAGCCAGATAGATCTTATCCCTTCGAGAGACCGCACATAGCAGGCCACATGCACGGGACTGTTAGAAGCTCGAGGAAACCTGAAAGGAGGAGAACTTTTACTGTATCCCATACACTTCCCCCATTGTCTCGGGAGCTTCCTACCGCTTGTGTGTCACTCGCTGTGGTTCTTGCAGGATTCAAAGATCAGAAGATAACTCAAGTGCCTGCCATGGCCAAAGAAACCAGGCGGTCTTCCACACTCCCAGCTGTGGTCCAGGCGCCAGCAGAGCCGGAAGAGCCAGTCTGGTTCTCCCTGGCCAAGGAGAAAGCCAAAGCTTGGACCCATATATCGGAAATCATGCAGTAAACAGCTCCCGGTGGGAGGAATTGTTGCCAATAGTCGCATTAACGCTATGTAGTGATTTATTTCCTATAACCACTTTCTATTAAGCAAAAGCACCTTAAAAGCACAATTAAAGCCAGTAAGTATTTTAACATAACAAATGACGTGAAAGCCTAACCCTCACTCAGTACAGTCACCGCCAACATCTGAAAACCCAGCCTTTCCTCTACAAAAGCAATGCGACATGTTTCACTCTGGACAGCGAGCTTTAGAAGAGAGGAAGCAAAAAACATTTTGTGAGAGCTACTGAGAGGTGGTGGTCATTTCCCTTGATAAAATAAATTCCCTCGGATGGAAATGGCCAGATGATCTGACCCAAGGACTGGCCTTCAGGTCAGGAGCCTGGCTAAATGCTTCCGTTCTTTGATTGCTGCTCCAAGCTTCACAAAGGCTCTGAGAAGAGGTGGTGGGACGGAAAATTCTGGGTCTCTGAGAAAAGTTTTGCACAGCCAGTCCCCCAGTTAGCCATTGCCCTTTGAGACACCACCCTCGTATCCCTGCACACACACCCCCGAATCCCTGCAACTTCTAGAACGTTCTCTCTTTGCACACGCCCGCATTGCCAATTTCGCACCAGTGAGCACCTCCCTAGGAGGCAGAACATTTCTTGACGATTCTCGTGCTCCCCTAGATGGTTAGCTCATCAGTATTTGACCTCTTATCCCAAGACCATTGGGACTCTCTAGTTGCTGAGAAATATACCAAATGCTGTATATATGCTGTTTTTTTAAGCACTTAAGACCCTGGGCTCCTGGAGAGCTCTTGACGCCAGCTTTAAGGAAGACACCTTCCCGTAGCCCAGTTTCTAGTCTCTCCCCCTCAGCAGCTTCTGTTTCACAAGATTTTAGCCCAAAGCCAGATTGCAACCCCAAAGCCTGAGAACAATTAACTTTCTGCAAACTGGAAGCCTTAGGTGATGAAATCAGATAAGCTTCTACTTCCCCTCATTCCTGAAGGCACATATCTCAGAAATCACTAGACTGGATAGGTCCCTGCACACCCTGTCCCCAGTGAGCCAGTCCCCCAAGTCCTTTCCCTCTATTCCATCTCCCGAACATACCAAACACTAAGGGAGTGCTCTCCTTGGATGCCTGGGCAGGCCCTAGCTCATTTTCTTAGGAGACCCAGAAGTTTCTTCTCGCTATACCTCTCACTGTGTCTGCCATCTAACCGTGCCTTTAAATTCTGAGTGGGGTGCTGCCTTCTATAAGAAAAAAAAAAACCATAGAAGCAGTGAGGTGCCAGAGCAAATTTAAATCCTTGGGGCTTGGTTTTGATGATGGTATAACATGACATTGTAGAGTCATATGCTGGCTTTTGCATTTTCTTGATAAAACATCTCTTTTTTCTGATACTGTATCTTTGCCATTCTGATAATGTTAGGTTTTGGAGTGATTGAGTTTGATTTCCTTTCTACTTCCATAGTGAACAGTTTATTTAGGTAGACACCCTTTAGTCAAGTGACCCTGGTAATTAGTCCCTACCCCCTTTCTTTAGAATAGACCACTATTAGTTTTTTTTTTCTCACTCTGAGAGCTATCCATTAATAATTTCTTTTCCACAGTTAACCTCCTTACTTAAAAACAGAGTTTTGTTAAGTTTTTTTAATGCCTGGATGCGCATTCTTACAAGTTTTCAGCTTCTTTTAGCATTTGTGGTTTTCACTGTATATACGCAACACAAATAAATTCAATAAAGCTTGTTCTGCAGTCTGTCTTGGTCACGTGGGGAGGGAAGCGAATAAGATACGGATAAGTCAGACCTGAGGGTTGTCTGAGAAGCAAAACATTAGGAGATGAATGCCCACTGTTTTTATCAACATGGGTGGACCTGGAGGGGATTATACTAAGTGACGTATGTCAAGCAGAGAAAACTATCATAGGATCTCATTCATGCGTGGAACATGAGGAACAGCACAGAGGACCATAAGGGAAGGAAGCGAAAACTCAATGGGAAGAGATTAGAGAGGGAGGCAAACCAGGAGACACTCAGGACTCCAGGGGCGGGGGTGAGGAAACTGAGGGTTTCAGAAGGGGAGGGGGGAGGGGCTGAGGGGATGGGGGTAACGGGGACAGCGGGGGTGAGTGGGGGGATGAGCATTAAGGAGGGCACATGTGGTGCCAAGCTCCGGGCATCCTACACAACTAATGAATCATTGAACACTACATCAAAAACTAATGATGTACTATATGTTGGCTAATTGAACATAATAATAAAAAAGATGATTAAAAAAAGAGAGATTGTGTGGAGGACAAAGGACTTCCACACAGGGGCACCTGGCCAAGCTGATGGCCAGCAGGTGGGTGTTTGGGTGGGGAAGAAGGGGTATTAGAGAAGTGTGCTGTATAAACACCTGGAGAACAAAGAAAGGGACTAGTGGGAAGAGAGGGTACTGCAGTTGGAGGGGTGTGGGGGGTGGTTAGGGGTGGGAGGTGGTTGGTGGTTGTTTTCCAGCCTGGGCTAGGGACGAGATCCAAGTCTTCTAGCAAGATGAGCTATTAGAACAAGTACTTTCAGAAGCAAGCCCCCCCCACCCCCCGGCCCTGAAGCCAAGAGGGGGAAAGGGGTGATGGACCAGATATTTAACCTGGACTTTCTGAACGTTTGTAACATCTGCAACGGTCAGAAAAAGAGCTCAGCTAGGGACCCACATACCATGTATCTATGTATTTGAAATGTTGAAATCAGCACGTTTTATTGAATGATTTATCTCCTTCCACGACCTAAGTACCTCCATAATGACCTGAAAGGATTTAGAATTCTCAGACTCCTCTAAATCCTGCTCCCATGATATAGGAAGAGCTGCCCCCACCCCCTCTTCCTAGACCACACCCCATCCCCTGTTTCAGGCTCACGACCCCCTCCCCCTTAGGCCTGGGAGCACACATGTCCCGCCCCGTGCAGTCAGGACAGCTCCAAGAGGAGCACACAGGCTCTGGCAGCAGGCCAGGGATGTGGGGCGGAGGCAGGGCCCTGGAGCGTGGGCCCAGGGACTGGGCTTCTGGTCCAGTAGGGAGGGGCGTGGCCGGGGGCGTAGCCAGAAGAGGACCAAAGTGGGGCCCAGGACACAGGTCCCTCTCCCTTGGGTAAGCAACAGTCTACCACAGCTAGCACCGCAACACCACCAACAAACTGGAACCACTTTGAAGGCCCTTGAATCACACCGTGCTGAATACTGTTGACCTGCCCTCTCCGTTTAGGTGCTGATGACCAGGCGTCTGTGCCTCTGTGTCACCCCCTGGGGCTAGTCATAAGGAACACATGCGAATCCATTTTAAAACAACAACAGTTAAAAGAGAAAGTGTTCAGTTTACTTTAACAGGCAGTAGTGGAGTACCTATTAAGTGTAAAACTCAGGGCCTAGGGTTCTGGGGGGGGAAAAGATAAAAGCTTTTAAGGTCCCAATCATTTGGAAGTTCACTGTGGTGGGGCAGTGGGGAGCTGGGGAGGGGTCGATACACACATGTATGAATAATGCACAAATACTTGAGAAGGACTGTTCATAGGCACTGTTCACCGCAGCCAGGAACAATGTAAATTTCTCCGGATGGAAGAATGGATCAACGAATTGCCGCATAGACACACAATAAAACATGATTCGGTCATAAAAAAGAGTGAAGTTCTGGTGCCTGGTATGACACGGAGGCATCTTGAAAACGTGATGCCAAGTGAAAGAAGTCAGACTCAAAAGGTCACCTATCCTGTGACTTCCTTTCTACGAAATGTTTGTAAATTCATGGAGATGGAAAACAGACTGGCAGCTGCCCCGGGGCTGGGGGAGGGGCAAATGGGGAGTGGCTACTTCCTGGGTACAGAGTTTGGGGCCCATGGAAACGTTTTGGAATGAAAGAGGCCACGGTGTCACAAAATTTAGAACGTCTTTGAAGTGCTCCCTTTTAAATGGTTAATTTAGAGGGAATTTCACCTCGATTAAAAAAAATAATGCTCGTGTAAGTTAGCATAGGAAATGTGCTGGCACAGAATGTGAGAGAAGGTAGCAGTGCTGTCAAGGGGGTAGCAGGAAGCCTTAACTAAATGCAGAAATAGGCCCTCTCCTCTCAAACTCCCGGGGCCACCATCCTAAATGAGTTCTTTGCCTTTCCCTGCGCATGCTGTCACACATGCTACATTTGTATGCTTCTCTCCTGTGTGTGCCTTTCCCCCAGACATCTGTAGCTGCAGTCCAGACTTGGTGGTCATTTTGCATGTGTCTTAGACGTCATACATGTGGCGTCATGTCTGTATCCTTCTGGAAGCAGCTCCTTATGCAGCTTTCAGCCGCCGTCTCCCCATCGGAGGCCCCCTGTGTCTCAGCCCCCTGGGCGTTCCGGCCTCCTCCCCCGGCCAGCCCTCGCCATCCTGTTCAGTTTACCTGCCAGTCCCAAGCCCGTGAATGAAGGCTGGTTCTACCCAGATGAGTCTCGGCTTCTTCCCCTGTGGCTCTTAACCAGCGCTTCTGAGACCTCAGCTGCATCACTGTCCCTGAAGGGCTCGTTCAAACCCAGAGTGCTGGCCTTACCCTCAGAGTTTCTGATTCAGTAGCTCTTGGGTAGAACCTAGGAATTCCCGGGTGACGCTGTTGGGGGGACCGAACTTCGAGAACCACTGCTCTAACTCAGTGTCTGGGCCCAGGCTCCGGAGCACCATCTGGCCTCAAGGCCAGTGGAGCCAGCAGGGAAGTTTCCTTCAAAACCAGGCTCTAGGGCACCTGGGGGGCTCAGTAAGTTAAGCGTCTGCCTTTGGATCAGGTCATGATCCCAGGGTTCTGGGATTGAGCCTGCATTGGCTCCTTGCTCAGCGGGGAGTCTCCCCCACCCTTTACCCCCCAACCCCGGTCAGGCTTTTCCTCTCTCTCAAATAAGTAGATAAAGTCTTCAAAACAAAACAAAACCATACTCTAGAGCAGCACTGTCTAATAGACATATAACGCAAGTCACATGTGTAATTTTAAGTCTTCTTGTAGCCACATTAAAAAGTAAGAAGAGGGTAGGGGCGCCTGGGTGGCTCAGGTGGTTAAGCATGGGACTCTTGATTTCGGCTCAGGTCGTGATCTCAGGGTTATGGGACAAGCACCATGTCAGACTCTGCACTTAACACGGAGTCTGTTTGTCCCTCTCCTTCTGCTCCTTGCCTCCCCCTCCCAATAAATAAATAAAACATATTTTAAAAAGTGAAAGGAAATGGGAAAATTAATTTTAATAGTACATTTTAACTCAATATATTATCGTTTCTACATGTAATCCATATGAAATTAACAGTGAGTTAATTTAACATTTTTATACTTAACAGCACATATCAAGTTAGACTAGCCATATTTCGGTCACCACATACGGCTAGTTACTAATGTTGTGGACAGTGTAACTCTAAAGACTTGACCTACATCTCTCTCCTTACAACAAATGTTTTAAACTTGACATTTTCTTATATTTGGGGCTGTAAGGAGTTAATTTAAAACAGGCTCACCAAATGGTGGAGAGTGATACCTTTCAGTGAAGATACAGTGGGCCAAAACAAAGAGGAAAAAGAGAGATCTGAGTCAAGATAATTTATCTAAGCAAAATCTGCCTACACTCCAGTGCATTCATTTAAAACAAACTTATTTTTAACTTGAACAAATGCTATCAGATATGTCTGTCAAACATAAGCAAAGAGTCACATTTCATTGGATATCAGTTTTTGGATGATGCAGTTTGGAATGACATCAGTGTTAATAAAATTCCCATGGGCTTCTAAAAAATGAAAAACCTAAAAATAACAAACAACAGGTTCTTTCTTCTTTCATCATCTTCTTTCTTTTATGCCAACTGCAGGATGAAATGAGAGAAAAGGAACCGTGAGGCAGCATTAACCAGCACCAGTGACCTTCTAGACCTATGAACAGAGCCCTGTGTCCGTGGGCTCCATCTGTGTGCTGCATCTCAGCAAGGAGAAGACAACACACTTTCCTCTTGTAACCTGTGCCCTTGTGTAGAGGGCGCTCGTGCAACCCATGGCTTCAATTCTGGGATCATACCAACCTTGCCTCCCTCTGGCCTGACACCATAAATCCCTCCCTGCCCCCCCACCCCCACCCCTAGAGACCATTCTGGAATTAGTGGAAATCTCTTCACCTTAAAAGCCTCTGCTCATTCCACAAATGATACTCCCTTACTCTCCCAGACCCTCAGTTTCTCTATCTACCATACAAGAATGAGGCTGTGATTATGAAATACACAGCTGTGAAAATGCAAAGAAGTGTACATCATTTCCAAATATTCAAAGATAAGATACTCTTCAAGACCTAATTGCCAATTCAGTAATAAGTAATAGCCATACGATGACTAAGTGTCTTTGGACTGTCACATAAAATACAAACATACACACCTGAATATTTAGGTATTAATCATTGTGTGGTCCTACTTGGAATTCTTGACTTTTTGCTATTTGTATGTAATCACTTTTGCAAAGGCACTGTCTCTCCTATGAATGTCTGACTAGTGCCCAGCCAGCCAATTTCCTTACTGCTTCTGCTAACCATTCTCTAAAGAAATATTTTTCTCGGTTACTGAGACGCTTACCACTTGTTAGTAGTCTTTCAGGTAGAGGACAAAAGACCTCACAAGAACGAATGAGCAACCATGAAATATATTTCAGAATATACTGTATTTTCTTTTTCTTTGTTTTGTTTTTTGTTTTTGTTTTTGTTTTATACTGTATTTGCTATTACATGAGTTTTCTGTTAATGGTCTAAGCTGGTAAAACTGAATTTTTAAACTAATTCTAAACGAACTTCTTAATTTATTGGGAGACCTGGGGGGTGGGGAAAGGACTGTCAGTAGCAGGCAAATGCCAGGCAAGGTGGGGTGATGTGCAAAGCTATTGCGATACCTGATCTTCCGGGCCTGTTCTCTGCTGGGGCAGATCTTCTTTAGTCGGCTCCTTCTTGCTTTTTGTTAAATTTGTCTTTTTCTTCCTCCCTTTCAGACTCGTTGTCCCCTTTGGCAGGCTTCTCATACTGATATTTAGTTGTTCCTTTGGTAAAGAATAAGACAGACGTTGGAGCAGACATTCCCAGGGAAAACCATCCCGATGCATAAGGACTAGTGACACCCAGTCCTCTCCCCGAAGCAGGAGCGTAGAAGAAACTCTGAAAAGTGGAGGTGGGAAGCCTCCTCCGGGTTGATAGTTCTGCCCCTCGATCCCTCACTTTCAGGGTGACATTCTTCCCAGTCACCCTGTGCAGCTGACTATTTCTGGCCCTTCGGAGAAGAAGGGATCAGAATCATCAGGGTCTGTGGCCTTCTCTAAGGTTTTGTCAGAAATTTCTCGCAAAAACGTTTTACCTCAAGGACACATTCTATGGGGAAGCGCATTCACTCAACCCCTGAATATTTCACTTGTACCAGGCCCACGCGCGCGTCAGTGCGTAATGATGGGGGATGAACTTTGAGACTCTGGACATTCTCAAAGCCACGCGCAGAAACCAGGTGTGCCATTGGCTGGCTCTTTTCCTTCAGGCCCCGCCCACGCCCCGCCCACGCCCCCCCTCCCCCCGGGATAGACAGTGGCCTGCGGCTTGCCCGCTGCCCCGGGGCCCTCAGCTGTCTTAGCGGAGGCTGCCAGAGGGCCGCACGCTTCCTTCTCAAAAGCTGTAGGTCCCCAGGGAATGGTGCTCCCGCTCTGGCCCTCGGCCTTGCGTTTGGGGGAACCCCGGCTTCCGCGTCCCGGCCACCGCAGGGCCGCCCGCCGCCCCCGCCCCTCGGGCACCCGGGTCCCTCCTCACCCTTGGCGGTCTCCGGGCCCTCCTCAGACTCCTCGTCAGGCTCCTCCGCGGTCTCCCAGGCGGCCTCCTCCTCGGACGAGGCCTCGGACTCGCGGGCCGCGGCCGGAGCTGCCCACACTGGTGGGCCTGCGGGGGCTGCGGGGTGCCAACGGGGGCTGTCGGGCGGCCGGGCCCGAGGCCGGACCATCACGCGGCCACGGCGGGGCCGCACGAGGATGTGGTTGTTGTGGTAGATCCGGTGCAGGAGCGAGTGCACCAGGTCCAGGAACATGAAGCGGAAGCCAACCATTGGGAACTGGTGGGCGTCCACAAGGATGTCCAGACCCTCCTCCTGCTGCTCCTCCCCGTCCTCCTCCGCAGGCCCGAAATCCGAGTCGTCCTCCTCGGCCTCCACGCTCATGCCCGCCGGGCCGCGGGCCAGACCCAGACCCAAGGCAGCCTCCTCGAGGCCTCCCACGGGCCCCTCCACTTCGGACACCTCCATCGGGGGCAGTCCAGAGTGGAGGGCCACCTCCATCTCAGGGGCCCCGGACTCGAGGGCCACCTCCATCCCGGGGGACCCTGACTCGAGGGCCACCTCCATCCCGGGGGGCCCGGACTCGAGGGCCACCTCCATCCCGGGGGGCCCGGACTCGAGGGCCACCTCCATCTCGGGCAACCCTGACTCGAGGGTCACCTCCATCTCGGGGGGCCTGGACTCGAGGGCCACCTCCATCCCGGGAGACCCTGACTCGAGGGCCACCTCCATCCCGGGGGGCCCGGACTCGATGGCCACTTCCATCCCGGGGGGCACGGACTCGACGGCCACCTCCATCCCGGGGGGCCCGGACTCGAGGGCCACCTCCATCCCGGGGGGCCCGGACTCGACGGCCACCTCCATCCCGGGGGGCCCGGACTCGACGGCCACCTCCATCCCGGGGGGCCCGGACTCGAGGGCCACCTCCATCCCGGGGGGCCCGGACTCGAGGGCCACCTCCATCCCGGGGGGCCCGGACTCGACGGCCACCTCCATCCCGGGGGGCCCACACTCGACGGCCACCTCCATCTCGGGCAACCCGGACTCGAGGGCCATCTCCATCCCGGAGGGTCCGGCTTCAAGGGCCACCTCCATCCCGGGGGGCCCGGACTCGAGGGCCCCCTCGGGCCCCGCCACTCCAGCCACCTCAATCTGGGGAAACCCGACCCCGGGGGCCACCCCGTTGCCGCCTCCGGCCTCCAGGGACCATGCCCCCACAGCGCTCACGGGGCTATCCTGGCTAGGGGCCTGGCCGGGATCCCCGGAGGAGGACATGGCAGCAAGTAGTACCTCAGTGGGGCGGCGACCGGGCTGAGGCAAAGCCAACCGCAAAGATGGTGGCCGCCGAGGGGGCCACCGCTGTCGGGAGGCGGTGGGCAGCGGGCCCGACGTGAGGTGGACGGGGAGGCCGAGGAGCCAGCCACGGAGGGGACGACAGTCTGCGGCAGTGCCTGAGGAGGCCCGCAACGGGGACGGAAGGGGGCGGATGTCGCCAGCGGCCCACCCAGGCCTCCCCTCCGGTAACAGTGGACAGGGTTCCAAAGGGGCCCCTAGACCAGGGACGGGGGGCGGGGCCAGAAGCGTCAACAGTGGGCCTCGGCCCCGCTGCCGGACACCCAGGCTCATTTGTCGAGAAGCGAGGATTGACATGCGCAGCCTCCAATGAGTGGCCGAGGCCTTTAGGTTCTAGGGTTGCTCGTGGTTACCTCCGTGTGCTTCGAGGCCTTAGGGGTCTCCGTGACTTTTAGGTCCACACGACTCCTGTCCCTTTAACTGAACCAGTGTCTGAAAAAGTAGAGTGATCCAATACATTGACCACCTAGGTTGGGGACAGAAAGTGAACATTTGGGTTTGGGGAAGCTCAGAGGTAAAGATAAGACCATTATGTAGTTACTTACACAAAAAGAGAGAAAACAAATTTCCACAAATATTTGATTGTTGAAACTAAAAACACAATAATAATTGCATAGTTTTTTTTATAGTAAAGTCCTATTAATGGGAAGAATGGAATTCTTTGGGGAGAATAACATTTTAATTGGGGTTCACAGTGTTCTCTGTCATCAAAATTGATTACAAATGTCCATTTGATCTCTAAGGAGGTTTTCCATAGTTCACCTTTGGAAATGTCTTTTCACAGAGATACTAGCAAATACCGATATCAGTTCATAAACATATGATTTTCATTTAGCCTATTCATCTCTTGGAAGGCATTTACAAAATTCTATTAGAGGTTTTTTTTTATATTTGCCTTTAGCATGTCATTACATTACAGATTAATCACTCCTGCTTGAAATTTACGTGGAAGTCTTCAACTGCACAATTAAGTGGGTTTGAAATATGAAAATGTCCTTTCTACTTGCATAGCAGTCCAAAAAACGCTGCTGGAACTACAGTCTGAGCTTGGATACTTATCCACTGCAAATTTGTGTGAGAATAGAGATCTCGCCTACTTTAACTTTTGACAGCATGGCAAGTACAAAAAGAAGCCTGACGTACTTTGATTCAAGCAATGTTAGTTGTCATTGAAATGACTTTGTCCGTGTAAGTTTTGTACATAACCACTGTTTGCCTTGGAGTTTTAAGTTGAATTCATTAAGAAATATTACCAAATCCACAACAAAAGCTAATTTCCAAAAACATTCCCTGTTCAATTATAACAGTTGCAGGAGAATTTTCTCAATCAAAAATGATTCAATCTCCACCTGGAACTAAAAAAAAAAAAAAATCACACACACACACACACACACACACATCCTTTTACCACTGTGAAGCCATCGAATTGCTGTGTGATAATGCAAGTCAGGATATCCAGCTTCCACTTAGAGGTTCTCCGAACTGCAATGGTTAAATACAGGAGAGTGAATGAAGTTCCCCATCGATTTAGTAACACACGAGGCATTCAAGCATCATCAAATCATCAATAATAAATAAATAATATCAATAATCAATAATAATAATCATCATCAATAATAAATAAAATAAAATAATAAATAATATCGTGAATAACCATTAGAGTTAAAGACCTTATATTTTCACAAGCTTTTGAATATTTGTTCACCAACCTTTTTTGTGCTCCATCACTTGTAACACATCATAGCAGGTTCCATTTCAGTTTATCCTACGTGTTTTTTCAATTTCTTCAAAAATATTCTCCCCAGAGCAGTTCCCAGTGGACTGTTCATAGATACTTTATTTTTTTTTAATTTTTAAAAGATTTTATTTATTTATTTGACAGACAGAAATCACAAGTAGGCAGAGAGGCAGGCGGGGGGGCGGGGAAGCAGGCTTGCCGTTGAGCAGGGAGCCTGATGCAGGGCTCAATCCCAGGACCCTGGGATCATGACCTGAGCCGAAGGCAGAGGCTTTAACCCACTGAGTCACCCAGGCGCCCCAAGTCACTTTAAACTCAGCAGCCGCCCACCTCTCAGTCTGGCTCTGCTCAGTCCCATTATTGCCAATTTCCTGGGATTGGCAAGTATGACATTTTTGACAAGATTTGTCAGTGTGCAAGTCCTGTCAGGACAGTGTCAGGCAGGTTTTGAGACTCAAAGCTCTCCCAAAGTAAATCATGCTCTCTGGCTGGCTACACCCCTCAAATCTCTTAAGAAAAGCCCATAGCCCTGCCCCTGGGCATCCCAAAGATGAGTTCATTAGGAAGCTGCCACTGGAAAACGATGGCTATGAAATGATTGGAGATTACCGTGAGTAGCTATCTCAGAGCTGAGTCACTAGTGACTAAGTCACACAAAAGGGGCTGTAGTGCAAGTACAGGCTTTGGTGCTAACACAGTGCTTCAGTCCATACAATGAAAAGTGGGCTTCCGTTCTGAGTCCAAGTGACCTCCAAGTCCCTTACCCCTGACCCCTATTTAACAATAAACTGTTACATGGCTTCACAGCATCAGAGTCCGTTCTCTATGTCACTCAGCGTGCAGTGGACATGCAACAGTTAAACCGAAGACATTGAAGGAACTCAAACCACTGTCAAAATACTTAGTAATAAATGTCTGCTATTGGTAGAAAAGTACAAGGTGTGGGCTGGCCTTTATATAGTGATTTCTGCCTTTTCTTTTTGTCAGTTTATTGTCAATAAGTTTAGCTATCGGGTAAGCACTTTATTCATGAGTGAGCACCGTACTTCACTGCATCCAATTCATCAGAAAATTTCTCTGCCTCTTATGATCAGAAATGAGAAGTCTCACAATAGTTTATGGAATTGTTAAAAACAATCCTGTCCAGTGCACTCTGCCCGCCACAAAATCCCAGAAACACAGTGTAAAAACAACAACAACAACAACAGCAACAAAAAACAAATAAAACCCTCAACCACCAACAACTCAGCATTGACTCCTCAAATAAAGAACAACTTAGCCATATTAATAATATCTGATGGCTCAGGAAGCTTCAGGACATAAACTGCAGACTCCAGTCATTCAGTCATTCACCAGGCATGTATTGAGCACCCACTGTATGCTCATTCACTAGTGAGTCCCCCATTCACAGACGCCTAAGCTTTGTGGCTTGCCTTAGTTCCTGGTCTAGAGGGGCAGAACAGACACTTGGACACCGATGACACAGGTGGCAAGTGCTAAAACAGGGATGAACACAGAGCACTATGGGAGCACGGGAGAGAGAATGATTAGTGGCGGGGGTGAAGGGAGTGGACTGGTGCCTGAGAAGTTGCCCAGGAGGAGGCATTTCACCCGGATTCTGAAGGATCATTAGTTTACCTAGCAATGAAGGATGGCAAGGGAAGTAGAAGGAGGGAGGCCACCGCAGGTGCAGGGAACAGCAAGAATAGTACAAGAGGTATGCGTGTGTGTGTGGGGTGTGTGTATGTGTGTGTGTGTGTGTCTGAAAATATATGTACCAGTCCAGGGAATTAAATGGCTCCAGCATGGGCAGAGTGGCAGATAGGCCTGGAAAGCAGATTGAGGCCATAATTACTACTAATAATAATTAATTATTACTAATAATAATTATTACTAAGAAAGTCTTCTGCTTCCTTTATAAACACATATGCCTCTTTGTGCCACCATTCCCTTCCCCTCCCGCCCAGCATGCTGCCTCCCATCCACTTCACCTCCTGCCTAAACTCCTCAGCTGTATTCATGAAATCACACATCTACACATCTACCAAATTTATAGGGTACCTTCCGATGTTCCAGTGCCGTGTCCCATCGGAACTGTCACGTACCTGTCCTTGTTTGACACGTGCAACCCAAAGATGGAAGAACTGTCCGTGGTCCCCATCCTAGAGTCTCCCCCATCATCACTCCTGTGCCCCTCTGGGGTAGGCGGGGAGAGGGCTAAGACCTCTGGAAGCCGAGCTTTCCCAGCTGCACGCAGTGTCAGCGTTGTGACAGATTCGCCAAGATTCTGTATCTACTCCATCATATCCTCTCCAGTCGCCTCCTTCCTTGATCAGCGGGGTTGAAACACGGGATGATGAAGGCTGTCGCTCATGAAGTCTCTGGTAAAGAACGTGGGCACCTGCAGCCTCCTCTTTGCTCGGGGAGGAGGGCCAGGGCCCTAGGGATGCCACAGAGTGAGCTGCCATCAATGACAAACGACGGCCATGAAACCACAGGAGTGAAGAGGACCCTGCAAGAGATTGTCCTCTCACTGCTGCAGCAAGCGGATTCGCCTGGCGGCTGGAGTTGGCCGCCAAGTCTTTGGGAGGGAGACCTAATTAGCAGCAGCGAACGACAGAGGAAGGAAAAAGCTGAGCCTTTGGGAAAGGACCTGAAGCAAAACTGAGGGAGAGTCTCCTCCCAGCTCTGACACTGAGGCTCTCTTCATGACAAGTATGTGGCCCCGGGGGTCCTTGGGACAGGGCCTAGGGCTTCAGTCAACTTCCTGAGCCTTTCCCAGGGGTGCAGACATGTGAGGGTGCTGCCCCCCAACCCGCCGCAGGAACCTGCAGCCCTCAGGTAAAAGGCCTGGAGCCCAGTGGCCCTTGCTGCTGACGGAAGCCAGGGGAGACGGGGGACCTTGCCTCTGCCGTCCCAAGAGGGTCGCCACACAGGCCTGGGACTGGAGCCCAGGCCCTGGGAGTGGGGCAGATCGTCAGCTCTCCATCCTTCCTGGTCCTGGTTGAGGGGGCATGGCCAAAGACCCCTCTTCCCTCCCAGGCCCCCCTAGCTCGTGGGCCGGCCTAAGCTCGGCTGTCCTCCCCGAACTGAGGCTCACTCAGCCTTCCGGGTGATCTTAACAGCCACACGGACTGCCCGATCCTCACCCTGGGCTTTCACCTCCTTGACCTCCTTTAGCCTTTTCGACAACCTTACATTGCCTCCTCTTCTCCACCGTAGGACCCTACCCTCGCCTTTTTTTCCCCAATCACCAGAAACGGCCGTGAAACAGTTTCTCCGCCAGCACTACAGTTTGTCGGTCCCGTCAGATACTTCTGCAACCCATTTTCCCTACCAGTTTTCCCTCTTCATCGCCTACCATTTTCTGCCTTTGCCTCCTTACCCGTCTTAGACTCCATCCGCTGCCTTTCGTCATAACCACGGGCCACGGTGCCCTCACCCCTGGGACCCCGGGACTCTATTTGGTTACATGGCAAAGGGGAATTCAGGGTGCAGGTAGAATTAGGATTGTTAGTGAGGGGTCTTGTTCCTTTCAGTAGATCCTCTGCATGACAACCAGTGTGATTTTTAAAAGTTATATATATAAAATATATATAATACATAAAATCTATTCATTAATTATATTATATATTATAGAATATATAAATACATTTTCTTATATATCATCCATTTAATATATAATTAATATATAAAAGTGTAATTAATATATTAGTATATAATAAATGTATGCTATATTAATATATTTATATTAACAATACATTAAATCATTCATTAATTAAATATCAATATATTAATAATATATTATATGATATAGTAATAATATATTATATATTAATATATAATTAGTATGTTATTGATATAATTGATATATTAGATATAATATATGATATATATTTATATAAAATATATAATATTTATTTATTTATATTCTGTGTGTTCAGAGGGCAGTTCCTTTTCCTTTGAGAACAAAGGCACTGTAGGGGCGGGCAGAGGGCCTGGGTCAACTCTTCCCATAGCTGACTGCTCCTTCTTCCAAGTCTCAGCTCCAATGTCACCTCCTCCAGGAGGCCTGCTCTGACCTCAGGCACCTTCGTAAGGCCCGTCAGCACCTGAAAGTACAGACTTGCTCTCTGTCCTTCCCACTGTAAGCTCCGTGAGAACAGGGATGGCGTTTGTTGCGCAGAATACCGTATCTCCAGCACCAGATACAGAATCACCCACCGAGGGGCGGCATGTGATGAGAGAAAATTGGAAGGGGAGGTGAACCATGAGAGACTATGGACTCTGAAAAACAGTCTGAGGGGTTTGAAGTGGCGGGGGGGTGGGAGGTTGGGGTACCAGGTGGTGGGTATTATAGAGGGCACGGCTTACATGGAGCACTGGGTGTGGTGAAAAAATAATGAATAATGTTTTTCTGAAAATAAATAAATTGGAAAAAAAAAAAAAAGAAAGTCCGAGGAGAGAACGAGGCTCCGGCTCCGGCTGCCTGCCCTGTCGAGAGATTGCCACTGGGTGGAGCGGTATGACTGTGTTTTGGGATAGCGACTGGGCTTTGTCACAGGGAAGACAAATCCGGTTTTGTGGTTTGGGGGGGTTTGCTGCTGTTGTTTTCTGTTTGCGTGTTTGTTAGGCGACTCTGAACTCAGATCCCATGGGGGGGGCGTGGCTAGCCAGTGCCTTCAGGAAAGCTATAGTCTTGGGGTCTCCCTTTCCTTCCAGGTTCACAGGAAAAGGTCACAGACCTAGAGCTTCCCTCACCTCTCCTCACCCACCCCCACAAAGCTCAGCCACCATTTTCTCACCTCTGGGCCTCCTCTTGACCTCTTTCCCCTCAACTTCATTGAGATACAATTGAAAGAGAGCACCGGGCAAATTCAGGGTCTAAAATGGGATGGTTGGATACTGGTATGTATTCGGAAATGGTTACATTCGCTTAGGTTAACTAACGGGATTAGTTAACACTTTCAACACGTCACATCATGACCACTTTTCCCACTGAGAAGGTTCAAGATCTACTCTCAGCACCTTTCAAGTATATAAGACAGTCCATTGCAACCGCAGGACTTATTCTTCTTAGAAAGTTAGAGCTCTTTGATCAATATCTCCCCATTTCCCCCATCACAGCCTCAGCCCCTGCCCCTGCCCCTGCTGACCACCATTCAACTCTGTTCCTATGAGTTTGGCCTTTTAATTTTTAAAAAAAATTTTTAAAGTTTTTATTTATTTATTTATATGACAGAGAAAGAATCACATGTAGGCAGGCAAAGAGAGAGGGGGAAGCAGGCTCCCTGCTGAGCAGAGAGCCCAATCCGGGGCTCGATCCCAGGACCCTGAGATCATGACCTGAGCCGAAGGCAGAGGCATAACACACTGAGCCACCCAGGCGCCCGAGTTTGGCCTTTTTAGAGTCCACATATAGGAGAGCTATATGTCTGACTTACTTCACTTAGCATAATGTCCTCAAGGCCCATTCATGTTGTCACAAATGACAGCATTTCCTTGGTTTTTTTTTAATGGCTAAATAATATTCCATTGTATAGTCCACATTTTCTTTATGCATTCATCCATCGACAGACACTTAGGTGATTTTCATATCTTGGTTATTGTGACTCGTGCTGCCATGACCATGCGATGACATTATCTCTTTGAGACAGTGATTTTACTTACTCCAAATATACACCCAGAAGTAGGATGGCTGGAATCACAGGGTAGTTCTATTTTTAACTTTCTGAGGAGACTCCATACTGTTTTCCAGAATGGCTGCGCCAGCTGGCATTCCCACCAGCAGGGCACGAGGCCTCCCTTTCCTCCACCACCGCCCCAGGACTTGTCATCTCTGATCTCTTGGTGACAGCCGTTCTCAAGGTGTGAGGAGGTATCTCCTTGCGGTTGTGATTTGCATGTCCCTGATGATGAGGGAGTGGTGTTGAGCATCTTTTCATGTACCCGTTGCCCATTCGGATGCCTCCCCTGGAAAAATGTCTGGTTAGGTCCTCTGCCCATTTTTAAATTAGACTATTAGAGGTTTTTTTGTTTGTTTGTTTTGATCTGTTTTCGCTATTGTGTTGTATGAGTTCCCTATGTATTTTGAATATTAACCCCTTATCAAATATTATTGAATATTTGAATATTCAAATATGTTCTCCCATTTCGTGGGGTTGCCTTTGCATTTTTCCAATGGCTCCTTCTGCTGTGCAAAAGCATGATAGCACTAAAAGGTTTGAGGTAGTCCCACTTGCTGACGTTTGCCTTTGTTGTTTGTGCTTTTGGTGCCAAGACCAATGTCAAGGACGGGATTTAATTTCCTTCTTTTGTGTGTGAATATCTAGTTTTCTTAACTTTTATTGAATAAACTATCCTTCTCTGAGTCTTCTTGGCTCCTTTGTCACAAATATGATGTGACTATATACGGGTGGATTTTTTTCTGGGCTCTGGATTCTGTTCCACTGGACTGTGTATCTGGTTTAGGCCACTACCATCTTGTTTTGCTGTCATTTCATAATATAGTTTGAGATGCAAATGTGCGATGCCCAGAGCTTTGTTCTTTCTCAGGATTACTTTGGTTCTTTTGTAGTTTCATGTGAATTTTAGGATTGTTTGTTGTATTTCTATGAAAAATGTGATTAGGATTTTAATAGGATTGTATCAGATCTCTAGACCCACTTTTTCGCCCTCTTTTTTACGGAATTTCTATTTTATTTTATTTATTTGACAGAGAAATCAAGAGTGAGAGAACACAAGCAGGGGGAGCAGCAGAGAGAGAGGGAGAAGCAGGCTCCCTGAGCAGGGAGACTGACATGGGGCTCGATCCCAGGACCCTGGGGACCATGACCTGAGCTGAAGGCAGGCACTTGACTGACTGAGCCACCCAGGTTCCCCACCTCTTTCTTACTTCTTTAACCTGTCTTCCTCGTTTCCTGGGAACCACTCTGTGCTTTGGTTTCCTTACCCAGAAAATGAGGATAAGGGTAGCATCGTGAGAGTCTAAGGAGATACTATGTGCAAATCACATTGATCTAACTTGGCACATAGTGTCTTCATAGACTCTCATAATATTGTTACCCTGACCCAAACAGCTATGCTGGCTAAGCAAGCACATTTATTAATGCCATTTTTCAAGAACGTGTGACACGTAACATGAGTTATAGCTGAATAGTATTTGGGGAGGAAAATGCATGCCTACTGCTTCCTTGCCTTTTGCCATCCATCATGAACCAGCCTCTGACTGTCCTGGATGGGGGAAGGGCAGAAAGGGTGACAGAAAGGGCTAGGAAAACGTGTTTCCTTTTCATCCGAAAATGGAGCTCATCTTCGTTCTTACTTGATGGGCCTGTTGCGTTAAATGCAAAAACCTCAGAACAGAGTCTGGGGTATAAAGGAGCTCTCAGCACATAATTCCTGCCCTCAAGTAGCTTCGAGATCAGTCGGAGAGGGAAGACTCCTGCAGTATAATGCAATTAACAGTACATGCCACCACTTAGCACCACACACAGAGAACGTACCTGGTGTTAGGCCCTAAGACATGCTAGTGAGCCAGATAGCCTTGGTATAACTCTAAAAGTATCAATGAAATAAAGCAAACAATAAAGACCTCAAGAAGAGAGTGGTGAGAAAGTCTTTCAGGATGGAATGGTCAGAGATAGCGTCACGGAAGAGGTGGGACTTGGGGTAGGCCCTAGGAAGATGCCAGGGGCTGGGTAGATGGAGACAGTGGTGGTAGATGTAGACGCAGTGGGGGCAATAGAATATGGACTTAGGGACAGAAATGCCTGTGGGGTGAAAAAGGAGGAGAGACCTATTTGAAACATGCATATGGGAACCCCTTGCACGTGGCTTTCTACTGAAACACTTAACTAAGTAAAAGAAGAGCATGTCTCAGCATCCAAGAGCTAGCCTGACATCATCAGCTAAGGCTTGGTGTCACCAGGGGCTAGCCCACCTCTAGCAGCAACACCAAACTAGGGCTTGGTGTTTGGCTGAACATAAGTAATTTCCCAGGACATCAATATCAGATAGGGCAACTCCACGACTGTGATGGATGAAGACAAAAACAAGACGACTCCATACTGTCTGAACCCAGACAAAATATGAGCATTGTTCAAACCACAGAAATGACCAACACTCTCTCTCTCTCTCGGATAATATGAGTGATCACTCCTTCTTTACCAATGGCAGCTTCTGTTTCCTTCTTGTCTGACCTCCCCCACCCCAGATAAAATGCACAGAAATAATAATAACAGTAATAACAATCACGGGATTGTCCTGCTTGCAGACAGCGCCCGATCTAGAGCGAAGCATAGCTTCCTTTGACCTTCACCTGAGTCACCCAACCAAAGCTTGGATCCTAGTATAATAAGTCGTATAGATACCTCTTTCTTGAGATGCCTCAAAGCTCTCCATGGTGTACATTCTCTCTCACTGCAGCAAGAGTTAAACCCAGTTCGGTCAGTACATGTGTATTCCTGTCTCACAATCCATCAGGCAAAGTATTTTCCATTTATCTTGATCATGTCCCAGTTCCAGAGATGACTAGACTCCTGCCTGCTGCTGGTCCTATACCAATACCTGGACACCGGCTTTGCACTTCCCAACAAGGCATTCATCTGAGGCTGGGTTTTCTCTGATCTCTGACTAAGGGTCCAGGGGAGATGGGGCCACTTCAAGCTGGTTAAATACAGAACTCAACATAATTTGCTTATGGCTTTAGTGTCAGGAGAAAATTGCAATTAGTGCTCATGTAGGAGCCCTCTTATAGCTACTTTTTTTCCTAAGTAGGCTCCATCACCAGTGCAGAGCCCAACACGGGTCTCAAACTCACGATCCTGAGATCAAGACCTGAACAGAGATCAAGAGTTGGATGCTTAACCGACGGAGACACTCAGGCACCCCTGTAGCTATTTTTAAAATGCTTTATAGGGACAGAGACATTGTGTTTGTGACTTCCCCAAGCATGTTCTCAGTTGTTTCTGAAGATTTGTTTGGTTCCAAACCATGCTAACCCATTGAGGTGGTGGAATAGGCGGTGTAGCTAAAGCATCTGACATTAGGGATGCCTGGGTGGCTCAGTGGGTTAAACGTCTGCCTTTGACTCAGGTCATGATCCCAGGATCCTGGGATCAAGCCCTGCATTAGGAATCTTTGCTCAGTAGGGAGCCTTGTTCTCCTCTTCCCTCTGCCCCTCCCCTCTCCCTTCTGCTCATGCTCTCTCACTCTCTCTCTCTCTCTCTCAAAATAAATAAATAAAATGTTTAAAGTATCTGACACTAATATTATTCTCAGGGAGTGTACACATTGACTGGGGAGGTAGCAAATCGTTGGCAAACAGAGCAAGAACACGGGCACAGAAGACGATGCCAAATCACATGGTTCTTCAAATGCCATCTGAACTCGTCCCATAAATGCAGGAGGAATTCTCCTAGCAAGAGCTCATGGCAGGCCGGGTGAGTCTAGGAAGGAGGAACAGAGTGAGAAATACAATTTAGATCCAAGGGTTTGGGGGAGGAAGAAGAATTTTATGCTTTAATTTATCTCTAGTATAAATAGAAGTGGGATAACTAATTAATTTTGAGGGGATTGTACAGGCTCCTTTAGGACAAGTGGAACCAACGTGGGATGTGCTAGAAATGTTCGCTTTTTATTGCAATCCCAGCTCCTGGGAAATGCCGCCAAGCAGCTATCTGCACATTTCATCAAATATCAATTTTCCTTACATTTGGAAAAATCATAGACTCAGAAGCATACAAAGGCCTGCCATATCTGAAGTGACTGCCAGGGAGAATTCCTCTATCCCTGACATCCTCCAGCCCACACCTGTCCCAGATGACTGATACTCATCCTCACCGTCATCGTTTGCTGTCACCAAGTTTTACTTTAGCAATTCTAATAGATACGTAGTCTTATGCTTATTTTTATTTATAACATTTCACATACTTTGTTCTCATGCAGTTCTCTGTAGCTTCATATTTTCAACATGTTCTATATAGGATTCCATGTAGTGTGGTTTTGAAAATGTCTTTCTGAGTGCAGTATAATTTTCTTTTTTAGGTCTTATTTCCTTTTTTTTTAATTGAAGTATAATTAACAATATCATTTGCTTTTCAGGTGTACCACATATTGATTCAACAATTCTGTACAGTGGGGCACTTGGCTGGCTCAGTTGGCAGAGCATTCAACTCTTGATCTCGGGGTTGTGAGTTCAAGCCCCACACTGGGTGTAGAGATTACTTAAAAATAAATTAATTAAATCATTCTATACATTATTCAGTGCTCGCCACCATAAATGTTGTCACCATCTGTCACCATACCATGTTACTACAATATGATTGACTATATTCCCTAGGCTGTACTTTCATCTCAGTTTCTTACTTGTTTTATAACTCGAAGAGTGTAATTTTCTTTAGTTATACCAATGGCGTACCTTTAGCGAAACAAAAGTGAAAGCTCTTCCTTCCAGCATGGTAGTTGACATCATTTTTAGTTATCTTTTTAAAAAAAATTTATTTAATTGTGGTAAGAACACCACATGCAATCTACCTCCTTAACTTTCTTTCTTTTTTGTTCAATTAGCCAGCATATAGTACATTATTAGTTTTTGATGTAGCCCTCAGTGATTCATTAGTTGTGTCTGACACCCAGGGCTCATCACCACATGTGCCCTCCTTAATGCCCATCACCCGGATACCCCATATCCCACCGCCCTCCCCTCTGTAATCTTCAGTTTGTCTCCCGGAGTCCAGAGTCTCTCATGGTTTGTCTCCCTCCCTATTTCCTGCCATTCCGTTTTCCCGCCCTTCCCCTGTGGTCCTCCATGCTTTTCCTTATGTTCCACATATGAGTGAAACCCTACAATTGTCTTTCTCTGCTTGACTTATTTCACTCAGCATAATCACCTCCAGTTCCATTCATATCAATGCAATTCTCAACTTTCTAATTGTACAATACATTATTGTCAGCTATAGGTGCAACGTTGTACACATAATTTCTAGGGTTTGTTCATCTTGCTTAATGGAAACTTTCTGCCCAGTGATTAGTAACTTCTCATTTCCCTCTACCCCCAGCTCCTGGCAACCACCATGCCATGAATTTGACTATTTTAGATACCTCATATAAATGGAATCATGGTGTTCATCTTTGGAGCTGGCTTATTTCATTTAACATAATGTCCCCAAGGTTCATCCATGTTGTTGCATACTGAAGAATTTCCTTCCTTTTCTTTTCTTGTTTTTTTTTTTTGAGGCTGAACGGTATTCAGTGTATGTTATATACCACATTTTCTTTATCCATGCACCTACTCTCCATGTTTTTACTATTAATATCATTCTTGATCTATGTTTTTATGTTAATTTCTTGGGTTATAGTCCACATGAGAGAGAAAAGGAGATGTGTGTTTGTCACTTTCAGTATGTATGTCCAGTTTTCTCCACAACATTTGAACTGCTTAACACATCTCCCAAGTGTGAAAATGAGATCCTGTTTGGCTACATAGCTAACAAGAGCTTCTGACTTTTTTTTTTAAAGATTTTATTTATTTATTTGACATAGAGAGACAGTGAGAGAGAGCATGAGCGAGGAGAAGGTCAGAGGGAGAAGCAGACTCCCCGTGGAGCTGGGAGCCCGATGCGGGACTCGATTCCAGGACTCCGGGATCATGACCTGAGCCGAAGGCAGTCGTCCAACCAACTGAGCCACCCAGGCGTCCCGAGCTTCTGACTTTTTAAATTTATTACTGAAAGGTGCATTCATTCCTACTGTTAAGGTTTTGCTTCTCCTATCAGTATAAGACACTTATGTTATGATGTAGATGCAGCATGCTTCCCACTTTGTTTTTAATGATTATAAATATATATGCAAAGAAAAAAGACTAGGAAAGATAATGGCGATTCCTGGGTAGTAGGGTTCTAGGTAATTTTAATTTTCTTCATTGTACCTTCTAATTTTAATTTTTTAGAACAAGTCTATATTACTTTTAAAATGGGAAAAATATATCATTAAGGGAAACCAAATACAATATACAGGGAAAAGCATATTTCATAGTAAGCATAAACTAATGCTTACTGAAACTAAAAGATAAAATATTTGCACATTTTATACATTTTCCTTTTTTGTTGTTGTAAAACATAGGGTCATCAATGTACAGAAACCTATTGCATTTCTATACACTGATAATGAAGCAGCAGAAAAAGAAATCACGGAATTGATTTTGTCTACAATTGTACCTAAAACCATTAGATACCTAGGAATAAACCTAACCAGAGAGATAAAAGATCCATACTCTGAAAACTATGGAACACTTATGAAAGAAATTGGAGAGGACACAAAGAAATGGAAAAGTATTCCATGCTCATGGATTGGAAAAACAAGCATTGTTAAAATGTCTATACTACCCAAAGCAATCTACACATGTAATATAATCCTTATCAAAATACTACCAGCATTTTTCACAGAGCTAGAAAAAACAATTACAAAATCTGTATGGAACCACAGAAGACCTTGAATAATCAAAGCAATCCTAAAAAAGGAAACCAAACCTGGAGGCATCACAATTCAACTTCAAGCTGTATGACAAAGCGGTAGCCATCGAGACAGTATGGTACAGGCACAAAAACACACATAAATCAATGGAACAGAATAGAGAGCCCAGAAATGGGCCCTCAACTCTATGGTCAACTAATCTTTGACAAAACAGGAAGGAACATCCTATGAAGAAAAGACAGTCTTTTCAAAAAACAGTCTTGTCAAAACTGGACAGCAACATGCAGAAGAATGAAACTGGACCACTTTCTTACATCATACACAAAAATAAATTCCAAATGGATGAAAGACCTCAATGTGAGACAGGAATCCATCAAAATCCTAGAGGAGAACAGAAGCAGCATACTTTCTGCTCTCAGTCACAGCAACTTCTTCTTCTTCTTCTTCTTCTTCTTCTTTTTTTTGGTTAATCATTTGTATTAATATATAATGTGTTATTTGCCCCAGGGGTACAGGTCTGTGAATCTTCAGGCTTACACACTTCACAGCACTCACCATAGCACATGCCCTCCCCAGTGTCCATAACCCAACCACCCTCTCTACCCCAGCAACCCTGAGTTTGTTTTGTGAGATTAAGATTCTCTTGTGTTTTGTCTCCCTCCTGATCCCATCTTGTTTCATTTTGTCCTTCCTTACCCCCCACACCCTCCACTCTGCCTCTCAAACTCCACATATCAGTGAGATCATATGATAATTGTCTTTCTCTGACTGACTTATTTTGCTCAGCTTAATACCCTCTACCTCCATTCACGTAGTTGCAAATGGCAAGATTTCATTTCCTTTGATGGCTGCATTATATATATCTCACTTCTTCTTTATCCATTCATCTGCCAATGGACATCTAGGTTTTTTCCATAGTTTGGTTATTGTGGACATTGCTGCTATAAACATTCGGGTGCACGTGCCCCTGCGGATCACTACATTTGTATCTTTAGGGTAAATACCCAGTAGTGTGATTGCTGGGTTGTAGTGTGGCTCTATTTTCAACTTTTTGAGGAACCTCCATGCTATTTTCCAGAGTGGCTGCACCAGCTTGCATTCCCACCAACAGTGTAGGAGAATTCCCCTTTCTCTAAAACCTAGCCAACATCTGTTGTTTCCTGACTTGTTAATTTTAGCCATTCTGACTGGTGTGATGTAGTATCTCACTGTGGTTTTGATTGGTATTTCCCTGATGCCGAGTGATGCTGAGCACTTTTTCATGTGTCTGTTGACCATTTGGATGTCCTCTTTGCATAAATGTCTGTTCATGTCTTCTGCCCATTTCTTGATTGGATTATTTATTCTTTGGGCGTTGAGTTTGATCAGTTCTTTATAGATTTTGGATACTAGCCCTTTATCTGATATGTCATCTGCAAATATCTTCTCCCATTCTCTCACTTGTCTTTTGGTTTTGTTGACTGTTTCCTTTGCTGTGTAAAAGCTTTTGATTTTGATGAAGTCCCAATAGTTCATTTTTGCCCTTGCTTCCCTTGCCTTTGGCGATGCTTCTAGGAAGAAGTTGCTGTGGTTGAGGTCGAAGAGGTTGCTGCCTGTGTTCTCCTCAAGGATTTTGATGGATTCCTGTCTCACATTGAGGTCTTTCACCCATTTTGAGTCTGTTTTTGTGTGTGGTGTAAGGTATTGGTCCAGTTTCATTCTTCCACATGTGTCTGTCCAATTTTCTCAACACCATTTGTTGAAGAGACTGTCTTTTTTCTGTTGGACATTCTTTCCTGCTTTGTTGAAGATTAGTTGACCATAGAGTTGAGGTTCTATTTCTGGGCTCTCTCTTCTGTTCTATTGATCTATGTGTCTGTTTTTGTGCCAGTACCATACTGTCTTGATGATGACAGCTTTGTAATAAATCTTGAAATCTGGAATTGTGATGCCACCAACTTTGGCTTTCTTTTTCAACATTGCTCTGGCTATTTGAGGTCTTTTCTGGTTCCATATAAATTTTAGGATTATTTGGGACGCCTGGGTGGCTCAGTTGGTTGGGCAGCTGCCTTTGGCTCAGGCCATGATCCCGGCGTCTTGGGATCGAGTCCCGCATTGGGCTCCTTGCTCGGCGGGGAGCCTGCTTCTCCCTCTGCCTCTGCCTGCCATTCTGTCTGCCTGTGCTCGCTCTCTCCCCCCCTCTCTCTGATAAATAAATAAAAGTCTTTAAAAAAAAATTTTAGGATTATTTGTTCCATTTCTTTGAAAAAAAATGGATGGTATTTTGACAGGGATTGCATTAAATGTGTAGATTGCTTTAGGTAGCATAAACATTTTCACAATATTTGTTCTTCCAATCCATAAGCATAGAATGTTTTTCCACTTCTTTGTGTCTTCCTCAATTTCTTTCATGAGTACTTTATAGTTCTCTGAGTACAGATTCTTTACCTCTTTGGTTAGGTTTATTCCCAGGTATCTTATGGGTTTGGGTGCAATTGTAAATGGGATCGACTCCTTAATTTCTTTTTCTTCTGTCTTGCTGTTGGTGTATAGAAATGCAACTGATTTCTGTGCATTGATTTTAAAGATTTTTATTTATTTATTTGAGAGAGAGACAGTGAGAGAGAGCATGAGAGGCGAGAAGGTCAGAGGGAGAAGCAGACTCCCCATGGAGCTGGGAGCCTGATGCGGGACTCGATCCCGGGACTCCGGGACCGTGACCTGAGCCGAAGGCGGTTGCTTAACCAACTGAGCCACCCAGGCGCCCCTGTGCATTGATTTTATATCCTGACACTTTACTGAATTGCTGTATGAGTTCTAGCAGTTTTGGAGTGGAGCCTTTTGGGTTTTCCACATAAAGTATATCATCTGCAAAGAATGAGAGTTTGACTTCTTTGCCAATTCGGATGCCTTTTATTTCTTTTTGTTGTCTTGATTATGAGGCTAGGACTTCTAGTGCTATGTTGAATAGCAATGGTGATAGTGGACAGCCCTCCCATGTTCTCAGTTTTTCCCCATTGAGAATGATATTCACTGTGGGTTTTTCATAGATGGCTTTGATGATATTGAAGAATGTACCCTCTATCCCTATACTGTGAAGAGTTTTGATTAAGAAAGGATGTTGTGGGACGCCTGGGTGGCTCAGTTGGTTGAGCGGATGCCTTCGACTCAGGTCATGATCCCGGCGTCCTGGGATCGAGTCCCGCATCGGGCTCCTTGCTCCACAGGGAGCCTGCTTCTCCCTCTGCCACTCTGTCTGCCTGTGCTCTCTCTCTCTCTCTCTCTCTCTCTCTCTCTCTGACAAATAAATAAATAAAATTTAAAAAATAAAAGAAAGGATGTTGTACTTTGTCAAATGCTTTTTCAGCATCTATTGGAGTATCAGATGGTTCTTGTTTTTTCTTTTATTAATGTAGTGTATCACATGGATTGATTTGTGGATTTTGAATCAGCCTTGCAGCCCAGAAATAAATCCCACTTTGTCATGGTGAATAATCCTTTTAATGTACTGTTGGAACCTATTGACTAGTATTTTGGTGAGAATTTTTGCATCTTTGTTCATCAAGGATATTGGTCTATAATTCTCCTTTTTGATGGGGTCTTTGTCTGGTTTGGGGATCAAGATAATGCTGGCCTCATAAAAAGAGTTTGGGAGTTTTCCTTCCATTTCTATTTTTTTGGAACATTTTCAAGAGAAGGGATATTAATTCTTCTTTAAATGTTTGGTAGAATTCCCCCGGGAAGCCGTCTGGCCCTGGGCTCTTTTTGGGGAGATTTTTGATGACGGCTTCAATTTTCTTACTGGTTATGGGTCTGTTCAGGCTTTCTATTTCTTCCTGGTTCAGTTTTGGTAGTTTATATGTCTCTAGGAATGCATCCATTTCTTCCAGATTGTCAAATTTGCTGACATATAGTTGTTCATAATATGTTCTTATAATTGTTTGTATTTCTTTGGTGTTGGTTGTGATCTTTCCTCTTTCATTCATGATTTTATTTATTTGAGTCCTTTCTCTTTTCTTTTTGATAAGTGTGGCCAGGGGTTTGTCAATCTTATTAATTCTTACAAAGAACTAGCTCATTGTTTCATCGATTTGTTCTACTGTTCTTTTGGTTTCTATTTCATTGATTTCTGCTCTGATCTTTAGTATTTCTCGTCTCCTGCTGGGTTTAGGATTTCTTTGCTGTTCTTTCTTCATCTCCTTTAGGTGTAGGGTCAGTTTGTGTACTTGAGACCTTTCTTGTCTCTTGAGAAAGGCTTATATCTCTATATATTTTTCTCTCAGTACCACCTTTGCTGTGTCCCAAAAATTTTGAACAGTTGTGTTTTTGTTTTCGTCTGTTTCCATGAATTTTTTCAATTCTTTAATTTCCTGATTGTCCCATTCATTCTTTAGTAGGATAGTCTTTAGCCTCCATGTATTTGAGTTCTTTCCAACTTTCCTCTTATGATTGAGTTCTAGCTTCAGAGCACTGTGGTCTGAAAATATGCAGGGAATGATCCCAATCTTTTGGTACCAGTTGAGACCTGATTTGCGACCCAGAATGTGATGTATTCTGGAGAATGTTCCATGCGCACTAGAGAAGAATGTGTATTCTGTTGCTTTGGGATGGAATGTTCTGAATACATTTATGATGTCCATCTTATCCAGTGTGTCATTTAATGTCTTTATTTCCTTGTCGATCTTTCGCTTCGATGATCTGTCCATTTCAGTGAGGGGGGTGTTAAAGTCCCCTACCCCTACTACTATTGTATTATTGTCAATATGTTTCTTTGATTTTGTTATTAATTGGTTCATAAAACTGGCTGTTCCCATGTTGGGGGCATAGATATTTAAAATTGTTAAATCTTCTTGTTGGTAGGTCCTTTAAGTATGATATAGTGTCCTTCCTCATCTCTTATAGTCTTTGGCCTAAAATATAATTTATTTGATATCAGGTTTGCCACCCAGCTTTCTTTTGATGTCCATTAGCATGGTAAATTATTTTCCATCCCCTCACTTTAAATCTGGAGGTGTCTTTGGAGTTTCTTGTAGACAGCATATCGATGGGTCTTGTTTTTTTATCCATTCTGATACCCTGTGTCTTTTGATTGGGGCATTTAGCCTATTTATATTCAAGGTAACTATTGAAAGATTGGAATTTAGGGGCGCCTGGGTGGCTCAGTGAGTTAAAGGCTCTGCCTTTGGCTTGGGTCATGATCCCAGGGTCCTGGGATCGAGCCCCACATTGGGCTCTCTGCTCTGCAGGGAGCCTGCTTCCTCCTCTCTCTCTCTCTGCCTGCCTCTCTGCCTACTTGTGATCTCTGTCAAATGAATAAATAAAATCTTTTAAAAAAAGATTGGAATTTATTGCCGCTGTATTGCCTGTAAGGTGATTGTTATGTATATTGTCTCTGTTCCTTTCTGGTCTTTGCTTAGAGGACCTCTTTCAATATTTCCCATAGGGCTGGTTTGGTGTTTGGCAGTTCTTTTAATATTTGTTTGTCCTGGAAGTTTTTTAAATGTCTCCTTCTATTTTCAATGATAGCTTAGCTGGATGTAGTATTCTTGGCTGCATATTTTTCTCATTTAGTACTCTGAATATATCATGCCAGTTCTTTCTGGCCTGCCAGGTCTTTCTGGATAGATCTGCTGCCAATCTAATATTTCCAACACTGTATGTTGGAAATATGACCTCTTACCCTGAACTGCTTTCAGGATTTTCTCTCTGTCACAGAGACTTGTAAGTTACTATTAGATGGCGGGGTGTGGACCTATTTTTATTGATTTTTGGAGGGGTTCTCTGTGCCTCCTGGATTTTGATGCTTGTTCCCTTTGACATATTAGGGAAATTCTCTACTATAATTTACTCCAATATACCTTCTGCCCTCTCTCTCCTTCTTCTTCTCATGGGATCTCAATTATTCTAATATTGTTTCATCTTATGGTATTTCTTATCTCTTGAATTCTCCCCTCATGATCCAGTAGTTGTTTGTCTCTCTTTTGCTCAGGTTCTTTATTCTCCATCATTTGGTCTTCTATATCACTAATTCTCTCTTCTGCCTCATTTATCCTAGAAGTAAGAGCCTCCATTTTTTTCTAAAGATTTTATTTATTTTATTTGACAGACAGAGATTACAAGTAGGCAGAGAGGCAGGCAGAGAGAGAGAGGAGGAAGCAGGCTCCCTGCTGAGCAAAGAGCCTGATGTGAGCCTCCATTTTTTATTACACATCATTAATAGCTTTTTAGAATTCAACTTGGTTAGATTTTAGTTCTTTTATTTCTCCAGAAAGTATTTCTCTATTATTTTCCAAGTCTTTTTCAAGCCCAGCTAACACCTTGAGAATCATCATTCTGAACTCTAGATCTGGTATGTTACCAATGTCTGTATTGATTAGGTTCCCAGCCATCAGTATTGCTTCTTATTTTTTTGTGTGTGTGTGTGTGGTGAATTTTTCTGCCTTGTCATTTTATCCAGATGAGAATATATGAATGAGAGAATAAAATGCTATAAGGGTGGCAAAGACCCCAGAAAAATGTATACTAATAAAATCAGAGGAGACCCAAAATGGGGGGAGAAGAAAGGTGGGAAAAAGAAAAAATATGTATATTAGACTGGTAAAGAGAACAGAGCCACCCACTTGATTTTGGGTGTATTCTGGTCTCTTAGAGGAAACTACCTCCCAAAATTTTAAGAAAGAAAAACTTATATACATACAAAAATAAAGGTAAACATGATGAAGAGATGGAATATGACTGTAAAGATGAAAATTTAAAAAAATACTAAAGAAGGAATTGATAAGTTGGTTGAAAAAAGGAAGAGAAAAAAAAAAGAGGAGAGAATGTGATCAGGCTGGAGACTAGAACAAAGCCATGTGCCAGATTTAGGGTATATTTTAATCCATTAAAAGAAATTGTATCCCAAAATTTAAAGAAAAAAAAAAAACCTATATGTATACAAAAAATAAGGTTAAATACAATGTAGGGATAAAATATGACTATAATATGAAGGTTTTAAAAGATTTTTTTAAAAGGTATTGTTAAGATAAACAGTTAAAAAACATTAAAGGAGGAAAGAGGAAAAATTCAAAAATAGAATAGACAAAATTTTTTTTTAACTTAACTTTGCAAGACTAAAGGATCATGGGGGGAAAAGCCATGAATTCTACATGTTGCTTCCCCTAGCTCTGGAGTTCCTCTGTTTTCTTTGATCGAGAGCTTGGTCTTGGCTGGATGTTCTTGCTGATCTTCTGCAGTGTTGGGGGGCCTATTGCAGTGAGTCTCAAATGTCTTTGCTCAAGGCAGAATTGCAGCACCCTTGCCAAGGGCCAGCCTAATTAATCTGCTCGGGTTCGTTCTTGGTAGCTTTTGTTCCCCAAACACTTTCCATAGAGCTTTGGAGAACAGGAATGAAAATGGTGGCCTCCTAATCTCCGGCCCCATAGGAGCTGAGAGCTCGCCCTCCCCCGCCAGTGTGCCCTTAGAGAAAAGTAGTCAATCCCTCCTATCTCCCTGGTCTCCGGCCACACTCTGTGCTCACCCAGCTTGTGATGGAGCGTTTCTATCTCTGGCACATGATCTCATTCGGAATCTCCAAACCCAGAGGATTCCTGCTATGTGCTCCCGCACAACTCCTCCCAGAGGAGGAAGGAGGGGAGTCTCACTGCATCTGTTACTTGTGGGGTCACTGCTTGAAGACCAGTGGCCTAACTGTGCCTTGGATCATGGTTTAAGGTAACCCCAAGCTGAGACCCCACTGCTCAGCTCCATCTCTGTAGCGGCTTACCTGCTCTGATACCTGGCAGCTCTGCCACACTCGGACACCCCTGGTCTTTCTGTAACCCTGCTCTTTCCTGAGACCACACTGTCTTCATTAGGGCTCCACCCCCGCTTAGCCACTGGAGTGATGTCCGTCAGTGGTGCAGACTTCTAAAAGTTCTGATTTTGTGCTCTGCTGCTCCACCGCTTGCCAGGAGCTGCCCCGCCCCCCCGCACCCCTCCCCCCAGTCTACCTTCCCATTGCTTTGGATTCACTTCTCTGCATGTCCTCCCTTCCAGAAAGCGGTCGATTTTCTGTTACTAGAATTGCTGCTTTTCTTCTCTCCGATCTCCTTTTGAGTTTGTAGGTGTTCGGAATGGTTTGATACTATCTAGCTGAACCCCTGGGACCTGACATCATTTCAGTCTGCTACTCCTCTGCCATCTTGCTTCCTCCCCTCTGATTTTAGGAACTTTTGAAGTATATTAAGTATTCTTAGTAAAATGTTCAGTCCTCTTATTTTTATGTCATTAATGGTTTTCTAGTAACCAAAATCCAGTTCTGAGTTACTCGTCTCTCACTGTGCAACCTTTCAGTTGTCTGCTAATGTGCATCTATTCTTACTCCATTAACACCACCCTTTCATTTCAAACTGCAGCGCCACCAAGCAACAGAGATCTGATTGCCTTAGAGGTATTAAAAACCTCCCACACAGTTAGGGCCATACCCAGCAAGTGTTCCCGAATTTAAGTTTCAAGTTGGATTAAATACAGAGTTGTACTGAAGCTAAAACTAGAAGCAACCAAGGTGTCCCTCAATAGGTGAGGAGATGAACAAACAAATTGTGGTATTTCCATGCAATGACATTCAAGGATACAAATGAACTAAGAATCCACATAACGTTGTGGATGGATCTTGGAGGCATTTTGGTGAGTGAAAGAAGTCAGACTAAAAGCCTACATAATGTAGGAGTCCATTCATTAACAGTCTGGAAAAGGCAAAACTAGAGAGGTAGAAAACAGGTTTATGATTGCCAAGAGTTTGGAGAGGAGGAGAACTTGGCTAGGGAGGTCCAGGAGATTTTTCTAGTGAGACAGAGCTAATCAATATAGCACTACAGTGGTAATATGTGATGGTATGCATTTGTCAAAACCCTTAGAGCTTTGCAGCACAAAGAGTAAAACTTAATGTATGAAAAAATATTTTAAAAATTATTTTTTAAATTAAAAAAAAAATCAGCCAGGAAGTTGGAGGATCCAAGGGTGAAATTCAGATTGTGGATAATGGATCGCACTGTATAGATCAATGGATGACATAATGCCCCCGAAGGGAGTGTGGGGAAATGAGGCTGGCTGAAGTAACTTTGCAAAATGGTGTTTTGTCTGGTTAATAAAAAGCTAAAGACAAACAAGTACATAAATCCTCTACTCTGGTTGTTTCCCATGGAGGCACAGGTACAATTCTGATACTGCTGTATAGGTCTGCATGGAGAAAGTAAGTAAATGGATGGTAGATGGTGGGAGCAAGCTTCCCACCTGTAGTGGGAGGTTGTAGGGGGATGCTACAGAAAAGCAAGGACAGGATGCTAGAATGACCTGTGTGATAATGAATTGGAGTTGGAGATACCTGTATGAACTCGTGTTCAGCTAATACAGATACAGGTGGATAGATACAGAAAAAATTACTGATATGTGTATACATGGGTTGGTATTCATGCAGATACATCCTAGCTCTGTTCACTGAAGGGGCCTAGAAACAACTGTAGTCCAATAGCAATGAACATACCCAATCCTGTGATACTGGTTTATAAGGCTATTCTCTAATCAAAGGAGCCAAGGCTCCTTGGAGAAATAGCTGATTCTAGGATGGTGGTAGGGAAAATCCAAGATGAATCTGGAATGGCTTATAGTGCTGAACGTAGGGAAATGCTAAAATAAATCCCCAAATGATGGGGGGGATGTCCAAAGGATACAGGAGCCAATCTGAAATAGTTTCTAGTGAACAAAGGTGAACAAAATATGCAATGCTAGTGTTGGATTATAACCCAAACTAAAAAAGTACTATCTATGTGCCCATACTGATAAACGTAAATGATTGAATAAATAAGTAAATATGAGAGAAGAGAAACAAATCTCCCTTGTGGAAGAATTCCAAATAATTTATGTAGATATCCTGCCCATATATAGGTGAAACATAACTCCCTACTCTTTAAGCATGGGCTGGGCATAGTGCAGGAGAGTGTGGTATGGAAAGGACAGGTGGGGAAAAGTAATATTACAGTGAAGAAAGCTGATAAACACTTCCTCCAGCCAGGTGACCAAAGTCAACATCAAAAGTGATAAGTTACATTGACTGAATGTACTCTAGATATGATGTGAGGAGAATGCAGCCCTTGACTTCTGTGGTTTTCCTCTCCCCACACCCTTTTATAAACTCATGTTTGAAAAAAATGATCACATGTGGGGGTGCCTGGGTGACTCAGTCAGTTAAGCATCTGACTCTTGATCTCAGCTCAGGTGTCAATCTCACGGTCATGGGTTCAAGCCCCACACTGGGCTCCATGCTGGACATGGAGCCTATTTAAAAAACAACAACAATAACAACAACAGATGTAAATCCAGTACAACTCCAACAAAATTTTTCCTTCAAAAGATAATTGTAAAATCTATACCAAAGAATAAAAGGCCAAGAATAGTCAGGATAATGACAAATACTAATGATACAATAATGAATACAGGATTGACCCCACTCCCCATGAAATCAAGACTTATTATAAAACTGTAATTATTTTTAATTTTTTATGGAATATATTTGACATAAGGTTATATGAAAAAAAATCAGCTGTATCCCAACTAGGGACAGGCTAAAAAATACCTGACTCTAAACTTCAAAACTATCAGGGTCTTCAAGGTCTTTCCTCGTCTCTGATAAGGAAAGTCAGAAACCGTCACAGCCAAGATGAGTCCAAGGAGGTATAATGACTAAATGTAACGTGCTATCATAATGTCATAATGTGATCTTAGAACAGAGGAAGGATAGTAGGTAAAAACTAATGTATTCTGAATAAACTCTGGACTGTAGTGAATCATAATGTGCCAATATTGCTTCTCTAATTGTAACAAATGCCTCATTCCAGTGTGTGATGGTAACAGTGGGAGAAACATGGGACACCAAGGAGAGGAAGTTCAACCAGAAATCTCTGTGCCTTGTAATATTTTCTCAACTCTGAAACTATTCCAAAATTAAGTTTATTTCAATAATGACTTGCATGTTTAGCATGTGTTTAGTTTTTTACTGTGATTAAGGCATGGGAGAAAACACAGCCATGGAGGGAATGGGAAAAAAAAAATCCCTGCCTCATGAACTAGACATTCGAATGGGGGTGGGCAGACAAGGAGCAAAATCATTTCCTGTATGAGCTGATGATAAATGATATGAAGACACATAGGTAGAAGAGATAGAGGTAATGGGAAGCTGATATATATATATATATATATATATATATATATATATTTAAAGGTTTTTATTTTTATTTGTCAGGGATAGAGAAAGAGGTAAGCAGAGGGAGAAGCAGGCTTCCTGCTGAGTAGGGAGCCAGATAGAGGACTTGATCCCAGGATCGTGACCTGAACTGAAGGCTGACGCTTAACTGACTGAGCCACCCAGGAGCCCTAGGAGCTGAGCTTTTTACACAGGAGTATTAGGACAAGAGCAAGAAAGAGGATTCATACATTTTTCAGGGAAATTGTTTTTTAAGGACCCAAACGTAGTAAATGGTACATTCTCTCCTACCTTCCATTACTCAGAACAGGGCTCCCTCAGGCATGCCCAATGGTTGGTTTCTCTGCATGGTGCAAAGACACGTTGTATATCTTTTACCCATTTGGGTTCTTTTTCCGCCAAATCTGTGCTGGTACCAAGTGAAGGAAAAGAGAATTGTGCGGATATAAAGAAAGTTACGATTACCTCAAACTATTTTAGGATTCTCTTAACTTGTATATTTATGGTAAGTTCAGGAAAGTAAGTAAATGCGCCTTCAATAGAAGTACATATTGGATAACTCCTGAGTTTGCAAATCTGTTTTTGTCCCCTTTATTTCTCAGGGCATCTGTGGCCTATATTTAAATATAGCTTTCGTCCTCAGTTGGTGAAAACATTCTTAAGCATGATCAGATAACACCAGTGATAATAAAATGGGCATTTTCTATTTCTGTACGTTATTCATGAAATGCAGTGTAACTTGATTAGACGGCTAGAGATCATGTCATCTATATTAAGAATTCATTGGCTCCAACATATTAGTTTTCAGACTTCAGCAAAGGGACAACAGAAAGGCTAAAATAAATCAATAAACAAAATCAATCTGCGTAAGAACAAGCTAATACACAATCAAGGACAAAAAATAACCTGAACTCATGTATCTGATGAGAATAAGACCCTTGAAAAGGAGTGGGGTTGAAAGACGAAAACAACAGCAGAAAAGAGAAGCAGTGTGGTTGGAAATTAAACAAACCAATCTGTGAAATAGACATGGTCTCAGAGCATGTGGGGGCAGCCCGAAGAAGGGTCCCTGTACTTGTTGGGGGAGGCAGCTTGAGGAGGTCAACTCTGCTTGCTACTTCCTCTGTGCGTTGCCAGGTCTGTTGTATCCCGTTTGTGTATGCCCACCTTCATGTCCACCCACGAAGACTAGGAACTCTTTTTTTTATTATTATTATTAAGATTTTACTTATTTATTTGAGAGTGAGCATGAGAGGCGGGGAAGCGGGGAGAGGCAGAGGGAGAGGGAGAAGCTGACTCTCCATTGAGCAGGGAGCCCCACACAGGGATCCATCCCAAGACCCCAAGATCATGACCTGAGCCCAAGGCAGATGCTTAACTGACTGAGCCACTCAGACGCCCTAAGACTGAAGACTCTTACGTCTTTATGACTTCAATATCTTGGTATTTTGGCACACAGTAGATGCTCTCTTTCCTTCCTCCCTCCCTACCACTCTTCCTCCCTCCTATCCTCCTTCCCTTCCTCCTTCCCTTCTTCCCTCCCTACCTTTCTCAGTCTCTCCTTATATATTTTAAATTACATGTGTGTGTGTTTAATTAAATGGTAGTAAAAGATTAGAAGTTCTTAGCGTTCTGAGACCATATGACTAACAAAAGGCTCAAAGCTCAGCAGGAATCCTGAGATGGCTAGGAAACAACTATTGAGGCTTCAGGACTGAGTAAGATTAAGAACTAAAGTCCCAGGGGCACCCAAATGGCTCAGTCATTGAATGTCTGGCTTGGACTGGGGTCATGATCCCAGGGTCCTGGGATCAAGCCCCGCATCGGACTCCCTGCTCTCCGGGAAGCTTGCTTCTCCCTCTCCCACTCCCCCTGCTTGTGTTGTCTCTCTGTGTCAAATAAAAAAATAAAATCTTTTAAAAAGGAGAAGAACTAAAGTCCCAAAGTTTACAGTAACTAAAAATTGTAGCACTTCAAAGATAAAAAGTGGCTGGAGGAAAAATCCTATGGCGGGGCCCTCTTAGTTCAAGGTGAATGCGCTTCAGCTCTGAATTGTGGCCGGACCAGGTGGCTCAGGGCTGTGGCCAAGCAGGACGTGAGCTAGGATCTCCAGGAATTTAAGGGTAATAAGGGGCAGGAGACATAAAACAAGGACGAATAACTACAATACAAGTTAGAGGATCTGCCCATTGAGAAGTGAATGGAAGTGAGGCTAGATGAGATTTGCACCTGGAGATATGGGAGGGAGGCAGCGGAGAGTGAACAAAAGGAAGGAGGAAACGGGGCGGGGGGAGGGGGTGATGGTTGCAGTTTATGGAGACGTGGCTTTGATATATAATTCACATTCCATACACGTCATCCCCTGGAAGTGTACAACTGAGCATTTTCTAGTATAGTCACAGACCTGTGTGTCTATCAACACAATCCATTTTAACATTTTCATTCCCCTTAAAAGAAACCCACAGGTATTAGCCATCAACACTGGCCCCCTCCCCCATCCCTAGGAAGCCACTATGTTACTTTCTAATTATTTGCCTCTAATTATTTGTCCAGACATCTCATATAAATGGACTCATAGTATGCGGCATTTTTACTTCCTGGCTATTATGAATAGTGCTTCTACGAACATTTGCATCCAAGTTTTGGGGCGGATGTATGTTCTCTGTTTTTTGGGGGGGTATATACCTAGGAGCAGCATTGCTTGGATATATATGTGATAACTCTATGTTGAACCTTGTGGGGAATTGCCAAAATGTTTTGCAAAGCCATTGAACCACTGTCTATTGTTACCAGCAAGTCAGGAGAGTCCCAATTGCTTCACACCCTCAATGACATTTGCAAATTACCTGTATTTTTCCATACAGGCATCCTAGGAGTGCGAAGTGGCTTCTCATGGATGTTTTGACTTACATTTTCCCTGATGGGCTGATGGCATTGAGCGGCTTACCCTGTGCTCACTGGCCAATAGTGTAACTTCTTTGGAAAAATGTCTATGCAAATATTTTGGGCCCATTATTAAATTGAGTAATTTGTCTTTTTATTGGTGAGTTCTACGAGTTCTTTATATATTCTGGCCCCAAGTCCCTTACCAGAAATATGATTTGCAAATATTTTCTCTCCTTCTGTGGGTTGTCTTTTCTTGAAAATATCCCTTGAAGCATGAAATATTCTGATTATGAGGATATCCACTTGATCTATTCTTTCTTTGGTTGTTTGTGGTTTTGGTGTCATACCTAATGAACCATTGCCTAACCAAGGTCACAAAGATTTATGCCTCTGTTTCCTTCTAAGAGCTTTATAGTTTGAACTATTACATTTAGATCTTTGATCCATTTTGAGCTAATTTTTTAAGGATTTATTTATTTGAGGGAGGGAGAGATAGCAAGAGAGGGAACAAAAGCAGGGGGAGTGGGAGAGGGAAAAGCAGGCTTCCCGCCGAGCAGGGAGCCCTATGTGGGGCTGGATCCCAGGACCCTGGTGCTGAGCTACCCAGGTGCTCTAATTTTTAAATCCAGTATAAAGTAAGGACCCAGCTTCTTTCGTTTACATGTGGACATCCTATTGTCCCAGCTTCATTTGTTGAAGAGCATATTCTTCAATTGTCTTTGTACCCTTGTCAATAATCAATTGACAGTGATTTTCTAACTGGTATCCTCTCATTTCCCATCCTACCACCATCTCCCGCCCATTCAATCCCTACCCATGCTGACACTAGAGTCATCTTTGAGGTCATAATTCTGATGTATCCCCAAATCAAATGATCGTTGCTCTATCTTTTTCCTTTACCTTTTAGCAATATTCAACATGCTTGACCAAATTTCCCTTCATGAAACACACTCTTCTGTTTACTCTAGGAGAGCACACCCCTAATTTTCTTCACGCTTCCCCAACCCCTTATTCCAAGTTGCTTTTGCAAGATCCCACTGCTCTGCTCAATCTCGAAGTGTTGGGACTTCCCAGGGCTCTGTCCCTGGACCCTTGTTCCTCACAGATTCTCTCTAGAAATCGCCTCCACTCCCATGGCTTTCATTACTGTTGACACTGATGACCCTCAAAATTTTATCTCCAGAATTAACTTTTTCAACTGAACTTCAGTCTTGTATACTTAGCCCTCTACTTGTGTGGCATCACAAACATAGGATGTCCCAAACAGTACTTTTGATTCTCTTGTATCTCCCATTAGGGCTCCCCATTTTAGTACCAAGATGCTCAAGCCAAAAACCTAAGTCACCTTTGTTTCCTTCCATGATTTTACCCCCACCTGTCATCTCTTAGCAAGACCTAGTTCTTCTTCCTTCAAGACATAGCCCAAGTCCATTCACTTATCTTCATCTCAATCACCACTGTGTTAGGCCAAGCCACTATTATTTCTTTCCCAGGTCACTACAGTGGCTTCCTAACTGGTCTCTCTGCTTTAATTCATCACACACGTGCACATGCGCATGCATGCATATGCGCACACACGCGTACACACACACACACTCCATTCTCCATACAGTGACGAGAGCAATCTTGTAAAAACATAAACCAGATCGTGGTATTCCTTTACTTAACACTTGTCAATGACCAGGGCACCTGGCTGGCTCAGCTGGTAGAGCACATGACTCTTGATCTCAGCGTCCTTTGCTCAAACCCCACGTTGGGTGTAGAGTGCACTTAAAAAAAAAAACTGGCAGTGACTTCCCCTGGCACATAGAAGACAATCTAAATCAATCGTATCCTACATGCTTCATACACTGAGGACTCTGCCTATCATTATACCCTGATGTTATACCAACTCCCTTCTTGCTCACTGTGTTCCAGTCACTGTAGCAGGATTTCAGTGTCTGACATACATGGAGCACATTACGGTCATAGAATCTTGCTTCAGCTCTTTCCTTTGCCTGACAAATTCTTTCCCTCCACATCTTCCCGTGGTCAGCTCTTTTTTGCCATTCAGTTAGCACCTTAAAAGTCATGTCTTCAGGAAGGCCTGGCTTCCCAAACTAAATGAGCTCCTTTAATCAATTCTGTCACTATACTATCACTTGGTTACATTTTCATCAAAGAGCTCATCACTACTTGATATCTTCTTGTATATATACTGTTTTTTAAAAAGATTTTATTTATTTATTTGACATAGAGGGATCACAGATAGGCACAGCAGCAGGCAGAGGGAGAGGGAGAAGGAGGCTCCCCGCTGAGCAGAGAGCCTGATGTGGGACTCGATCCCAGGAAAAGGCAGATGCTCAACCAACTGATCTACCCAGGTGCCCCATATATATACTGTTTTGTTCATGTTCTCTTTCCTCTCCTCAAATTCTCAAGGAAGCTTGACGAGATCAGGGACCTCGTTTCTCATTGGCAGCACCTAGGATACATAGTTCATAAATACTGGGCAAATTAACTCTAAATTAGTAACAAGAGTGAGAGGTATGAGCTAAAGAGTGAGAGAGAGAGAGATTTAGGAATATTCATGGGTGTAGACATTGACGATAGCAGGTTGGAGGGCTGAGTCTTGACTGATATGGGCCTCAACTGAAATATCATATGATGCATTAGTCTGGGTTCTCCGGAGAGATGGGATCAATGATTATTTAGCATTGACCAGTTCCCAAATCTGCTGAATGAGTTGGCAAGGTGAAGCCCCAGGAGGGCCTATGGTGTAATTTCAGTCTGAAAGCCAGGAGGCTTGAGACCCAGGAAGAGCTAATGTCTCCATGGAGTCCAAAAGCAGAAGAAAGCTGAGGTCCTAGCTCACAGGTAGTCAGGCAGGAGGAATTCTTTCTTACTTAGGGGAAGATCCGCCTCTATGGTCTCTGCAGGTCTTCAACTGATTGGATGAGGCCCACCCACATTAGGGAGGGTGATCTGTTTTACTCTGTCTACTGATTCAAATGTTAATCCCATCCAGAAACACCGTCCTGGTCACACTCAGAGTAATGTTTCATCAAATATCTGGGTAACCGGTGGCCCAGTCAAGTTGCCACATAAAGTTAACCATCACAAATGATAACTTCCATATGTATCATTGGCTATTTTTCAAAGAACATTCACACATTTCTTCCCATTGTCTTTACAGCCACTTTATATCTTGGGAAGGGAGGTATTAAACCTAGGGAACACTGAGCCTCTAAAAGGATCACTGAGATGGAAATCCAACTCTCCAGATTCCCAACTCTATCCATCCGCTCCAATTCCACTCCCAAAGAACAGTGGACCATCTAGACAGTCTCACAGAAATAATAGGGACTCAGGTGATCAGCATGGAAACTGAAGAAGGTATTCCCTAATTGACCAGACAGGTCCCCACAACTTGTACATTCTAGCATTGTCTGTCTGTGGTTTTTGCCCATATGTGAGTTTAGATGAGTAGCTTCAATGTTTTGCTTTGCAGCTTGTCTGGGGGATATAGAGGGCACTCAGTGCCTAGCTGCAGGGGAAAAAAAGAGTGGGAAGTGTGTATGAAAAAACTTGGGAGGGGGGTAGAGGCAGGAACAGAAATAGAAGACAGACCCACTACCTCAAGTGGTTTTATGCAACCAGAATTCAGTGGGAGGAGATTTATGGATAACCGGGAAAGACACATAGAATAAAAGGATGTATTCTTTCCAAACAGCCCAGGATACCCTATCTAACCAGTCAATAGTTTTTTGAAGATTTATTCATTTTTTTTATTTGAGAGAGAAAGAGAGAGAGTGCAAGCGAGGGGTGGGGCAGAGGGAGAGGGAGAAAGAAAGAAGCAGACTCCCCATTGAGCGTGGAGCCCCATGCAAGGCTCGATCTCACCATCCTGAGATCATGACCTGAGTCAAAACCAAAAGACAAGAGAGCTGAAATCAAGAGCCACCCAGGTGTTCCCAGTCAATGTTTTAATTCTTTAATCTTTTTTAAAAAAAGATTTTATGTATTCATTTGAGAGAGAGAGCACAAGTTCGCATGTGAGCACGAGGAGGAGGGTAGAGGCAGAGGGAGAAGCAGGCTTCCTGATGAGCAGGGAGCCCCACGAAGGGCTCGATCTCAGGACCCTGGGATCATGATTTGAGCTGAAGGCAGACGCTTAACCGACTGAGCCACCCAGGTCCTCCCAGTCGATATTTTAACTCTTTAATCTCTGCCTTTCCGATCTTAATTCCAACCTATGCATATTTGCTAGGGCTCATGATGTTACCATTCCTGAACACCGTACAGCGGTGAATGTCAGTGAGAGCATTCAGACAAGGGCAGAACCTCCCAGAAATAGACTTACAAGTTTTAATGCAGGAAATTATTTTTTCAGGATTAAAAGAAATAAATGCACATAAAATTCTGCCATGCTGCCTTAGATCGATTAGTTTAGTAAATTACATATTAAGAGAGTGGTACGGTGTGATGTGTAACCTTGGCTCGGTTATGGGACCTCTCTAAACCTCTATCTCTCCATCCATAAAATGGGAAAAATTGAAACCTCCTCCTCTTGGCATTGTTTTGGGGCTGAAATATGATAACTGCCTTTTGTGCTCAGCACAATTCCTGGTGCATGGGAACAGGTGAATAATATTAGCCCTTAGCGTTTAAGGTGAAACAAATGCCATTACAGAGGAAAGCAGCAAACTTCCCTTTATAAGATAAATCAGTCACGGGGATGAAAAGTACAGCACCAGGCACATAACCAATAATACTGTAATAATGTTGAATGGTAACAGGTGGTGACTCCCTTCTCCAGGGTAACGTATGGAACTGTCCAGTCATCAGGCTGCACATCTGACGCTAATATAACATTGCGTGTTACTGATATATTTCAATTTAAAAACATGTCCCTGAGGTTCTCAGAGGAAACCTGTAGAGGCTCCCAGCCAGGACTGCAGCCCTGTTCTGCGCGTGGCCGCAGTCTGCCTGCCGGGAGAGGTAAGGGACTGCAGGAGCCCCACCCCCCACCACCCACCCCGTGATCAGCCCGCAGAGAGGCTTGGCATCCCGCGCCAGTGCCATGCGTCATCAACGAGCCGCATGGGGCCACTGAGCCCACGCCTCCTCATCGACATTTCTGTGCCTCTGCTCTTTGCATTTGGAACACAAGCGGGTGCTTTGGTGGGGGGGGGGGCGCCCACACAATAGCTCTTTGATGACTGATTCTGGGACAATTAAAACATCCACTCTGATCTTGCCTTTGGCTTTGTGTGTGTGAACCAAGACGGAAGCTTTGTTCTTGGAGGAAGAAAAGGGGGGGGGAGCGCTGCCTTTGGAGCCTGGAAGCCTGTCAATTTCGTATCACTACAATCTGGGATTGAAAGGCTATGCGGCAAATTGGTCATTTTGACCATTTTGGTCAAAATGACCAATTTGCCGCATAGCCAGTGCAGTGGGGTGGGGTGGGGCGGCCTAGTCCAAGCACAACCAGCCCTGAAGTTGGCTTTCAGAGTCTGGTGAGGGGAAAGGTTTGACAACTTTGTGGAAGCTTGCTGGCAGACTTTTCTTTCTCTGGAGGAAAAAAATGAGAGAGAGAAAGAAAGATAAAGGAGGAAGGGGAAGGAAGGAAGAAAGAGAGATGTGCAATAGGAAACATCTTGATTAATGCCGTATTTCTAGAGAAAGAAACTAGCAAAATAGCCTTCAGTTTGAGGACTGGTCAGTTCCACTGGCTCAGGGTGTCAGAGTGACCAAGAGACGCCTACCTATAAGGGACATAGGACCTGCAGGGAGCCCAGGGGGGCACCCACGTGGCCAGAGTGTACTTTCTACTGACAGCAAGGAACAACATGGCTTTTCTAAATGGGTTGGACAAACCATCCCATTAGCATAAACTCAGAGAACCCTGGGACACCTCTGCCCTTAGCGGAAGTCTGACAAACAGAAGGGCGTAAAAGTGTAATCCATTGCTGACCACACACTTAGGGCTGGTCCTTAGCTTTGAAGATGCAGAAATTAGATTGGGTCACAGCCTTCCCCGCCAGGGCAATGAGGTTTCCTCACTAACCAAACTCATAATAGACTGATTTCCAAAAAGCTTTCGAAAAATAAATTGGAGGCTGGACTTCATCATGATTCACAACCTTTGGGTACTTACCATGGGACATGGACTCTGAAAACATTCTTTGTGCAGTTTATTTCATTTAAACTCCACACAGTAATCCTGTGATACAGTATGAGGTTTCTCCCTCATGTCGTAGGTGAGGAAATGGAGCCTTGGGCGGAGGTAGGAATCTACACATGATCTTTAACAGATCTGCGTGACTCCCAGGCCTTTGGGACAATCTCATGTTATAAGAGTAAGAGCCCATTCCTCCAGCAGCTCAGGAGAATATGCGAGGAGAGAGAGAGAGAGAGGGGAAGGCCAATTATGTGGAAAACAGTCTCTCTCCTCCTGCCTATGACTCAGCGACAGCTGTGACTCACGGAAGACTGAAGGTCACTGAGCAAGTTGGAAATGACCCTGGACTTTAGTACAAGAAGCAACGCCCGAGTGCAGCAGCGAGGCTTGTTATCTATGGCTCACAGCCCCTCCCCCAGAATTCACCGTTTTTCAGTCTTTACTCCTACGTGTTCTCAGCCAAATGTGATCCAAGACAACAGATAAGGGGCCCAAGTCTTCTGTGTGGGGGCCGCGGAGGGTAGAGGTGGGTTCCGAGACCCCAGAGGGAATTGACCAAGGAGCAACTTCCAGGGTCCAGAAAATGGTCTCAGCACAGGTGTGGTTGGCAAGGTTGCAGACTCTGGCCCCTCGGATGGGGCTGATGTTGATCAGGTGACAGACTTTCCTCCCACCAGCCACTGAGGAGATGGAATGTGTGTGTGTGTGTGCGTGCGTGTCGCTCTCCTTCATTGTATGACCCAGACTGGAAGCAAACTTCTCTTAAGTCAAACCCCGTTCTTAGCAGCAGGTGCAAAATTAAATACCCGCCTTATATAAGGCTCTGCAATCCCCCACACTAAATGGAAGTGGGTTGGTTAATCTATTTACATCTGGCTTGCTGAGGTGTCGCTGGGATGAAAGAAGCTAATGGTGGGTGTTCGTTTCCAGCAGTCTCTGTATTGAGCATCGGCTTTCTACCTGAGACTTGGAGGCCAGATGGGAACTTATGGTTGCCGTCATAGGTTGCAGCATCGGGGAGAAGGAGGGCAGCAAGCGATGGGGCTGCTGGGCCCATGAGCCCTTCTCACCTTGGCAAACCCTCTGGTCCCCAACCTCAGCCTGGTTTTAGTTTGGGGCTTGTGTGTATGTGTCTGTACAGGAACTTCCTGGTCTTGCTGTGTGTTCTTGCCACACAAGCGGCTTTACTCTCAAGTATGGTGGGCTTGCACTCTCCTGCCCCCTTGCCTTCCAGAAAAAGGAGCCCCGGCCCCTCTTGCCAGGGTGGCAGACCCTCAGGAAATCACCCAGGCCAAGGAGCACCAGGCTTTTCAGACTTCAGTCTTCGGCTTTCTGCTTTGTCAGGTTCTGCCCTTCTGTTTTTCCACCCCCAACCCGAAGACAGAGACCCAGCAGACATGCTCTCGAACAGGTTGTCATGATAGGAAATATACTACTTTCTTTCTGCAATGTACTTTAACGTCAATGAGGAACACTAACCCTTCCACCCTGCCCCAAAGGCCCTCCTAGCAACAGGGCAGCCTGACGTGGCCTCAGGCATTAGTGAGTACCTACTTGCCTCCTCCTTGGTGAGTGGGTTGTAACCTTTGCTCACACCAGTTACAGAACCATTGGTCAGCCAGTTGCCCCCCATGATGTATTGATTTCATAGGCTCCGAGAGGCACAGCTGCCAGGTTGCTATAGAAACCTTTGCTCTACTGACCTTTTGTTTCCCCCCTAGTAAAAAGTTTGTGGTTTTTTTTTTTTTTAAGTTAAATTAACTCTTCAATGAGGGGTTGGGTAAACTTTGAGTATAATGTGCTCTTTCCCAGAGGGGAATGCCTGGGAGTCTTCTACCTCAGACAAACTCAGTTTGTCTCGAGGGGTTTTTGTTTTGATCTGGATTTTTACATTTTCAGTCAAATCATCCTGCGGAGATTCCCGGAAGGGGAAGTAATCCGGGAATGACCCCTTCGCCGTACGTGCTGTGACTCAAGGACTAACTTCCGCATCCTGCTTGGACACCACAGACTGGAAGGGAGTGAGGAAGACAGAGGGATTGGTAAAACACGACAAAGGAAGGTGGGGGCCAGCAGGAGTCAGACAAGGCTCAGGTCACATTCAAAACACTCTCAGGAAGGATTAGGCTCTTGACCTAAGGCCACGAAAATTGCCACTGTATCTCAGGCTGCCTTCTTTGTTTCCAAGTCCTTGAGAATCCATTTACACAGAAATCATGTTCTATCATGAGTATCCACTAGCCTTCACCACCGAGTGCGAGACAAGCTGGACAGGCCAGAGGGGGCACATCCCAAGGCAGCTTCTGGATGAGGAATGAAAAAGGAGGACCTCAAAAAGGAGAACAAAGGGATGTAGGGAAGGAAAAAGAAAAAGAACGCCTCAGGCCGGGTGTTCCTCTTGCCAACACCTTGGACGGCTGGGTGGCTGGAGCACTGCTCAAATTTCCTGACTCCAAAGAGCCCTGAGGCCGCCCCCACCCAAACTTGGATGTCCCTGATACTCAGTACCCTTTGTACTTGAGTGACTCTAAGGATACAGACATCGACCTGAATCATAGGAGTCAGTGGCCTTGATGAGAAGCCACAGAAACTATCTTTCACAGATCTAGGGAGAAGATGCATTTATGTATGGGTTCTTAGTAGCTCCCAGAGTCCCTGGGGGAGCTAGGGAGCCATGTCCAGGTCAGAGCAAGCAAGAATGATGACCAGGACACTGCAGAACTCACCCGCTCGGGACTAGTTCTGGGCACCCAACACTGCAGTCGGGCCCAAATGACACCATCACGGCTGAGCTGGGAACTCCTTCTTGACGCCCCCATCACTGCTGCTAGAGAGGCCTCACTTCCCACCCGTACTTGTCAAGGGAGGCTTCCCCAAGTCCCCCCAAGGAGGGGGTTTAGAGTCGGGGAAGGGAAAAAGAAGGACCGAGTGTGTTTGCTAGGGCTCCCATGACAAAATAACACAGACTCGGGGGGCTTACACGAAAGAAATGGATTTTCTCACAGCTGTGAAGGCTGGAAGTCCAAAATCAAGGTGCGGGCAAGTGTGTCCCCTCCTGACTCTCTCCTTGGCTCGAGGAAGGCTGCCTTCTCTCTGGGTCCTCACGTGGCCCTTCCTCTTTTTTTTTTTTTTTTAAGATTTTATTTATTTGAGAAAGAGAGAGCAGGAGCTGGGTGAGGGTCAGAGGGAGAAGCAGACACCTCACTGAGCAGGGAACCCAAGGTGGGGCTCGATCCCAGGACTCTGGGATCCATGACCCAAGTCTGAGCTTCTGAAGACAGAAGCTCAACCGACTGAGCCACCCAGGTGCCCCGTGGCCCTTCCTCTTATAAGGACACCTGTCAGATTGGGTCAGTGCTCACCCGGGCGGCCTGGTTTTACCTTAATTACTTTTAAATGCCATATCGCCAAATACAGTCACATTCTGAGGTCCTGGGGCATTAGGGTTTGCACATAAGAATTTTGCAGGGGACACAGTTCAGCCCGCAAGAGGGACAAATGCTTATTCCCCAAACTTGGGGGAAATGGGTAAGATGGGGCTGTTGGAGTGAGCCCCGATCCCACTTCTCCAATGCCAGCTACTTTGGCTCCTCTCCCAGGTCGCTATCGAGGCCCCAGCATGCTTTGCGGCTGCACTTTCCCAAATTAAAACACCTGGAGTTCTTAAGCCTCCTGCTCCTGTATTCTTGATGAACTATTAAGACTCCAAACTGGCACGGCTAGTGGCCCACTGCTTCAGTACAAGGATCAACTCGACCCCCGAGGACCAGATGGGTGAAAATATTTAGGAACATTTGACTATCATGTTCCTCGAGATAAGCTCCGGAGACAATGATTCATAACTCAGTCCTGCTGCCCTTGAAAAGGTCAGAGTGTCTATGCATCACTGTTCATCGAAAAATGCCAGGGACAGGTATCAGATTGTCATGATAGGAAATATACTATTTTCTTTCTGCAATGTACTTTAAGGTCAATGAGGAACACTAACCCAAGAATTATCAAGCTCTCATTTTACCAATTTCCACAATCCTGTTTTGTAAGCTGATAGCCTTTCATTTCCCCCGCACCCCGCCATGCATGGCTGTTGGTGGAACTCACCTAGCTGAAGGGCTGTTTGAAAAGAACGAAATGAGGTTATTTTGTTTATGAGCCCACACACATACGCCTCTGGGTTCCATCTGATGACCTCTTTCCTTTAGCCAAGTAGAAACAATGTTCTGTTCTTTAACTGCCCGGCAGTTAAGTGTGGGAGAGGCCGGAAGAGGCCCCATGCTATTCCTGGCAATGGAGGGGTTTTGAACGGTGGAAGCCAAAAAGGGGAGAAGATAGTCAGACTAGACTTAAAAAATGGTCACTGTGGCTTTCTGAGTTGTGTTATTTAAAAAAAAAATTATTCTTGAAATATAGTTGACACACGATGTCCTATTTGTTTCAAGTGCACAATACAGGGGTTTGACAATTCTACACATCGAGCTGTGCTCGCCCCACCAAGTGTGGTCTCCATCTCGGGTTGGGTTTGGTTTTGGCAAAGCTGAAATCTATGGGAGTCCTAAGCTCAACGCAAATATATGTTAGAAAGCTGTAATGAGGGGCGCCTGGGTGGCTCAGTGGGTTAAGCCGCTGCCTTCGGCTCAGGTCATGATCCCAGGGTCCTGGGATCGAGTCCCGCATCGGGCTCTCTGCTGAGCGGAGAGCCTGCTTTCCTCTCTCTCTCTCTGCCTACTTGTGATCTCTGTCTGTCAAATAAATAAATAAAATCTTAAAAAAAAAAAGAAAGCTGTAATGAAACTCTTTGATAGAGTCAGGCATAGCTGGTTTGTGGGCGATGCTGGGCCAGGCAGAGAAGGATCAGACATGCAGTGTTCAGAGGCTATTGGGGGAAGAGGGGAACTGAGACCAGAAGGACAGAACAGTGTCACAGAAGCCTCAAGAAAATAAGAGCTAAAGGAGCAAGGGAGGGAAACGAGTGGAAATATGACTCTGGCTCCGAGATGAGAGGGCATAAGTGCAGTGAGGCAAGGACAGAGACTACCAGATGAATAAGACAGGAAGTGAATGTCCACATGGGTGTAGTCTAGACCCTAGAGTCAGAGAAGGAAAATTTCTAAGAAGGGCCCGGGACGGAAGTCAGAGAGCAAATAGAGCGTGTCGAACGATGGAGACCTGTCAGGGGACCGAGAGCTCCTAGGTACGTGCGCCCAGGTATGTGGCTTTTAGCTGATTCTCAAAGGCAGAACAACTTAGATACGTTTTCTCTTTACACAGACCAGCCCCAGAGAGATTTGATGAGTATTTGCGTTTGCCTGTTTGCTAGACAATTCCACACTATAGTCCCACAACCAGCATGCCAGGGAGACTAAGTCAGAAGGAGGTGTGGCGGGCAGTTCTCGAACTTCTCAAGCGGGGGATGTTGGGAGTTTGGGTCAAGTCCAAATGTAACATATTGTCCTGAGGTGCTGACCCACCACCAAGTCCCCGGAATATAATGGGCTCTCAAATTCGCCTTGGTGGTCTCAAACAATTACGGCTTAGAACTTCCTGTCAAAGATGGTGGACTTTGATATGAAGCAAGTTCTTATATAGATAATACATGAATGGACTTCATAGATTCAGAGGTCTGTAAACTGTATACAGAGTGTAGTTTAAATAGTGTGTGTGTGTATGTGTGCACGCGCGCATGCGTGTCTGCGTATATCTTTTCCTAGAGACCAGATATACAAAGTTCCACGTTTGTGTGTGACACAATCATGGTGACAATCAGCAAGTTATGACAATATAAAGAGCGATGAAATAAGGTTCAACCATTGGCTCAGATGATCAGAACGTCAGGACAAGATGGCATTGTCCTGGAAGATCTCTCAAGCTGGTGCGCCTTCTCTGGAAGTGATGGTGAGAGCCAGGGCCATAAAACTGAGTGGCACTGATGAATGCGAGCGACCCTCTGTCACCAGGAGCCTTTCATCGAAGCACATCTGTCTTGCATACACCCACTGAGATTCACTCACAGGACTGGACGAAGCCAACATGTGTCATCCAACTTAAAGCTCCCATTCCATTTCCAGAGCGTACAGCACATAGCTCAGTACAAATTAATTTTTACATAAATCCTAGCTTTGTCTTAGCCAGTATTGTTGAATACTTTGGAAAGGACTGCACAGTGGCATTGGTTGGGGACTTCCGCAGCTTCTGCAATTTTCTCATGCACCATTCAAGTTCATCCGTCCGGCTAAGCCTCTACATGTGCCATGGCAGAAGGGAACAGGTTGGTTAGAGGGAACCAGGGCTGAGCAAGGCAGAGCCACAGGGAGGGCCATGAGGACGGCTCTGATTGGAGAAAGCTCCCGGCTATGGTGAGGAATGAGAGAGCCCTGGAAGCAGACTGACTGCCTCACTCATCTCTCCCTCCACCGCTCTTTTGCTGTGTGCCTCTCAGCAAGGTCCTCAACCTCTCTGAGCCTCTCATTGACTCTTCTATGAAACGAGGATGGTAATAGTATTTGCCTTATAGAACTGTTGCTGATTGTTAAGGTACATAGTAAGCATTCAATATACACTAGCTACTGCCAACTACTATTATTATTATTATTATTAATCCTTGTGTGGTGGTGGTGGCGGAAGGAAACCTCTCTAGCCTGGAGTTCCTGGGTTAGGGGACAAAATGTAAATCCATTCTGTCACGACCTCAGCGGGATGAATGGGATTCAGCGGCTTAACTCCACTGAAATCCTAAGCAGGGGAATAGTTTCAGCCTTGGGGTGTAGAAGGATGACCTTAAGCAGAAGCGTTGGAGATCGTAGTCTTTCGTGTCCATTTCAACAGCCTCTGGAACAGTGAGTGGAAAAATCTCACTCCATCGGGGCGCCTGGGTGGCTGAGTGGGTTAAGCCGCTGCCTTCGGCCCAGGTCATGATCTCAGGGTCCTGGGATCGAGTCCCACATCGGGCTCTCTGCTCAGCGGGGAGCCTGCTTCCTCCTCTCTCTCTGCCTGCCTCTCTGCCTACTTGTGATCTCTGTCAAATAAATAAATAAAATTAAAAAAAAAATGTCACTCCATCATCCCATCATGGGGTCCCCAGGAGATCTCTGCTAAAACACAGATGACCTCAGCGCCCAGACCGGAAATCTAGACTCCTGGCATTCTGCTTGTCCGCGTGAATTAGTTTTCAGGATGGCTATTTTCCCAGAGAACAGCTATGGGCATCTGAGGTAAGCTCAGGGAGGGAGAGAGGAGAAAGACCCAGTGCCGGTGGAGTGCTGGCAAAAATGTAGCCAACGGCCCTCTGGGAGGGGAGCCCTAATTTCTAGTGGGGTGTGAACACTCCCACCCTGGCTGATTTCGGCCACCAACCTGACCTGTCACTGGACAGGGACTCGGAAAGAGATGCTCAGTGGTGGGCCATTAGGTAGCCTTTCCACCCACTGGAGCCAGTATGACCTAAATAACTTCAAGAGCACAGATAAGAGTAAAAAGTAGTACAGGGATTAGGACACGATAAACTTTGAGTTTTTATTACTTTGGTTTTAATGTAATTTATTTAATTGTAAGTTGATACAACTTTTTTGTTTTTAATAAAGGCTGTGTTTAATAACTGGCTTGTAATATTTCTGATGTCTTAACCATTGGCTCTCATTCCCGCCAGTCCCTCTCTGTCCTCCTCGGGTCCAAGCCCTGAGGGGGCTGCTGGGCTCAGCACCGGGGGTCAGGTTGTGCCAAGAGGGCTCCCGTGGCCGTTACACCATGAGCCCTGACTTGGTCAGCGAGCAGGGCTCCCATTCACTAGTCTTTTCCCCCCTCGCCTAGAAGCCTGCTGCGCAGGCCTCCCCAGGACCAGCTGGGGGTTCCGATTAGGATCAAACAAAAGCGTGAGAAATTGGGTCCCGTTTCCTATCATGCCATCCGCCCTGTGCTCTGCCAAGCTGAGTTTCTCACAATATTCCCTCTGTCTGGCCAGTCCTCTGTAAGACCCATCTGGATAATTTCTCATCCTTCATGATGCAGCTCCGGCACCACCTCTTCCAGGAAGCCTTCCCTGAAGCCCGCCCCAGACGAGATTGGGGGCCTTTCCTCTGATGCACCCCTGTGCTCTAGGTGATGCTGTGTTTTCCTCCCGCAGTTGTGAGCCTCTCAAGGGCATGGACAGTGTTGTGTTCCTCTCTGTAGCCCAATGCCTAGCATAGGTGTCCTGTAAACATTTGTTCCATTATTAGGTGAGCGAGTGGGAGGTATACATGCCCGTGGAGAGCCTGAAGTAGAAATTCCAAGTGTAGCTGAACCCTTATCTTCCAGGCGGTTCCTATAGGTGGAAAAGCCTCTGGCGACCACCCTGCCATCTGAGCTTTAAGGGGGATGTGAGAGCCAGAAGAATCCTTTCCCACTTCATTCCTTTTTTGAACATGGGCTAAAGATTTTATTTGACTCATTAATTAATGAGGGAACCAGTAAGATGTTACAACCTGCTCCAAGGAAAATTCAAAGCACCTTCTTCCATGGGAAAATAGTCGTTGTCCGTGGACTTATAGCCCTGCCTTGCAGAGAGCCAATGAAATCCTCCGCTTCAGGCATCTGGCCTCTGGCAGGAAGGACTGGGTGGATGGCCTTCTTGGTGAAGCTGTTTCCACCAGGGGCTTTAAGAACATTGAAGAAAGATGGAGACAGCCTAGGCACTCGCTGAGACCATCAGACCCACGAACCAACCCTGAAATCTGTTGCTTCCGGTCTTCCTATTAAATAAGATGGTAAATGTCTATTTGGTGGGAGGGTAGGGATAAAGGAAGCTTTTTGATGACCTGTCCTCTGAAAAGCAAGACTAAGTATGTTTTTTTTTTCTAAAGATTTTATTTATTTATTTGACAGACAGAGATCACAAGTAGGCAGAGAGGCAGGCCGAAAGAGAGAGAGGAAGAAGCAGGCTCCCTGCCGAGCAGAGAGCCTGATGTGGGACTCGATCCCAGGACTCTGGGATCATGACCCGAGCCGAAGGCAGCGGCTCAACCCACTGAGCCACCCAGGCACCCCGAGACCAAGTATGTTTTGACGGCCTGCCCCAGAAGGTCGTATTTGGACAAATGTGAACAAGGACAGGAAATCATGAATCACCTTCTAGATCACAAATGCATTAAGTAGCAGCCGCAAAATTCTAACCTGAAGCGTCTGACTCTAGAGTTTGTCTCTCCTAAGCAGCCCACAGTCTTGTGGGAGAGACAAGCTCCTTGGATAGAGAAGCAGTCTGAAGGGAACACGTGAGGCAGTACGGGGTGGGGCAGGGGGGAGGAACCGGAGAGAAACCACAATCCCCAAAGGGGCCTTACCTAACAGGCTATAGCTGCTTTTACACAATTTGTTGCTCTTCCCAGTGGAAGTGCCATCTCCAAGATGCCCCCCATGGGAACATTCGTGGGGTGCGGTGGGGCAGCTGGGAGCACCACTAGTGTGTAGTGTGCGTCCAATAGGAGGCTCTACATTGGCCTTGGCCGCCACCTCATGGAGAACAATACGCCCGGAAGCAGGAAACTGAGCTAGAGGATTTCTTAAGGCCTCTTCTGGTTCTGGGAAGGATGACTCTAGAACTATGGGGTTGCAGCCTCTGGATTTTCTTATTCGAATTACCCTCCGAGTCTCCAAATCTCTGTCTGTCTTTCGGTGGCAGAAGATTCTTCAAGCAGCGACAGGTGTAGGGTGGAGGAAGGGTGAACTGGGCAAGCCGTGGGGACAACCAGGGCACCCCCAGAGCTTGTAGTCACTAGGGAGACATGCTTTCATGGAAGAGTGCTCCAAAGACGGAAGAGGGGCAAGCCTTTTAGGGCACTAGAATTGGAAAGAAGATGCTAGAATCCAGGAATCCAGGCCAGCCACTCTCTTCCCCATGGCTCAGAAAGAGAAAGCAACTTGTGGAAGGCCACAAAGCTGGGAAGCAGGGAGGCTGGGCTCGGAATCCAGGCTGTCTGAGCCCACAGTGTCCCCTCCTTGGTAAAGGGCGGGTGCCAACAGCACCTGCGTCGGGACTAAATAGATCATGCTGAGCTCCGTGCCCAGCACGTAGTGCCCATTCGATACATGGGAGCTGCTGGTGCCGCTCTTCTGCTGTCGCTATTTCTGGAAGTTCCCCCCACGGGGTATCTGCAAGCTGAGTCACTCTCCTGGGTCCGTGCCACTGCAGGATAGGGGACTCATAGTAGCACTTGAGGGTGTGGGCTCTGGAATCAGGCCACCCGGGGTTCTCATGGGGAGGACCACAGGCAAGTGACATCACCAGCCTGCGCCGCAGTCTTCTCACCTATAACCTGGGAAAAGAGATCTACTTTGTAGGTTATAGCGAGGATCGAATGAGGAGCTAAATGCTTAAAAAAAGAAGAAAGAAAGAAACCCCTAGAAAAGAGCCTGGCATGTGAACATTCAACAGACATCAGCTGAGCTTGTGGATGCCTGGGGGTGTAGGAACAGGACTCCTTGTTTCCTGAGCACATGCCCACACTTTGGGTTTGGGCATAAACGGCCTCCCCAATCGGGCCAGAAGACCAAACCCAGTGACTACGAGAAGAGGACGCACGAAGTTGTGGCCAGGAGGAGGCGACTTGGGTCGTTCAGACTTCAGGAGCCACTCCAGTCGTCCTGGGTAGCCATGATCGACTCATGGACTCATCTGCGTGGACAGCCCCAGCAGAAGGGCCGGAAACCACGTGCGGGCCCAGCGCTCCCCGTCACCGCTGGCCATCTTGTGAAAGAGCACGTGTGCACTTGCAGGACGAGCACATGGCCCTGGGAATGTAGCAGCATATGGGGGGGTGGCCACCGATACACTGATGTGCCAAAGGGGTGGTGATCTCCCCTGCCCACCCCCTGCGTCTGCCAGATATTCCCCTACCACACCTCTAAAACGCAAGAAGCAAGCTTTTGAGAGCAAAACCAGACTTTGGTTGAGTGGGTTATTTCAGGACTTAACGTGTTATATACTTTGTGGCCTCCAGAAATGGCCCCTAGGGACTCACTGGGAGCGAGGCAGCACTCTGCAGCGGGGGTTGGGGCCGGCACTTTAGTAAGTGGAGGAAAGCGGGTTTGGGGACATTCTAACGCAACGATGCTACTTGCTAATGCAGGTGTATCCAAGCGGACAGTAAACATGGACGGCTGGCCAGTGCCAGGATAGGGTGGGAAGGGAAAGGCAGTCACAGAAAACCAGAAAGGGTGGGAGAAAGGGGTTCAGAGATCCAGAGGCAGGGCTCCTGGGGGCCGGGACCCTCCTGCCTTGACCAGGGCCTGCCTTTACATTGGGCTTAGCAGGGACAAGGCCAGCTGGGAAATTCCTGCATTCCTTGGAAGAAGCCAGCATCGGGAGTACCGACACCGGCCCCTTCCTGTCCCACCTCAGCCCGTCCCGGGAGCGATGAAATCCTCGCAGGAAGGGAAAGTGGAAGTATCTAGTAGCCTGTGGGTCTAGAGCATTTGTTCTTTCCTTCTCTTGCTCTGATCTAATTTGGAGATGGGGAGTTCCTTCCAGGAAGGCATCTTTGGCCATAGAGAACTCACGGGAGTGGAGCCAGGGTGGATCCCAGAGGAGAGGAAGCAGAAAGTGTTGGCTTTGGCTTTGCCCAAGGCCGGGAGGGCAACTGCAAACCAGACCTTCCTTTGAGATGACCCAGTGCAGTTCTCCAGAGAGAGTTACGCAGGCATTCTGGCCCGGACTGCCTGGGAGGGAAGACTGTGCCTTTGGCCGGGGTGCGCTCCAACTCCTGACCACCAGACGGGGTGGACTGGGCCCGGAAGTCCAACAGAGCCAAGTGTTTCCTCTGGGATCTACTTGGCCAGGAGTTCTCATTTTTCTCAATTACACAAAAGACCCTGTTACACGAAGGTCAAGCCAAGTGGGATTTGCTATCATTTTCATTGTCCCACTCCACTGTATTTTGTTTGCCGGGGGGAAACAGACCCTGCATAAAGTCTTCCGTGGCAGGAGACTTAAAACTGGTACTGAAAAGATGTTGCTGAGTCGCACTTGCCGAACCTAGCTCGGTCAGTATTGCCCACTGTCCCAGTTTTACCAGTTTTCCCATCAAAGGGTTCACGCTTTGGGCCTTAGCTTTAGCCTATTGTGGAGAAACAGTCTGATGCAAATAAAAACACATAACTTGCTTTTCACAAACATTTTATATTGGCAAAGAAAACGGTAAGTAGTGTATTCTGTTTGAAGCAAACCCAACAGATGAACGGATCTGCAAACAAACTAGGGGTGGATAATTGGCAAAACACTCAACATAAGTCTTTAAATAACAAGTTTTTTTAAAACAATTTTTGCATTTTTGAAAGACAGTTTATGAAAAAAAAAAAAGAAAGACAGTTTATGGCCAGGTTTTCAGAACATATCAGTCACATTATCTAGCTCACGCCGGCCTCACTGTCAGATGCGTGAGAGCTTACTGTTTGAGTGAAAATCTACTTCCTTGAAAGATCTTCTGATCAAATGTATTTCAAGCAACAGGAACAAGAACAGAATAGATGGTCCAATAGCTTTCCCTTCTATTTGGCTTCCAACAAAATGATGACTTATTTAGGCAATTCCTGTCCAAAGGTTAAGGGTTGAGCTTTGTTAGATATAAAGTGAAACAATAGGAAACATTTTTTAATGCATGAACATCTTTCACAGCAAAAGTCTATATCAATCACATTGTTATTACAACATAGAAGAGTTGAAACAGCATTTTGTACAGATTTGGAAGAAAGAAACTCATAAAGAGAAACCAAGCCTATAGAGGTAGTTGAATAACAACAAGGGGGCGGGGAGGAAGCATTATCTTAATTCCCCTTCCAATTCATTACAGTGGGAAAGTAAAATGGCTACTGAACAAACAAGCGGGCTAACAAGCACACCCACACATTTGCCACTGTTTGCACGGCCTGCTTGAGATTTTAATCCTGGCAGGACTGAGCGCGGCCTGAAAAGATGGAGCTAGAGTATCTAAGATAAGCCTATGATGCCACATTGGCCTATTTGCGCTCCTTTTATTTTGCTGTTTATTGTTGTTGCTTTGACAATAGAGAAACATTAGGCAATTTTTAACATGACGCACAAGCTACCGTGTTGCTTTGTAAACTTCTGTTAATCACATTTGCTGCGACAAATTTTTAAACAGCTACAGAGTTGTGAAGCAAAAGCTTTAAAAGGACACCAGGAACGGAGATTACAGGCACTTCTCTCTCAAGGTTAACTTAGCGCATTGAAAAATAATCACTTGTAAGTGAGAACAACTTCATTTCACCTCTGGATGTGTATCACCAGGATTATTAAACAGTTGAACAGTGGGAGCTATCGTTCTAAGAGGAACTGAATGCGTACATTGTACGTGACTCCTTTTCCTTGTCTCCCTCTGCACTCAGAAAGAAGGGGCACACACTGTAGCCCATGCAGCTGGCCTGCTTTGCAGAACTGCTTTCAATGTTAAATCAAAACCTCATTCCTCAAGACCCAGATGGGCTGAAAATCTGTCCTTTTCCATTATCTGGGCTGCCTTCCGTTTGCATCATTATACGCCTCTGCTACGATTTTGCCTCGATAAACAGAAACGGATGCAAAGTCAACATGTTGGGAACTCAAGTTCTGAGTCCTTGAATGAAGCTCCCAACCTGAAAATGGAGTTGGCAGGGGAGCACAGTCCCTGATGGATTCTGGTCTATCCACAGCATGCAATCTGTTTGACAGTAAGAGACCTCTGGGTGCTGTGAACCAGCCTCAGGAGCTTCCCGGCTCTGACGGCCAGTCACAGGGGATTATCTGAGCCCAGACCAGCCCCAGAGGCAGAGCTAGAAACGCCATGAGGCTAGATGCAGTCAGCCTTCAGAAAAGGCAAATTCTCAAAATAGTCAGGTCTCTCGGCCCCATTAAGTCAGGGGCAGGTGCCCTTTTCTCCAAGTTGTCTACAGAAAATTAGTTTAACATTTTTCATTTTCTACATTTTGCTGGGTATTAGCTAGCAGCAGTAGTACAGTACAAAGCAGAAAGGCATCATATCTGCTTGGTACCTAATATATATATATATGCACACATATATACATATATACACACATATATATACACACAGAAAATAATCTAGGTATAATCTAGGTTAAAATGAGAAAATTATCCAAATAAATGGCACAATCTACCAAGGGGGAAGTCTTGTACTTCTGGCCTAGATTTAGCCTTACATCTTTTCTCTGTACAATCTTCATACCCAAGCTTGGCAGCAAAATCAATTTATAAGTGGTGAAAATGGTCACGTTCAGCTAACTACCCCATTCAAGTACATCCCAAAGAAAGCCAAGGCTCATCAGCCTTGCATCTGGCCTCCAACCACTGCTGACACAAAAGCTTGCTGGAAAACAACGCAAATGTGTTTTTAGGCTATCGAGAGTACAGTGGAATTCTGCCCAGCCAAGATCTACATTTGCTGGAGTTAGGTTCTCATTTATCAACATTAAATATTCTATACTATAGAATTTTACTTAAAAAAAACTTCCCTTTCTATTTAGATTAAGATGTATGAGGTAACTGCATTTTACTTAACCCCCAACTGCTATTTGAATCATGAGCTTCTGAGGTGTACTTTCGTAACTTGGTTGCCTTGACTATCTAATAAAATTATGTGTAACAGAAACTGTCCAAAGTGTTAAAAATCTGTGAAGTAAGGGGTTCAAAATCAAGCTTGGCTATTAACTGGCTGTTTTATCTGGGCAAAATGTTAAACACTGCAGGGCCCCAGCCTTCTCATCTGTAATGTGGGGATGATAACTGATCTCACAGGGCTGATGTGGAAAATAAACGATTCCACAAACTCGTGTATGTTCGTGGAATGAACCTGGAATCAAGTGGCTCGGTGGCCGGTACTTACTAGGTTCACAATAAACTTCTGTGGCAGCAGCATAAAGAAATCCCATGAACTAATAAGCACAAAAGTCAGATTGTAAAACTCGTTCACTCTGGCATGGCCAAGATTTTTAATACTCTTTGAAGAGCAAATGATGAGCTGGTTATTGAAATGGAGCTAGAACTTAAGGCTTCCATTATATCAGAAATTCTAGACCTCCAAAGAGTGCTACTTTTTAGTCCTATTGAAATAAGGAAAAATGTTCTTGCCCAGAAGTCTCCCTGGTCTCTAACCCTCATTTGTTCCCTAGCCTTTTCATTTTCCCAAACAGACTTGTCTCCAAAAGGAATTAACTGTCAAGCATCAAGTTATGGTCCAAGAATCAGTGGTGCGGATCCCCCCAACTACATTTCAAGGAGTAGATATGGGTCCTGTGTGTAAAGACAGTGTTTTATGCAAACATGGGCCCCTGATGATATTCCATAACTATGAATAACCTAATCAAAACTATTATTTTTCGAACCTCTCCTAGGCGCTAGGCACTCTGCTAAGTGATTTACATAAATACTACCTTATATAACATTCATAACAACTGTATATGTGGCCCTGAACACTGCCATTTCCTAGATAAGGACCCTGGGCCCCAGAAAGTGTTAAATCATAAAACAAAAACATCTACCTAGGGGAGATGCTTATGACATTTTCTTTGCTGCATTTGCACTAGATGGTGGGAAAATATTTCACTAGAGTCCTGGTGCTACGACCTCGTGGCTGGGCACCTAGTGGGAAGGGGAGACTTGAATTTCCCGCTCCCTGAGCCCTGCAGAATTTGCCTGGGCAGTAACCACGCCTATACTTCCATTTTTCACTAGCCTGGTCTGGCCGCAAACATGATGCCTGGTAACATAACACTCTGACAATATAGCATCCATTTGGCAAGTGCAGAAAAGATCATTTAGTTTCTGCTTATGTGAATCTCTGTTCTGTTGCCTGGATCATCTCATTCTCCCTTCTCTGTCTCTGGACGGAGGTGGTGATGAAAGAAGCCAGATTGGTTCCAAGCCAGATTGGTTCCTTGGGGCATTAAGCCCTCCTCAGAGGGGTGGAGGGACGGCACTGCGTCCGTCCGGCACCATGTCAGGTGATAATGCACACGACAGCGCGAATGGTAGGACTCACTTCTTGCCTCTCCTAATCTCTTCACCCCATTGTCATTGTGACACGCCATCCTCGTGGCATTTTCCAGGTTCTCCCGGCACTAAAGGAATCACACTAGCACTAAGTGGGTTAAACAAGACCTCCCTCTTACCTTCTTACCCATTATCCTTCCCCTGTACCTCTATCTTTGGCCTGTGGCATTTGGGAGGGAAGGCAGTGCTTAGATAAAATCATGGATTCACTATTTCCTTTAAAGAGTTTTACGGTGAAAAAATAATGAATACTGTTTTTCTGAAAATAAATAAATTGGGAAAAAAAAAAAAAAAAACCTATGCTATCTAAACGAAAAAAAAAAAAAAAAAAAGAGTTTTACAAACCGAAAAGATAGTTTTTCTGGTTTTTTTTAAAGGGTTCTACCATTTCTACTGGCTTCATTGCATTTTAATAACAAAGAGCTTTTCTTCATGTGTTTGCAGGAGTGCTAGTGAAGTCGTGATTCCCAGAACCCTGCGAAGAGGTGGGGTATGGGGGCTATGATGTGCCAGACTGAAAACCATTCCCTCTGAAGGGTTAAAAATCATCCTGCCTCAGAATCCCACTCCTAACTGCACTGGGGAGAAATGAGGTACACTGTAATTAGATTGTTGAGATAAATGCCTACAACAGATTGTTCTGAAAGACACCCCTCAGATTCATCTCTTGGTTGAAAGAAAGTCATTCCTTCAGCCCTACTCCATATAATACAGAGAGAATGGATTATTTTACCTCACCCTGGCTTATTCCATAATGTATGCCAAATCCCTTGCGTATCTTATATTGTTGAACTCAAACTGAAAGCCAAATGGAACCTGCGAAGATCAGTAATCTCTATGTGACCCTGAACTTCCTCTAACCTTCCAATGGGGTAGATCCGGAAATCGTTCGAGAACTGGTTTAAGAATCACAGTTACATGTGATAAAAGCAAAAATGGCACATTTCTAGTACTGTTACTTCCCCCTTGGTACACGGTAAACCACGTTAATAAATAAAGTAACTGGCTTCTCGGTAACATACACTTAAATAGTCACAAACACACATGTAGAAAAAAAATACAGTAGTGCAAAAAATAAATTATTAAAATGGATAGAACGATGAACCTTATTTTACACAATGCTGTATAAAACCTGAACCATGTGGAATGAGAACTCAAGTCAGTGAAATAACACAACATTATTAGTATCTGCGCGTCACATGTCAACCACACACTTAACTATGCAAGAAAGAAAATTAAAGCAAAACCACTTTAAACTTTCGGAAAAGTTTATGTCGAAATCAAAGGAATTTTTTTCTTCTGGGCTTTTAAACACCTCTGCTGAGCATGTCGTTGTGCAGCATGTCAAGAAGCATCTTAAGACAGAAAGTTTCAAACAGGGCCCATGCTTTTGGTCTTTCTACACATTTTCTCTCTGTGACCAACAGCAAGGAAATGCCTGTTTGATACTTCCTTCTGTTAAGATGTTATTGCAATTAGATATATTTACAAGATGACTCCCCCAAGGGCGGTGGGGAGGGTGGGGCTTCCTCTTCAGCAATCCACTCTCACTAGTTTTGGTTTCGGGATATAAAGGCCAGGACTCGCCGAATGCCGTTCAGTCTATCCTTTAAGGACCTCATAGCTAGGAATGGGAGCTGAGCTCGGCTTTCCAGTGGGAGAACCGCTAACGTCCACCAGCACCAGGCTGGGCCATTTGGGTTAACCTACAACAGAGAAACACATGGGTTCATCCCATTTTCACAGAAGTGAGCTCAGTCTGCAGGTTTCCCACACCGCATGGTAAACGTCGCAGGACGAACTGCTTCTGTGTACGGCAGACGCTGCTGATCACGCCCAGATCTACGTCCCCTTATCCGAGCTGGGCGTGTAGCCACCCAGAAAACAAAGGCTGCCTTGAGCCAGGGGAGGCCACAAGACCAGGTTCTGGCTAATGAGATGTAAACGGAAGTTCTATGTGTAACTCCTGGGTCTCGCACCGGGAACAGGTCCTGGGCCCTCCACCTTACTCTTTCTCTCCCCCCAGCCCCCGGCCAGAGCGTGAACATGGTGACGACCAGCCGCCTTCTATCAGAAAGACGGGGCAACATTCTGAGGATGGTAGAGATCTGCAATGTAGGACACTGGATCTCTGAATGATCTCATGGAACAGAGCTGCCCTAGCCCTCTATCTGGTTCAAGCCACGGTTATTTTTAGTAGTTGTTAAAGCAAACAAATCAATATCCTAATAGATACCCTATACCTCCCAGCCAGTGTGATTCTGTGAGCTAGAATATCCACCACGCAGTCTGTTCCATTTCAAAGATTCTGTTTAGGTTCTTTGGACTGACACCTACCACCTGTGGGCCTTCAATTCCCATGATCCCTTGGGCTCGGCATGTCTCTTAACTCCCTTTATTTCCCCGCTCCTGGCTGAAGGCAATATAGTTCCCACATGCCATGTCACTCTACAAGGCCACAGCTAGCTTCTCCTCTGAAACCAAAGCCTATGATCCACAGCCCCAAAGCACAGCAATCCCACTCTGCAAAAATTCCAGTTAGAAAACACATTCACATTAGAAATGTATTCGGTCCCCAGGTTTCTTTTTTAATAAAGACCCTTCCCATCCCACATGAGTCCTTTACCGAAATTCGGTTTGTCAGCAGTGTCTCAGGTACACATTTTAGACACTGGTGACTTATTTCCTATGAAGCCTGAAATGAGCTCTCGACTCACAACTTCAGAAGATGGGTTTAGATGGGTACAGAACCCCACTCTGGTCAGACCACCTACATATTTGCCTCCAAATTGGTTCACCTGATTCTCCCCAAACCTTGCTGCCTTCTTGGCTTCTCTGTGCCTGTAGCTTCTGAATTCTTCTTTGCCCCTCACTGTGAGCTGTAACAGGCTCTCCCTCCTATTATTAGTTCTGGATATGAAATTGACATATTCTAAACTATCTTTCCCAGGGCCATTAACAAAGACATTTAAGGTGATGTTAATACTTGCAGCTATTTCTGAGAAATCTCCTCCCAAAGCTTAGAACATTCTTATTAATGGGACCACTGGGGCTGCAGCACTGACTGGATCAAACTGGATGATTTTTTTATTATTATTATAATTTTTTCACTGCTGCCAAAGCAATATGATAATGGTTCTAATAAGAAAGGAAATGAGCCCAAGATTTCAGCTTTCTGTGTCATCGAGCCCTTATGAATCACTCTCTGGCATCTGTGTTTTTTCTTGAGGAAGATGCTGTGTCATTGCTGATTGCTACCTTCTGCCTGACTGAGGAAGAATGCTTTCCAAAAGGTGAACGGGAACGTTACACTTGATCATGAGCTTGATCATAGCTCTGACGTAGTCCTGAGTCACAGTGGCCCAGAGCCAGGAGCTGGGTCACTGGGAAGCACTGACTGGACTTTCTCCCTTCAACATTCATGATGCCTTTGCATGGGGGGTAGGTGGGAAAGAGGCATGTTTGTGGTCTGGAGAAAGTGAGACATTTCAGTCCATTAGGGAACAGACCAGTGTTTTACAGCCCCAGATACAAGAAGAAGAGGGGACTTGGAAGACCTCCTCTCCCATCTCCCTCATTTCAGAGCTGGGAGAAAGGTTGAGAGAGGAGAAGGGACTTATCCAAGGTCACACAGCTAGAGTGGTAAGGACCAGTCTCTTGGCAGGGAAATCAGAACATACATATTCCAACTTACTACTGTGACAGAATCGGGAACGAGTGAAAGCAAAGAATCAAGGAAGTCATGGAAGTGACGATGTAGGGAGCCAGCTCAGAATGTGGAAGAGGTGATCGTGGGCAAATATTTAACTAGCTTATCTCCAGCCTGGTCTTAGAGAGAGAGTATTGTCTGATTTATACCAGGCAAACAAAGCTTAGAGAAACTTAACTATCTCCAATTTCCTGAAAAGCTTCTCATCTGCAGCTTGATCTCTCAAGTAAACCTGTCTCCCCAGGAAACAGACTAATCCAGTAGAACCCAATGAACTGCTTTCTAGCATAATTCAGCCAAGGGTAGATTTAAAGATTGGGTCTGTTTGCTCAGGACCTGCTCACCCCTGATGAGAACAATGACAAGGGTCTAGACATATGAGGCTAAGGAGGGAGGGACCCAGGTGTGAGAAGATTCCGGGGTTTGCGGTTCGAATCCTGTAAGTTAGCTGGTCCCAACTCCCTGCTCCTGCAGCAATGGGGAAGAGAGTTATGGGGCTCCCCAGAACTGGAAACCTTTGGTCTCAGCTCCCAGGATACCCTTCTCTTAAGCCTGGCTTTTGCATGAATCTTGTCACTCCCACATATTACTGTGGTATGACTCTGGACCCTCACTCGAAATTCTTCTGTTGATGGCGTTTGTGTTCTCAAACTCTCACCTGGCTTATCTCTCAAAACCTGTCTTGGATCCAAGTTCCTACTGCTTTACTTTACTGCTCCAATTCTGACTCGGGATGCATCTTCCTCTCTGTTCCTGGTCTGCCAAATGGCAACCGTGCACCCACCTGATCCCAAGCCCTAGGCTCTCTCATCCTGTGGGGGCAGTCCATTACAAAGAGACATTTTCATGTACCTGGGGATCAGCATCTTTCTCTGGCATGGGACCGAAGTGACTGATTATCCGATTCTTCAGAGATGATTTGAGCGAATGAAACCACGATGACGCTTGCTCATAGACACAATTATGCAATCCCATGAGCTCAGCATAATCGTCTCCTTGAACCTGAAAGTACCAAAGTGGAAATGAAGCACTCTGTACCTTCTCCACCACTCCCAAGGCTGCTGCTGACACGGACTCCCTTGGGGCATCCAGCCTGCCCCCCTAGGAAGGCTTGCCCACCTGGCCTTCTCCTGTGTGGTATGTGAACGTCTCCTCTGCCAGAGGATGGGCTGTGCATAACTTGTTGAGGGGCAGGAGGAAGGATAAAGTCTCCTCTGGGTAAATTAGCTGAAACAGCAAGACAGGTAGGAAACCAGAGGGGCGCACTGGCTTGAGTGGAGGCATGCTGTCCAACTAGCTTACGCTGCTTTACGCCTCTCTCCTTTTCATGTTTTATATCTGGTTTCCCATTGCACACTGGCAAAAGAGACATGAGTGTGTCTGTGTCTCACTGTGTAACTCTATTTTGCACGTCAAATACATTCATTCACCAATCCAACATTTACTAATCTTGTACCATGTAGTGAATGTAAACATAAATGAACGTGGGATTATTTACCTTTTCTTCTACCCATTAGTCCAGAACACCAAAGATTAACTGGACATGTTATCTTTCTGCTTTATGGTACGATGGGTTTTAGGGAAGAACTGTTAAGCAGGCTGCACGTTTAAAAATACAAATGTACGGGGACACCTGAGTAGCTCAGTGGGTTAAGCATCTGCTTCGGTTCAGGCCATGATCCCAGCGTCCTGGGATCAGGCCCCATTATCAGACTCCCCGAGCCTGCTTCTCCCTTTCCCTCAGTCTGCCATTCCCTGCTTGAGCTGTCAAATAAATAAATAAAATATTTTAAAAAAATACAAACATACATGTGAATCTACAATTATCTCAAAAGACAAAGTTGGAAAATATAAATAAATTGATACATAAAATGCACAAGTGTAGCTATCGCTCCTTATCTACCCCTTGATATCTGTGGCAGAGACCTGACTCCTAGGCTGAACGGGCCTCTGCGTGGTTGGTCTGGCTTGCCATTTCTCACACATGAATACGACTCAGCAGCTAGGCAGAGAAAGCCAGGACATGGAGGGCTCCTGGTGCTATTCTACAGCCAAACAGCAATCCAGCAGCATTCAGTGTCACCATAACAATTTGGTGAGAAATCCCAAGGCCCCCAACAGCGCTGAGAAATTCTTTTGCGAACATCTTTGTGGGCCAAGCTACAGGGATAGCCTGGCCTTGGGATTCGTGGCACTGGCCGTCCTCACCTTTTGGTCCTCAATGTATTCAATGTCAGCTGTATTGTAGCCATCTCGGTGGCCCTGATGGAGGACCCGGAAGCGCCTCTTGCCTATGCTGTCCACCACCGAGCGGCCGTCAGCAAAGAACTGCACATTTCTGATCTCCAGGATGCAGCCGTATTCCGCGAACCTGCTTAATAGGGTATGAGTACAGACGTAAATCCTTGAGTCATTTCTGTGCCCTGGCCCTGAACCATTTCTGTAACCCCAGGCTGTGCCTCGAGGGACTTCTGCCTATTTGCCTGTGCTGGGGTCCACGGTGGCAACTGCACAACAGGCAGTGTCTGTGCAAATGAAAATGTTTATGCAATAACATAACTGCTCTCGTGTATGGAGCATACACTGTGTATTAGGTACTGTGCTCAGTGCTTTATGCGCGTAACTCGCCAACCCTCCCGACAAGCCCAGTGAGGTAGGCACTATTGTGCCCGCTCTGCAGATAAGGACACTGAGTCACAGAAGTAACTCGTCCAAAGTCAGACTTGCTCAGGCTGGAGCCAGAATGTAAAGCCAGGCAGTGTGACTCCCGGGTCCACAGTCTTCCAGTAAAACAAACTGTAGAGTAAAGCCACTCATTTAACAGAAGATTAATCCTGGGGTTCCCTTATATAGGCAGCCTATTACATGGTAGGCTAGGGGCCAGGGAGACCGTGGTCTCTACGAACACTCACGGTCACGGACTGACTAAATCTCAGGAGCTGTGTCTCCCCGTCTTCTGGGAGCGCCCCAAAGTCAACCCAAATCCCTCTCCAGCCTAGCCTCCCTCCACCCTCCATAGTTCTCCACTTACCCTTTGACGGGATCTCCAAGGCACATGCCGAACTGCCTTGTGCCTGTCTCGATGCATCTACGAATCATCAGGCGGTAACAAGGCTCGAAGATGTGCAGGGGACAAGGAACGGTGGGATAGGCCATAGTACACACGAAAATAGGCACGTTCTTATTTAAGCTGTCAGGAAGAGCAAATGACGTGGATGTCTCAGAGCAATGGAGCAGAACACAGAAAAGTTGGTCAAACGTCCCCTTGTGGTTCCCCCACAGGAAGGCAAGGAGACCTCAAATTTCGATGGCTGATTAAAAAAAAAAAAAATCCCGAGATGCCACGGACACTACGGGCTGAGTCCCATTACCTGGTGCAGAGGTTAGCCTAAGCACTGAGAGATTGAAACCGATATTCTATACGTTCTAATTTGCCTAAAGACGTCCTCTAGTACCTTCACGTGGTGGGTGATAGCTATACCTCAATCTTTTTTTTTTTTTTTAATGCTCTCTACTCAGAACAATCTCTTCAGATGTCGTGCTGGTGGTAAAAGTGGACCCAGCCCTCCAGGGAGATGGTGGGAAAATCTCTGCAAGGTCTCCATCAGCATCTCAAATTTACAAAGCCCCCAGGAGACCTGCTGGGCAGACCCAGCCAGAAGGACGAGGGAGTAGCAGAGAGGCAAGGTGCTAGTCCAGTGATGCTCAAAAACTCCTGTTCATCAGTCACCAGGGGGTCCTCAGTCCAGACAGTGGGCTGCAGGACCCCTCAGATACTGGTATATTAGCTCTGGAGTTAGGACCCAGGAGTCTGCCCTTCAACAAGTGCCCATGAAGAAGCAGACGCACAGCCTGATGGGAAACCACCAACCGGCCCAGCGCCTCCTCCATCACCGTTCTCTTCTTCGTCTGGTAAATCCAGTACTGGAACTTATCAATAGCTATAAGACCATCTGCCCAAATCCCCGTAGTCTTAAGTTTAGGATTTCTTTAAATAGATATCCCTCTAATATACCCCAGTGCTTATTCATAAGACACTAAGTGATATTGGAGATAAGGGCTCAGAGAAACTCAAGGCAAATTTAAGAATCAGAAATAAAGATGCCCTGAGTAGATCTAATCTAAGTCAAGGAGAAAAACAAGGATTTAATTTCTAGCTTCTCAGGAGAACATATCATCCGAAGTGAGAGGCTCGCTCAAACGAAACTGTGGCAGTTCAGAGGTGTTCTCTGTAAGGGGGGCACCTTTTGCCACCAGGCACCTGGCCCCCAGAATGCTGTGAGGATTCCAGTGGGGATGAGGAGGCGGGAGGCAGCAGTAGAAGAGGCAGAAGGGAGAGATTGCCTCCCGCTTTTTCCCAGTGAGCTGCTCTTCCAGTGAGGAGCCCTCCTTCCTTGCCTCCTTACCCTGTCTCTCCCACGGGCCAGGCAGAGGAAGCACAGAACAAGCAGCAGTCTCACGATTACCATTACCATTAATTAAGTACTTACTGTGCACTAGCTCATTTAATCTTCGCAAGTCTGTGAGGTAAGAACGGATTATTCCCAAGCTACAGATGAGGAAACTGAGGTCCAGAGAGGTCAAGGGACTTGCCTGAGGTCCTGAAGTATATTTGCTTTGTGGCAGAGTTGTGTCACAAACCCAGGTCTGGTTGGCACCAAAGTTCTTAACCTCACAGAACCTGCTTAAGTATTTGCAGTCTTTTGTACACTCCATGAGTTCCCCTGATTAGCTACTCCCAATTTACTCCTACCTCCTACCAGCAACACCCAGGCACAAGTGCCAAGATGTGACCTGGTCAATGGTCTGTGGTGCGTGGGTAAGCGCTGAGCAACTGGCTTCTGGGGGAAGCTCTGGCTTACAGCATTTGCCAATTTCTATAATGTAGATACTCTCACCAAGGCCAATGTCAAGCTACCAAAATGATGTCATCAAGTGAAAAGTTAGGAAGAAATGTGCACATTCAGTTCTATGAGCCTCTGTGGGTCAAACTGAAAAGAAAAAAGAGAAAACGTGCATATACATACTTAGAAAGTTCTTCCATTTCTTCCTCATAAAGCCTCCTTCGTTCCTTGAGTTCTTCTGGAAGGAATTTAGCTATTAGCTCTTCCATTATGACATTTTTGCTGTATTTTCTGGATGCCAAGCACTAAAGGGGGAACAGGGCAATGAAATACTAATCCGTCTTCAGAAAAACACAAAGCATGCCTGCTTTTATCAGTAGGATAGTCGAATGACCCACATATCAGAGTAATTTGGACCCATGTATTAGCAGGTGATAAATCATACTGCATATATTCTCTGGATATTACATGTGACTAATTACTTTTATAATTAGGCAAAAATATTTTAACAAGGGAAAAAGACGTGTGTTGAAGTTCTAAAAATCTCATAGCTTCCCTAAAATGCTCAAATTGAGATTATGTTCCTGTGAAAAAGGTGGGAGGGCAAATCTTTCCCTTTCCTTTTCTGGTTACTGCATTTACAAGCTCATGAAAATGGTCTCCATCTGGGATATCCTGAAAGTCTGGTCAAAATGTTTGGGGCATGAAAAAGCCATTTTCAAACACTGATCTTTTCCTGACCTGTCCCATACCCACGGCACCCCACCCCAATGCTCGGCTTCTGGATACTGTCAGTCTAAATATTCCCCCCCGCCCAGCTTTAGCTAAAAACAAAACAACAACTAATACTGGTGATTTTTTAATCTGTTTTTTAGATATATCATCTAGGTTATCACTGAAATTATGTTATAAACCATGATTTCAGAGCCAAACTCAGGCCCATTGGTCACTACTACCCTCGCAAACACCCCTACTCCATACATATCCAGGGATCCGCAAGCAATGGGAATAGAACTGTGTGAACCAGACAATGAGTGAAAACATCTGTGAATTGCTTGCTACGGACACTACCCATAGAGACCCAGCAGGGGGAGCTCCTGGGTATAAAATTGCTTGTTGAAGACTCTTTCCATTCCCAGTATGGGCTCTGTGTGTCTATTCTGCAGTGAACGTGATTGGCATAAAATATTTATCGCTCTTGGACACAGTGTAAGTGCGCCCCTGTGCCAATACACAGAGACAGACGAGAATATTTTCTAGCCCCTGAGTCTGGGACCCCGCAGCATCTGCTCTTAGGATGCCTTCCCAGCCCCTGCTACCGCCTAATGGCGGATCAGCTGCTTTGCCCAGTCCCAGTCTTTGGGGAAAAGCAATGACTCAGGAGGTTGCTAATCCAGACTACACCGCTGATGCTAAAACAAAAACCCAGGAAAGGCACATACGGAGATGTTAACAGCGGTTTTTTCCGGGTGCTCAGCAAGAGCAGGTTCTTCTTTCTGTTTACATGAATGTTGTAGTGTTACCACAACACACGTGTATTGTTATGTATAAGGATTGTATGTATGGGCTCCTCACCCACCATCAGGCCAGCAGATCCCACCCACTGATCTAGGCGAGGTGTGACAGTTAGCCTCCCCTCCAACCCTACACACACCCCCAGGATTATCCTGGTTGATTATTTCACTCCATTCCCTTTGTTCAAACATTTGGGTGTTGTGAAAGCTCAGCAGGTGACTTTTCTGGACCTACGTTCACCTAGAGACAGCCTGGCATTTCTGCCCTCTCCTTGGGGACAACAAGGGTCAAGGAACTTTAAGACTGACTAAAATGTGTCGTGCACAAGTCCCCAGGGGAGGGAAAACAAGATGGGCTCCCAGGTGTTCCTGTGCTACAGGAAAGTCCTCCAGTCCACCTGAAAAACAATGGTGGCAGCCTGTGTGGTTCCTTTTGGAGGACCTGGAAGCTGCAGAGCTTTTCAAGTGGCCAAATATCTGCTAATAAGTACAGCAGATCACGGGGGTGGGGGTGGGGGGCGTGGAACAAGGACTACACTGAAGGTCTGTGAGGCTTTTCTGGGGACCTGGGAGTGATACCTTCAAACCACAGAATAAACAAGGATGATGAGAAGACATCAGCACTCATCTTGTCCAAGCCCAGAGAGGACAGAGGATTCACCCAAGATTGCAATGAATCAGGTGCCATGATAGGCTTAGCACCAGGATCCCTGTTTGTCCTCAATTTAATCCTTTTGGTTCCATCACAAATTAGTTTCACTATTTACAGTTCATAAAAACCTAGATGTTGCCCCATTTTCCTGAAGGACTTTGTGAAGAGCGGAGGGGTAGCTCTAAGACAGGAAAAATAGATAGATGGCTTGAGGGAGTATTTTGCCCTAGCACAGTGCACTGGCTTGGGATCCAACAGGACACCATTTTGGTATCCAGTTCCAAATAAGCTAACACAATCAAGACAGAAAGAATGTCTTACCTGTGCAAGACCATCTTTGCACAGTGGACACTTTGCATTGTGATCTAGGCATCTTTCAAGGCATTTTAAACAAAATGTATGTCCACAAGGTGTTGTGACTGGCTCATAGAATAATCTGAAATTTAGGAATCAAAATGGAAGAAACATGCAATAAGATGAAAAATAAAAGACAGAGCTAGTCAATGTTAAGGTTTTACAGTACTGGAAAATTCTGTGTAAGGGGGGGTGTCTAAAATAATTCCCTGCTGTTGCTGCACTTCAGAAAAGCATTTGCTTTTTTATTCCTGAGCTGGATTTTTTTTAAAAATGCATTTATCAACATTTATGACATAGCTAGATCATTTTGTAACATCAGTTCTAGTCAGTCTCTTCTGACTGGCATCCAAAATGTTTTTCCCTGTCAGATCCCAGAAAAATAGAGATTAATGCCCAGAGTGTCTGAATAGATTCCGTTCTAAAATATTTAGCAAACCTGTTCACCTAAAGATATGTAAACACACATACAGATAAACACACACACTCTGTCTCACACATTTACTCATTTAAGTACTTAATATCATATGTACAGTGCAAAAAGACTTGGCTTGTTTGCTAACCTTGACTCCATTTTTCACCTAAGCAATATTTACTGCCTGAAGGATCTCAATATTGCACCTGTAACAAATAGATGACTACCTTTTGTATGAATGGATCATTTTCTTAGAAGCAGTAGATAATACTGTCAATGTGTTTATTGATACACACACACACACACACACACACACATGCATATGCAGATCTGTCTCCATATACTTCAATTAGATCCCACTTTAATTGCTTTGCAGGAGCTGGATATTTTCAAAGCAATCTGGGGAACCTTTTAAAAAAGCTGTTCTATACATTCAGAGATTCATGGATTTACTTTGCTTAAAAAGAAAGGCTCACCTGCAGCAGGACCACTGGGTGGGGGCAGCTGAAGATGGTGGTTCAGAAGTGGGGCCCGCGCTCACCAAATGACAGACAGAAGGGAAAGACAGATGCCTGACCAGCCTCTTTTGACCTCACAGGAGTGTTCAGTTGAGAGGAAGATGCAGCCAGCTGCACAGCCCCCTCGTGTGGCCAGGAGGTGCAACAACAGCCTGGCGCACACAGCCAGGCTGAGCAGAAGGATCAAAATGTCAGAGAGGAAGAGTACCCGGAAAAAAACTGAACCCCCCCAACCAGAATGAAAGTGAGGTCCAGAGGGGAGGAAGTCGCTTCTAGTTGGCAGATCAAAGTCTATCCAATGTCCACCTTCCAGTGGCATGCTCCCTCTGTTCAAACAATGATTCTCGACCACTGCTGTTTGTGAGAATCACCTGGGGAGCTTTTCCTTTAAACAGCTTTACTGATGTGTAATTGACATGCATGAGCTTCACATACTCCAAGTTTAAAGTTTAGTGAGTTTTAAACTATGTGCACACCTATGAAACCATTTCCACGATCCAGGTCATGAACATATCCATCACCCCCAAATACTGCCTCATGTTCCTTTGTAAATCCTACCTCCTGCACCCCTCTACCAGTTTCTACCACCATCTCGGGAACTTTTAAGCACCATACAGTTGCCAGGGACCACGCCTGCAGAGATTCAGATCTGTTGGTCCAGGGTAAGGGCCAGGCATCCGGATTTTTTTTTTTTTTTAAAGCTCCTGGGTGGTTTTAATTAAAGTGCAACCAGGATTGAAAATCACTGGATTCCACAATCTTACTAATCTCTGCACAGATGAATCCTGTACTGGTCTCCAAACTGAATTATCAGAGCCACCTGTAGAGCTTCAAAAACAGACACCGTGAAGCTCCACTGGGTCAAGTGTGCGATTTAGCGGGTCAAAGGGAGGGACAAAGATTTGATATTTTTAACAAGCCAGTGAAAGACTAGCAGCTGCTGGCACATTCCCCTCTTTCTTGATTAAAAAAATTCTAGTGGAATTTGAGGGAAAAGCATCTCGTGGGAAAGAAATGAATAGTTTCTTAAGAGAAATCAGTTTAAATTTAACAAGCTATCCACGAAACGGATTCTCACTTATTCATTTAGCAAACGTGCTCTGCGTGCTGACGCAGAACTAGGTTCTGGCAGTATGACAAGTACAAGAAGGCATCTGACTTCTAGGAGACGAGAGGACACACACTGAACAGGTCATTGAAAAAGTGATATTTAATAAGTCTGTACCAGTACAAATAATAATTGTTAAAGTGTTGAAATTAGAAAAAAAAAAAAGCACATGAAGGTCTGGAGTAGGAGACAGACTTTTGATAGGTTCACTTTTTCTACATTTTGAATGTTATATTCCTGTTTTAGAAAGCAGCTCATTTGTTAAACAGAATTAATATATTTTAGTTATTAAATTTGGCAAAAAGTTATTTGGCCAGTTATTAAATTGGCCAAAACGTAAGATTAATTTTCAAAAAACACTATGTTGGCGGTCCTAGCCAGTGTACTAAGGAAAGAAGAAAAAAAATTTTAAGGATTAGAATGGAAAACACCAAATCTGTCATTATTCACACATGGTGTGATGGTGACCTGGTCAAATCTAAAAGAATCCAGAGAGGGTACTGGGTGGCTCAGTCAGCTGAGTGTCCAACTCTTGGTTTCGGCTCAGGCAGTGATCTCAGGGTCATGGGATCGAGCCTCCTGTCAGGCTCTGCGCTCAGCAGGGAGTCTGCTTAAAGAATGACTCCCCCTTTCCCTCTGCCCTCCCTGGCTCCTTTCTCTAAAACACATACATTTTTTTAAAAAACATTTGAAAATCTACAGACTGATTATTAGAATTTGTAAGAATTGATATATTAACAAGGATGTTAATAAATATACATACACACACAACTGTATTCTATACACCAGCAAAAAAAACATAAGAAAACGTATTTTTAAAAAGGTAACATTTACAGTCACATTTAGAAATCAAGTGTCCAGGAAGAAATCCAACAAAAGCTGTACAAGACCTATGATGGAAAGAACTATAAATACCTCATTGAAAGGAAGTAAAGAAGACCCAATTAATCCCAATAAAAATCCCAATGGCTTATTTCAGATGTTTGTTTTGACTTGACAAGTTGATTTCTAAACGGTATAAGGCAAGGCAAAGGGTCAAGAGGACCAAAGACACTTCTAAGGGCAGCACTGTGGGAGGACTGGCTCTACCAGACATCAGACCTTATTATAAAGCTGTAGTGATTAAAACAGTATAGGGCTAGCACAAGGACAAATCCGTAAATAGACTAGAAAGCCCAGAAATAGATCCAGACCCAGATTCTTCGTTTATGACAACTGTGGCACTTCAAAGCAGAGGGGGGATTTTTCAGTACATGAGTAGCATTCTCAATAAATGCTATTTGGGATAGCGGGCTGTCTGTATGGGGGAATGAAGTTGGGTTGTTCTCACACCATACACAAAAATCACTTTCATGTGGGCTGGAAAGGTAAATGTGAAACAGTGAAGCTTTTAGAAGACATAAAAGAATATCTTGATGATCTCAAGGTAAAAGAAAAAAGATTTCTTGGGCAAAACATGCACAAGGAAAAAAAAGCCACTAACTATAAATGAAAAGATTGATAAATTTCATTGCATTAAAACAAAGAACTTGTAAGTTCTTTAAAGGATGCCATGAAGAGAGCAAAAAGGCAAGCCACAAGTGGGGGAAAGTATTTTTAGCACACATGACTAACGGGGGGCTTGTGTCCACAACATACATAAAGCTCCTAGAAGTCGGTAAGAAAAAGAGAGATAACCCAATCAAGAAGGAAAAAGATTTATATGCACCAGCATACATAGAAACTTCTCATAGCAACGTTGTCCATAACAGCTCCAAACTAGAAACAGCCCAAATATCCTTCTGAAATAGAACAGAGGAAGAAACTGTGGTAGATTCATACAATGGGCCACTATACATGAATGAAAATGAACAATCATCACCAGTACACAGTAACGTGAATAAACCTAATACTGTGGAAAAGAAGCCAGAACAAAAAGAAATGTGTTCCGGATAGTTCGATTTATATGAAGTGTTTTAGAAACAGGTAGAACTAAATTATACCATTTAGAGTTGCATACATGGGTAGGGGGTAAAACTGTTTTTAAAAAAGAAGAGAGAAAAATCAAGAAAGACAGTGGCTTCAGTGGGCAAGGGGCAAAGAGATGTGATTCAGAAGTGGCCCACAGGAGGCTTGTGGGGGTCCTGGCCACATTTTATTTCTTGAACTGAGAAGGACTGTATGAGTATCCTCCCTACAGAATTTTGTTAAGAGAGTACAATTTTAATTTTATGTACTTTTCCACCATGTGTGTTTCACAATTTAGAATGTTTCTCACAAGTGTAATTTGCAGGCGGATTTGGAAACCATTGCCGTGAGCTCCTGCAGCAGCCAAATCCAGAAAGTCCCACTTCCCCAGTAATTTGAGTCCTATGAATCTGAAAATTTGTTACACACCTTAGTCAATGACACTAATGATGATGATGATTGAGGAATCTGTACCTGCTGAACTGTTTTTTCCCGAGAACTTCAAAATCGGGCCTTTTGTAAAACAGCAGTGGCATCACTGGCTAATTCACTGCAGTAAATACTGACATTTAATGAGCAGATGAACGAAACAGACCCAAAAGGAAACAGCAACTCTCAGCAAGAACTGTGATTAAAATGCCCCCCGAGCTGAGTGGTCGCCGACGGGAAGGCTGCCAACAGACACTGCATAATGACTGTTTTGAAATAATTCAAAGTTCAGATGCTCAGAAGATACCACCTTTTAAGACTCAAGTCGCTTCTATATTCGGGGCTACGCTGCTCCTCTCCAAAGGATGATGGAGTAAAGTGACAAGAGACAGAGGGAGTATATTTCTCTTGCGGTTCTTGGTGTGTGTAATACTGTTTTTCAAATAAATTAACTTCATGTATTACTACTGAGGAAATTAAGACTCAGACAGGTTAAGCGACTTGCCCAAGGTCACACAGCTAGCTAGGAAGTAGCAGGGCTTGGGGTGTGAAGTCACACCTTGTTCCCCAGCTCATCTTCCTTCTCCACTATATGACACAGCAGCAACAGCGTGCACACCTATATCTAGAACAGACATCATCCATCCGTGTGTAGACATACCGACAACACAGTTCTCTCTCTCCCCATTCCAGAGAGAGAGAGAGAGAGAGAACTCTGTATATAGAGATAGAGCTAGATATAGGTATATACTTGAAGTCCTCTCCATTTTATTTACCACTAGGTAATGATTACAGGAAACACTTGAGGGAGACATTTATAAATCAGAGTAGAGTCAGATTTTCTCACAAGAAAGCATTTTACATTGTCACAGTGGTGGAGTAAACAATAGTAATAATAAATGCTTTCAGTTACATGTCAGCCCAGATAAAATGCTTGGCTTGTCTAGAAATAGCTATCTTTTCCCACCAGTTACATCCTTGTATTGTGTTCTTTTGCTGCTATCAAAGGAGAGCGAAGAGGGAATGAGAAGGAGGGGGGTGGAGAAAGAGAAAGAAAAAGAGAGAGGGAAGGAAGGAAAGAGATGGTGGGGCCGACTCCTTAACACCCAGCTATTTGAGTAGCTAAAACTAGGTTAAATACAAAGTTTTCATTTCAATTGACAAAGAGGTCACTGGGCCATTAGGTAACTGGTTCAAATATCAAGCATTCTTGTTCCACATCTCGAAATATCCTTGTCACCCCAAAGGCGATGTTCCACAACAGCCCCAGAGGGGGCCCCCACTGGTGAGAGATTCCAGCTGGCTAAATCTCAAGGGGTTTCCAGTCACGAAAGAATGGGGGGCAGAGTTCTGAGGGGTTAGAATTAGGAAACAACTTCCCTCAACAGAGCTCTCCCAATTCAGCCAGGGGAACTTGGGAGACAGGAAAGTGTCTCATGACGACACGCTCCAATTCTTATCCCACTCACTTTTTCCACCCTTTTCCCTGTAAGATGTACAAGCGGCTCCCGAGTTTTCCTCTAGAGTCGGATGAACTTTGCACTCCAACTTGTCTTCTACTAACGCAGTGCCACGGGACTGGATTTCATTCTAGAGACTCGCAGAGGAGGTACAAATGTCTAGTTTCATGACCCAGTAGATGGTTTGAAAATATCTCAACCCTTAGACACCCTCTCCCCCAAAGACACATGAGGGTCATAATAGAACCTGACAATAATCCTAATGACAATAAAAAGGAAAAAAAATCACTAGAGGTGGAAACAGGAACTTTGACAAGACTGTATTCAAACAAAGCATGCACAAGAAATTGCTTCTGTCAACATCTGATTTCTGCCTTACAGATAAACCCTGTTGGGAGGGTGTTTCTGACTCAGGACTATAGTTTTTTTTTTAAGGTTTTGTTTATTTATTTGAGAGAGAAGGAAAGAACACAAATGGGGGGAAGGGCAGAGGGAGAGAGAGAGAGAGAGAGAGAGAGAGGCAGACTCCCCATTGAGTGGGAAGCCTACATGGGGCTCGATCCCAGGTCCCTGGGATCATGACCTGAGCTGAAGGCAGATGTTTAACTGAGCCACCCAGGTGTCCCAAGGGCTACAGTTAAGAGCCTTGCGGCCAGAAAAGCTCTCTGGACTTGGCGGGTTCCTCTGCACTCTGAAGCAGCTGGGGTCCCCTTAAAAGTTACCAGCCTATATACTACAGCTACCCCAAACAAAGATGGGCTTTTGTTTTGAAGTCTCATTTAGAACAGAGGGGCAGGATAAGGGAAATAATGGCTTTTAAGCTCAGGGTGAGCAAACCAGAAGGGGGTCTTATCCTCTTGGTGTTTATTTCTTGGAGCAAATTTCTAACCCTTCTCTGAAGCCCCCTGTTGAGATCAGGGACAAACAAGATGAAAGGGAGAAAGCAGAGGAAACAGAACAAAAGAACTCCAACCTCAGGATTCTGAGCCCTCGGCAAAAACACAAACAGGATGAGTCTGTGTGTTTGATTTTGTGTTGGCTGGATCTTGGGAGGAGTATTAAGGAAGATACGTCCAGCCAAAGACCTGGACTTTCTGAACAAGCTAAACCAAGTCTAGCAAAGTCTGACAACCTGAAAGACTGTGGCTTAGAGGAATGATGGTGGAGGTCCCCTTCTTTGCTTGGAAGCAGACGTTCTGCCTCGTATCCTGGCTCCTCCGTGACCCACCTGACGCTTTGTTGTGAGGGGGACGGGGAGCTGGTCAAAGGGAACTGGTAACATGACCCATCCTGCTCTCACCTACTCCACCTAAAACTCCCCAATTGTATCTGGAAGGCTTTCTTTCGGTGCTGCTGTATTCATCTGCCCAACAGTTCATTTTCAGGTCTGCCCGAGCTCAGAAGCAAATCTGACAATTCGATTTTTTTTTAAGATTTTATTTATTCATTTGACAGACAGAGATCACAAGCAAGCAGAGAGGCAGGCAGGCAGAGAGAGAGAGAGGAGGAAGCAGGCTCCCCGCTGAGCAGAGATCGGTGCAGGGCTAGATCCCAGGGCTCTGAGATCAGGAAGGCAGAGGCCCAACCCACTGAGCCACCCAGGCAATTATTTTTAAGAGGAAGAAAAAGTACATGTCCAGGTAATGGGCTCCTTACTCATTTTTATGCGTACGGTAAAAGTCCTCCAGATACAAAAGCACATGATTAATATGGAAGGCATATGTGCTTGCAAAGGGCAAGAAAACACCCCAGGATCCTTGGGGGTGGCGCTGGATCCCACTGTGTGGTAGACCACAGGATTTTTCTTAACATCTCTTGGGTCAACCATCTTAATAACTTTTATACAAATGTCTCAGCCTTCTTTTAATGCTATTTTGGAAAAAAAAAAAAAAAGCACTTTTCAGAATCTACCGAAATCTGTGGACCTTTGGAAACACACACACACACACACACACACACACACACACACACTCTCTCTCTCTCTCTCACACACACACACACACACACACACACATTTTTACATACAACTTCAGGGAATTCACAGATCTTTGAGAATCCATACAAAGAACTTCCTCAGGGGTCCGTGGGCTTAAAGAATCTCTGGTCTAGAAAAAGAGTTAACATACATGGAGTATTTATTATGTCAGGCACTATTCTAAGTGTGTTTTAAATAGATTCTCTCGATTAATCCTAACAACCTCATAGGCTGGGTACTACTCTTCTCTATTTTACTGATGACAAAACAGTGGCAGAGAAAAATCACTTGCTCTAGGTCAAACAGCCAGTAAAGTGGCAGAGCCAGGGTTCAAGCCCAGGCCATCTGGCTTTGGAGCACCTCCTCGTAGCCACAAAGTCACAGCTGTGAAAGGAACTGAACTAAAGTCCTATTTTTCACACAGCCCAAGCTTGTACCAGCTTCCTTTTTCCCGAGGGGGGTGGGCAGGTGTGTGGATAATTCGCTTCCCCACTGGGTATAAAAGGGATGCCTGGCCAAGTGATATTGTTCTGCTACTGATATTGTTCAAAACGAAAACCAGTCAGGCCCTCCATTTGGCTTCCAAAGAACAGGCCTATGGCATTGACATTAGCCCTTGAGCTTTGGGATCTTGATCTAGTAGGTGAGACTGGTTCCAGGGTCATGAACTCAAATACCTACAAGGTACCAGGAAAATAATGCAAATATGAGACACAGGCAATTGAGAGAGAGGGGAACCATGGCCAACTAGAGAGTGTCTGTCCTCTCTCTAAACATTCACATTTAACAACAACCCCCCCCAAAAAAATCCCATGAAGGCCAAACCAAAGACATTCAGAGTGTGGCCCTAAGTGTGAGCTCTGAGTAGACCATTTCCTTCCCACTCTTTAGGTATCTCCAAGTCAGGAGTATAGGGAATATAACCTGTAAGCAAGGGACACAAGCTAGCCCACGTGACCAACAACAGCATGATTTTCATTCTGTTAGAACCATGCTTTTCCGTGCTAACCAACCAAACATAGGTCACTAGCCCAAAGGTCCGGAGTCCCCAGAAGAAGAAGCCTTGGGCAATAAGTGATAGCCCCCATCACATACCTCATACACAGGGCGCATTCAAGGTCAGACGCATCCACAAAAGATGGCAGTGGAGCACTGACAGCAGCCTCGGCCCCCTGCTCAGCCAGAGGATCTGTGATTTAGAAAGCAGTAAGTCAGAGATGGACCAACCTTACTTTCACAGACAGCACTTCTGAGGCAAGAGAACCCCATGGGTGTTTCAGCTTGCCGCTCTCAACCTGCCTCCCAGAGGGTAGATGCAGTGGCCACCCGAGCCACCGGGAGTGGGATACCCGGAAAGAGGCTCTGGGAGGCTTCCGGCAGCCCCACAGGAAGAAAAATGTGAGTCTGGGAATATCCAAGAGCCCTGGGGGCTTGACTCCAGTGCAGCGGGCACCTCACTCCACAGCAGCAGCAGCAACAGCAATCCCATGGCCTGAGCCAGGTCTTCAAGGCTGGTTCTGAATCCCAGCCCTGGCAGCCTGTCTTGGAAAGACATGAGGCTGCGGCTGCTGCTTCTGATGCCTACCACTGGGCACCCAACTGGGAGGGAGGAGGGCAAGGCCTGGTCACACCACCCCGTGCCTCCATTCCTAGAATGGAGACGAGGGTAGGGGCAGGTGGGCCTGGGAAGAGGCGACACCACCAAGGGCGTGAGGTGTCAGTAGTCGATACGGGCCCTGACTTTATGCCTTGGCTTTTCCTTATTATTAGTGAAGCCCAACAGTGTGCTAACAACCATGTGGGCTCTTTCAAAGGCCTCACGGCACCCCAAGGTGGCACAGCTCAGTGCCAGAGCTGGGCCACACACCCAGAGTCGGCGGAGCCCGCCGAGTCCCCCACAGAGGCTAAGTGACCGGTAGATGCCTGTGAGTCCTGGCCCTGCCCCCTCCAAGCCCCTTTCTCCCTGGGGAGAGTCAGTACCTGGCTTCAAGGCTTTTGCAGGCACCTCTGGATCTTGGGTTTCAATTTGACAATGCTTCCTTTTCTTTTCGTGGCATTTGCCAGCCTTGGTGGAGGCAGCTTCTGCAGAGGCCGCGTCCCCCTTCTCCGCCTTGTCTCCTGCCTGGCCTTTCTGGTCGCCTTGCTTCCCCTCCCCCTCTACTTTAACTGGGTTTGCCAGGCTGCCGCGGTCTCCCCCCGCAGCTGCTTCCTCCTGACTAGAACAGCGTGGGAGCTCCGGGTTGTCCTGGACGGAGAAAGAGCCGAATGTCAGTATCACCTTAGGACCAGCATCGTCCTCTGACACTGCTACCGACTGGGGACAGAAAGAAAACTACAGAGCCCTGATCGCTGAGTAGACACACAGCTTAACTGGGGTGGGGGGGGCAGTCAGAAGACATACTTCCTACTTCCGACCACCCAGCATCGGCAAAGAAGGCATGCCGGGCCTGGGTGAAACAGAAGAACTTCCCTAGGCAAGGACAGAAAAGCGCGTAGAGGACAGACACCTTGGGCTGTGGTGAAGGGGACAGATAGAGAGTGGGGCACCTTCCCCTCTCCTGGGCAAATCTTTCCCCAGTTACCACCTGAGGGAAACCAAGGCACGCAATGAGCGTGGATCCTATCTCCCAATCTCCTGCCACTCTCTCTGCCACTTCAGGCCATCTGAGAGCCCCACCTCCAAAGGGACTTTCGCTAAGGCTTTGGCACAGGTGTGTTCACAGGCCTGCGGAGTTCCCTTGGGTTCCAGAGCTCTGCGTTATACCAGTCAAAAGAACTCCGTGTCATACTAGCCAAAAAACAAACTACTCTTTTGACTAGATTTTGAGTGAGATGTCTGAAAAAGAGACAAGTCACTTGGCAAAACGACCAATAATGTCCCTAGTCTTTTCAAGACTTTTTGTCCAGGAGAGGGCATTTGACAATGGATCTAGAAATAAATCCAGTGACAAGGTGTTTGCAGATTTATCTGGCGAACCCTGAACTCTGCTCTAAATCCATAGTCCGCAAGTCCCAAAATGCTCATGTTGTTTTCTTTCCCTTCAACCCCTAGTCCCTCCAAATGGTAGACAGATGGAAAATGGGGAGTGTATAGTCGGGAGAGGATGGTGAGATGAGAAGAAAAAGGATATGGGGTTTCTCAGTCTCTAACCTGGGGAGATCAGGGGATCTGCAGCCCCAGAGCCGTGTGGCACCCTCCACTTCCTCTATGCCCCGAGCACTGTCCACATGGGGGTACACTGCTTTGCAATGCAAAGTTTATGTGGAAGCCCAATTCCCCTTTCCCCACAACTGGCTCACCCTGGAAAGCCAGGGGTGCCATCTTCCCTCACTTCTGATTGAGCTGCAGTGAGAAGTCACTCCAGGCACTTCTTCAGGCAACTAAGCGTTCTCAGTCATCTACTGATGATCTCAAACATTACTGAAATGCACTAGGTGTTCTCTGACTTCTGAAGATACTCGGTTCTGCCCCGTTTTTTGTTTTTGTTTTCTTAAGTCAGGCACACTTGCATTTTATTCCTTTTTAAGAGCGGGGAGAGAAGCAGGGGAAAATATAAGTTTCCTGCCTGTCAGAGAACCCAAGAAGCCGTGGAGATCACAGGGCTTCCACACAGGGGAAGAACACACGGCAAGGATTGGGGCGTGTAGGGAGACCATTGCCTCAACGTGCCTAGGTTTTCAGGGCTAAATTCTGTCTTCAAGTCTGGACTTCTGAGCCCCAGCTTCTGCCCACTTACTCTCTGCTGAGAAAGCCGGGGCCTAGAGCCCATTCCTCCGTGGTTCTGTTTTCTTGTTCCCAAAGATGGGCACAAATACCCATCTCCCTCCCAGGGACTTAACTCTTCCCAAATTGCTTCCCTCTTCCCAGCTGCAACTACGTCCTGGAAGTCTACTGATGTGTAAGACTCCATGGGGGAATATAAAATTACCTCTACTTGGGGATCAAATGGGGTTGTCTTTGCACAGGGAACTCCGCTGGTGCTCAAAGACCAGCAGCTTGAACAAACAAAAAAAGCAGGAAAGGAGGGGTTGTTAGGCCTCTTCCCAGGCTCCACCCCTAAGCTGATAAAGCCGCCTGGATTGAATGGTTCCAGGGGAAGCGGGCCAACTCCTTTTTCCTTCTGTCAAATCTCTCTCTTAGCTGGATCTGATCAAGAACTGAAAAAATGAAGGTAATAAACCAAACCCCCCTGGGACCATGCCTGAAATCTGGTTTTATCTGTAAGAAATAACCTTCTAGCAAAGAACACAACCACTAGTGAATCCATTTCTTCCTTCTCAGGAACCGAAGGAGAGGTAGGGCTCACTCCCACGTTTGCCCACACAACAGCCAAATGAAGCATCGCGAGCGAGCTGGGTGAGTTGAGTTTTACCTGTGACAACTTTGGTAGATTATGACTGGTGCCTTCAGTAGCCATTGATTCTACGTGTTCCTTTAATCTAGGGTGAGGTGCCAACAACTTCAGGATATCGGGAAAATGTTCCTGAGAGTCCCCCGGGACTGATGGTGAAAAGAAACTAAGGAGAAGCTGTGACATAAAACAGAAGACTTCACTGCTTAAGTTTCTACAGGTGCTTGGGTGGTGGGGGTGGGGGAGGGGGAGGCAGGGGCAGGGGACACAGCTCGTAGGGTGAAACTCCAGGGAAGCAGCCTGGAACCAGAGACCCCAACGTACCAGGGCAGGGGGCCTCAGTTTGGCGTGCACCCGAGCTACCTGGGGAGCTAATGAACACCCCAGGTTCCAAGTTCCCACGCCTGGCTCCCCCAGGTCTGAAGTGTGGCCCTAGAATCTGGATCTCAAAATGGCATCACAGATGACTTTGTCATCCTAGCCAAGTTAAGAGCCATCACTCCCATGCTACCATTCTGTAGAAATAGCTGCAGTGGGAATTCAAGACCTATCTAGGAGGAAAGACACAGAGAGGTGAAGGCAGGAGGCAAACAACATGGCGGGGACCTGCAGTCACGTCCATAGCAGCCCCGTGGGTAGAAGCCTACACACATCCTCTAGGTTCCTCCATGTCTTCCCCCTACCAGCCCATTCTGCCTCCTCCTCCTCGGACCATCCTCCTTGGACCTTTAATCCCTTCCACAGTGAAGTGGTGGGAAGAGCAGAACCCAGCCTCTCCTCCCCCATTCTGGCCTTTACTGTGCAGAGACTCCTGGGTAACTTCAGGTACTGGAGGCACGCAGGCTCCCGTCTGGGGCAGGTTGCCCTTGTGGTTGGAGAAGGTGGGGAGCAGGGGAGGTGGCAGGTGAAGACACAGAAGACCCAGCAGGGTCTGGGAGTCAAGGATATGTGTTCTCGTGCAGGCTTCCCCACGAGCTGCCCGCATTCTTGCTTCAATTCTCCCCTGTGCCAGCACGGGTTACAGACAGACGCGTGGACATACTGCATGTAACACGAAACACAAGAAAGCAGCTCACTTGGCTTCCAGCACACATGGAAGTGTTTACCACTGCGCAGCCGCTGCGGTGTCTGGAGACCCACTAAAGGGCGCTCCACGCCCTTGCTCAGGGGAACAGGGTATGAACTGATCAAGGGAGGCTGACAGAGACTCCGACCACTCTGTCTGGTTTAATTTGTTCCCTTGCTGGCCCCTGGCAGTGCCTTCACAGGCTCTTTGAGATATCAGCACTTTCCACAGAGCCAAAGCCTGCTCAGTGTCCAGCGCCAGCTCCAGCGCCTCAGCTCGGGGCCCTCGATGTCACTGGTCCGTTCCAGCTCTCTGCTGCACCATAACGGAGCGCCTTACACTACTCGGTCTCGCCCGAGTCTCAGATCGTGCCACACACCTGAGTCTTTCTCTCTAACCAGGTGCCCAGCTTCTGGAGGCCCATGACCACGTCCAGTACATACTCATTACCCCGGATGGAACTGAATTGAGACACTTATCCATCCCAGGGCCCAGGCAGAGGCCAAGCGTTCAAGTCCCAAATCCTCAGACAGATCGCAGTTTCCTTCCAGCTCTGGGAAACCCACTTCCCAGGTGGAAGTTGTCGCTAAAGGAGTGAGGCGAGGAGGTACTCACAGTGCCCTGGGGCCACAAATGCCAGCTTTCAGAGGCCCCTCCTCCCCAGGAACCAGAGCTGACCTTCCGAAGCCCTCCTGAGGGGCCCAAAGGACCAACCACTTCAGAAGCAGTGTCCCTAGGATTCTCACCCAAAGAGCACGGGGCTTGCTTGCCGGTAGAAGCACCGGCTGATGTATGCAAGTGTTGAGTCACTGTGTTGTACACCTGGAACTGATGTAACAGTGTGTGTTAACTAACCGGAACTGAGAGAAGAACTTTTGAAAAGAGAGCATGGTGCTTTTCAGTGGCAGCCGCACAGCATCCCAAGGGACACGGTTAAAAGGGCAGAGCATGGACGGGGGTGGGAAGGGGGCAGAGGGGAGAAATTGAAGGAGACAAGGCAGAAACAGCAACAGCACTTCGCTTCTTCCCTTCACTACCTAAGACCGCATTCTAGACCTTCCCAGAGGCTTTGGGAAACAAAAGTTGGGGTCAACACTGAGTGAGAATAATCATTCCACACGAATGAAAGTCATTTCCACTTCAGTGTCAGCCTTAGAAAGACCCGAATGGGTCAAGAAGGGGAAAGAAAGAATCCGAGGTAAAAACAAACACTAAAAAGAAACCTAGGCCTGGGAGTGCCTAAGGGAGCCGATTCCTGCCGAGTGAACCTGGACCACCTTTGTCAAATCTTCAACCCTGAAACTGGAACGGGACAGTAAGTAAGAAAGGCCGAGGGCCCTTGGGGTTCGTATACGGCTGCCATGGCCTCATCACAGTCAGTGGAAATTCGCCTCTAAATTCTCTGCCCCGCTTCAGAACTCCAGGACACTCATCATGGACATATGTGCCCTTGTGTTGTCTGGCATTTTTAGTGCACTGTATGACACATGCAGGGCTGGAGGGTCCTTGAGGACCGAGACGGTGGCTTATGCCTCTTTGGGTCTCCAGAGCTTAGCATGGCCCTTGCCCCTATCCCGTCAGGCGGTTGAGGAAGTGACACTAGCAGGTCTACAAAAGTGGCTGGCAAGAGAGGTCGACCCAGCTGATGACACCAGAGCCTCTCAGGCCAAGTAGGAAATGGAAATGGATGAACAAGAGTAGAGAGACCACTCGCCCCTGGATCTGACCCCTGCCTCTGCTGGCCTTTGCACGCTCTGCCCCCAAAGTCAAGATTCTTCTAACCAACCTTTGGCCATCCCCCGCCCCCAGAACCGGATGGTGCCACTGCTGCTCTCCACCCCACCCCCTCAGCGAGCACCAAGCCCCCTGGCATGTCCTCCTGGGACGAAAGAATGGTGGAATGGCTAAGAAGGCAGACCCTGGAAGCAGATAGAGTTGGGTTTACATGCCTTTTCAGCAATCACCAGCTACATGATCTCAGGAAGTCATCAAATCTCAGCTTCCTCATCTATCTCCTCGGTAATGTGGGGGATAAGTAAGAGCAGCTACCCTCATAGGAATGCTGTGGGGGTCAAATTACATCCTCCACAGAAAGCCCTAGCATAGTGCCTGGTGCACTGGAAATGCTGGATAAATGTTAGGTGTTATTATTATTATTATTATTATTATTATTTACACCATGGACCACACTTAAGATTCACAGCCTGGAGCAATTCTCGGCCACCAGTACTCCTCTCAAGGACACCCTGTCCACTTTTAAACCAGGTCAAAGCAACCTTCCAGAGAAGAAATCTGTGCAAGGCGCAACCTCCAGAGCTTGACTTCTCCTAGTTCACTGATGTTGCTAAAGATTCCTTTCTGGAACCTTCGGAAAGCAATCCTTCTCTTGCTCCCTTTCTTTACCCATGGCTCTGCCAAACCTCGCTGGGACAGAGGCAATTGAGACAGGTGGTGGACCAGGGGGAGGAGCACAAGGAGGGTAGAGGCCACCACCGACTCTCAGCATCTGACTTCCGGGCCAGTTAGCCCCACCGTGAAAGCACACTGTGGAACAGAAAGCACTGCGCTCCCAGAGCTGGGGACGCTTGAGCCCTTCAGGAGGGTCAATGTTTCGTGAATTAACAAAACAAAACAAAACCACCACATTCTCCGGGGATTCAAGAGTTGGAATGACGGCTTGGATTATATCGTCATGGTCCCTGACTTACATTCGTGAGACAGTGTGTGTTCTATTTCTTGTGAAGGCTGAAGTCTGGAGTTCTGCATATAGCAGGGGAGATGGTGACCAGCATCCTTTCCTGGCGAGGAGCTCACCTGGTGGGGTGGGTGAAGCTGTGACTCAGCCAAAGCAAAGTTCTACAACTCTGGGCAGCCCCGCAGCCCTGACCTCTCCATCAACAGCCAGATCCTCCTCAGTGAGCCGCCACCCCCATGTTAACTTGTCTGGTTTGCTTTGGGTGGTTTTCCTACTCACAACCCAGACCCAGACTAGAAGAAGCAAGAGTATTCCTCGGAGGCTCCTCCAAAAATGCGGGAACGGCTCCATCGGATTGCACATGCCAAGAGGATGGTGTTTCTAGGCAATTGGCTCTTGTGTCTCCTTCCTGCCCCCTTAACCAAGGGAGCCACCCACTCAGGGCCCTAAATGCCAGGGACGGCAGTTCCCTCACTTCCCTCTTTGGAGAAGACAGAGAAGTGGGAGCCCACTGGGCAGCTGGACCTGACATCATCTCAACTCACCCTCTGGGCTTCAGATCTTGCTCTTTTGTTCTTTCCATCCAGGGACACACAATACAGAAACTCCCTTAGTGCTTCCTCCACCTTGCCTAAGGTGGCTAAGGCTTGTGCTTTTCTGAAGTGTGCCTGGAAGAAAACATTAGCATTCAATCCTGTTCTTATTCACCTACCGACTTATTGACCCTAGCCAAACACTTAATGAGCAGTCATTACTGTGTGAAGGGTTTTAGAAGGACTGCCTTCTCTATAGTCCTATCATGTAGGCAAAAGTTCTGAAGCCCATTTTACAGATGAAACCGAGACCCAGAAAAGTGACTTGCCCAAAGGTAGTACAGCTAGTAAATTGTGGACTCACGGTTTAAGTCTGGGACTGGCTGATACCAAAGTCCAGTTTCTTAACAACTGAGCCAAACGACCTCCCGCTGCCCCACTGTTGTAGTGAGGGCACTGCCAAACATAGCAAGAACCCTCATTTAAGCACGTACTATCCAGCTTCCAGAACCCACCCAGAAAGGCCTTTCTATTAACTAGTCTGTCAAGCAAAGACCTAGTCCGCATTACTGGCTGAATGATCGCCTATACTTGCTGATCATTTTTCAGAAGAGGCCCAAGGAAAGGACATGACCTCCCCAAGACCTCAAGGTATAATTAGTGGCAAAGCTGGAAGTAGAACTGGGGTGCAGGACCCCCAGAATGTTCTTCCCTGCAAAGCTGATTTTCCTTCAGAGGGCCAACCAGAGACTGAGCAAATGCTTTCCCTCCTGTGGGCTCAGCTCACTTCTGTTCCCTTCCCACACCTTTAAAAAGTATAAAGAAGATTTGGGGGCACCTGGGTGGTTCAGTTGGTTAAGCATCTGACTCTTGGATTCGGCTCAGGTCCTGATCTCCTGGCTTGTGAGATCTAACCCTGCATCAGGCTCCCCACTTGGTGGGAGTCTGCTAGAACATTCTCTCCCTCTGCCCCTTACCCCCACCTTGCATGTGCGCACTCTCTCTCTCTCTCTCTCTAATAAATAGACAAATCTTTAAAAAAAAAGTATAAAGAAGTTTTAGGGCTCTCAGAGGTCTCTGCCCAACTGTCCCAGCAGAGAAAGTCTTGAGGTAGCAGAAGAGCATCCTGGGGAAGAGGGAGGAGCAAAAAAAGAAGTGGAAAGATGGCAACATTCTCTCCGTGCCTTGGGACAGGTGGCCGTTGCAACTTGGCTGGGAGGGTGTTGCTCTTGAGTCATCTAGGGTGCCCTTCGGGGGTCTACTCCCCACTCTCTTGCCTCTATGGCTGACCCTGAGTCTAACTTAAAGAAGAAAACGATCCAGGTTGCACCTGCTGGGCGCTCCCAGCTTCCCCTCCTAACATGCTTCTACAGACCCTGGGGTGGTGTCCTCTGGCTCTGGCCTGGCTACAGGCTCCATAGGCAGGGATCTGCCTTCTTGAGCTGTGGCCTCTGCTCCAAACCTCTTGAGGTCCTCTCCTACGCCCCCCATCCTCTTCCTGGAGCCTGATCTTGGCTGATACCTGGGTATGATGATACGATGATGGCTTCCTTCGTTGCTCCTCCCAGCACCATTTACCAGGGGTCCCCTGGAGAAAGGCTTGTATGACATTTCAGGACAGCTAGAGGGGATAAGTGTTGGGAGACCGGAGAGGCCTCTAGGACCCCTCCAATCATACCAAATAGCAGCCCACATATTCCACTTGCTCGGGACAGCCAGCCCACCCACTGAGAGCTGTGCCACCTGCAGGATAAGTTGGAATACCACGGCACCTGGCTGGACTGCCTGGACTAGGGCTGCAGGAGGTGTACCTCGCCCCTAGGGGCATTGTACACAGAAATGATGAGAGGTACGCGAATTGGGGTATGGGCTGGTTTTGAATCATATAGATCAGTTCAAATCTTCTCTCAACCCTCAAGACAATACCATTTGTTCTCTGCACTGCCTCTCCGCTTACCCCAGCACTTTGGGGAAATGAAACTCCTGTTTACAACTTCCACCAACTCTGATTTCACTGGGGAAGTCACTTTTCCCATTTCATCTTAAATGGTCCGCTACTCCTTAGCCCTGCTTCGCACTGTACCATGAAGGCTCCCACCCTTAGGCCCTAGGTTTAGGGTGGGAGCAGAAGAAGCTGCAAGGGAAGTCTTACCCCCAGGCAGCTTCCTGACCTGCACAGCTATAAAGCAGATATGTTCTCACTGAAGCTCCTTTGGGTCAGACACTGGTGATTTTTAGTAAACCATAAATCTGTCCCTTGGGAAGGAGCACATACTACTCTGCCATAACCCATGAAAACCTTCTCATCAAAGTACATAAGAGCTTCCCTCTGACACTAATGGCCCAGCACGCAGGTCCACAAATGCTTTATCTAAGGTTCCCAGTTCCAGAAACAGTCTGATAGTCCAAAGTTTCACAAGCTCGGCGTCAAAAGTTATTAGGTGGCAAATATATATGATATAGAATATGTCATAGTCTCCATCTCATTTATTTTTTTTTAAAGATTTTATTTATTTATTTGACAGAGAGAGATTACAAGTAGGCAGAGAGGCAGGCAGAGAGAGAGGAGGAAGCAGGCTCCCTGCTGAGCAGAGAGCCCGATGCGGGACTCGATCCCAGGACCCTGAGATCATGACCTGAGCCGAAGACAGCGGCTTAACCCACTGAGCCACCCAGGCGCCCCGTCTCCATCTCATTTAGTGTGAATTTTCATGTAAGGTACGGCAGAAATATTAGTGTGTATGATTGTGGGATGTTGTCCAGAGCTCCCGGAGGGTGCCACCTAGTATGTGGTCTTTCTGAAATGAGAAATATTCTGGACCCTGAACACTTCTGGCCCCATGGGATTCAGATAAGGATCACAGATCAGAACCTGGGTAAGGTGGGTTTCCAAGGTGGCATCCTGGGGGCTGTGTAGAGAGAACATTGCACCAAGACCCAGCAAACGGCAGAGCTCCCAGAATGGCCTCTCGATCACGCTCACCTGTGACCCTCACACCACATTCCCCAGGAGGCAACTGGGGAGAGAGCAATAGCAGTGCTTTGCAACCCAGGACCCTTGGGGTCCAGAAACTGAAGTGACTTCCCCATGGCAATTTAACTTGCAAGTAGTAGAGCCCAGGCTCAAACCTAATCTCCTAAACAAAATATGGATACGTGGCTAAGGGCCAGTCCTGAGGCTAGAGATACAGAAAGTGACACTTTGCTTCCTAGCATCCTGAGAGGTGTCTAGCCTTTCTCCAACCACCCTTCGTGTGACCTAGATGTTTGGGGATACCAGCAGGCTGATTATATGAAAGACTCAAAATAACACAACCAGCCAGCAATACTCCTCTCACATTCCTCTTTCTACTGTCCCTGAAAATGACAGACCACATAATGCTATGTGCCAGGCATTGTTCTAGGCATCCTACATATATTAGCTCATGTAATCCTCACGAAGGACCCTGTTAAGTAGGTGCTTTACCCCCCCACACCCATTTTATAGATGAGAAGATGAGGCACAAAGAGGTTAAGTAATTTGCCCAGGGCCACGCAGCTGGTGGAAGGAGCAGAGCTGGGGCATAAACGCAGGCGGTTTGACTGCCAAGTTCATGTGCGAAGAGTCACAAAGCCTAAGCTGCTCAGCAGGTCATCAGGTAAAGAAGTAAAGTGGGGAAGAATCCAGTTCCCTTGCAGACCTCTGAGTCACCCTTCGCCAAGGGATCCCCAGCTCCTTAGCAGAGCCTTTTCCCTGCTCTGTTTGAGCTCTAGTGCCCCAAACCCTCAAGAAAGCAGCTGTTCCTGACAATTCCCGTCTATAGCACAGCCCATTCCCAGCCTTCCCATTCCACTCACCTTGAAACCCAGTGGGCGGAGCTTACATGCTATTTCTGCATCATGCAGCGCGTCCTCATGAGACTCCAAGGTGAAATAAATTTGAGACCGGTTGCTATAAAGCAAGTGGTCATTTGGAGCTGCCAGAATGAGGAGAGAAAAAAAAAAAAAGCTCTCATTAGTGGTCCCGGGGCAAAAACTAAGTCCTCTACTGAGAAAGGGTCTTGAGCAAATGGCAAGTTATCTAGGATTTTTCTACTGGGGATCCGAAGGGTTAGGCTCCATTTCCAGCCCTGATGTTGCCCTGCCACACTACCCCCTGCTCCCCAGCCACTCTGGGTCTGAGCTTTCCCAACTATACAGAAATAATTTTTTAAGTATGTTTACTTCCATTTATTTATTTATTTATTTATTTTGACAGAGAGAGGAGGAGCAGTGGGAAAGGGAGAGAGAGAATCCCAAGCAGGCTCCACACCCAGGTCTCCATCTTATAACCCTGATATCATGACCTGAGCTGAAATCAGGAGTCAGATGTTTAACCAACTGAGCCATCCAGGCACTCCATAAAGAAGTGATTTTTGCTTCTTTCTCAAGTGGTTCTTTAGTGGGCCTGTGGGGTCAGCAATGCATTAGCCGCTCTGACATGGGGCAACTCTAGCCCCCTCCATCGCGACTATGCATGGCTACCCACGGGCAGCCTGGCTTCTGAGGGAGGTATCACCCATGAGGAAATAAGCCAGGGAGGAGAGAAAGGGAGGTGGCCAGATGTGACCCCCAGGCTGCCCACCAGGAAGACAAGTCCAGGTTAATCTACTCATGACATTAGCAACACCTGTCTACCAAGCCCAGTGCCTATGAAGTTCTCTGAATGCACTTGCAAGGCTTTGTCCTCTCATTAGATGACCAAATGTGAGTGAACCTGAACAAGGCTGCTGGGAATGAAGTGAGCTTGGCTCTCACTAACACTTTGAATCGCTAGATGCCAGGGCTGGACAGGCCTTTAGAGATCGCCTGATTCAACCAACCCATTCTTCAGATGAGGAAAATCAAGCCCAGGGAGCAGAAGGCATCTGCTCTGAATCATACAGCTTGCTGGTCAGACCTTGGAAGCGTTTAAGTTGGGGAGGGGGACATGTTCCTTTTTCTGAAGGGTGTGCACTACACAGAATAATAAGGGGACACTGGCCATCTTTCAGCGCAGAGATACTCACCTGCTGGGGAGGCCCCTTACCTCTTAAAAAGGTAAGGCTGTCACGATTGTTTTCACCCTGATGGCTCAGATTAACAGAGGTGAAGGAAGAAACTCCCAGTGGAAGAGCGGTGGCAGCAACCAAGGGGGAGGAAGACAGCGGGAAGGAGCTTTCCTGGCCCTTGAGGTATGGCTAAAAAGAATGGAACCTCCCTTGGAGATCTGGGTTTAAGTGACCTCCATTGTTTCCAGGTTGCCCCGCTCCTGCCCAGGGACTGGGCTCCAACACAGTTCTCGAGATTTTTCCCCAGGGCCGTGCAGAGGACTTCCTTGGGTCCCCATTACCCGCTGTCCAGACGTTAGCAGAGCTTAGAGTGTATGCCATCCCTTTTGATCGGCGGCACTCGCCATCCCCGTGCCGGCTCCCACCGCGCCTTGCCTGCGCAAAGGATGTGCGTGGGGTGGGGGGGGTATTACCTCGCCTGGCAACCTTGCACCGCCAGCCCACTCCTCCCCCTCCCCTACTACCTGTTGCAAATTCGGGTAGCGAGTCAACACGTGGAGCCTCAAGCCCTCCCCCGCCTCCACCCGTCGGAGTTGGGCTCAGGGCACCCTGGGATCTCCAGAGCCCGGTCTGCCCGGCCCGGCCGCCTCCTCCCCGGCTCGCTTCGCCGGACGCCGCGCCCCGCCCCGGCCAAGCTCCGGGCGACCGGCCAGAGCTGGGCACTACCCGCCCGCGGCTCGGCAGCCACTTCCTGGGTCGGGACGCGGAGGGTCGGCGGGAGCGGCTCCTCGAGGAAGCTCGGGCGCCCCGGTGCGGCCAGAACCTGGGGCTGCCCACTTTGCCCTTGAAGCCGCCGAGCCCACCCGTCCATCCTCCCGCAGCGCGCGGCAGCAGGGGACCGAGACGCGCCCACCTCCGTGGCCAGCCCGCGGTCCCCTGGGATTCCCGAGCACTTGCGCCGCCCGGTCGCCCGCCGGGTTGGCGGTGTAGGGGTGCGAGGAGAGGGCGCAGGCTGCGGGCGGGCGGAATGGGGGGGCATCTATTTCAGCCAGGGATCGTGTGATAGGAAGCAGTGACAATGAGTCACAGGGCAGCGGGGCGCGAACGCTCCCCTCCCCCCGCACACGCTCGCGGGATGGTTTCCGAGGCGAGCGTGGCCCACTTCGGTTACCTCAGCCGTTACACAATCCCGCCCGCGCGGAGGAGGGGCCGCCCGGCCCGGGCCGCTCGCGGCCCTTATGCAACCAGTGCTCTCCTGACCTAATTCCACGCCGGACCCACCCCACCGGGAGCCGCGGCCCCGGAAGGGCCGATTCCCGCCCTCGCGGCGGCCCCGGGCCCGGGCGCAAGCCGCAGACGCCCGCGCCGACGGAACGTCGCGGGCCGGCCCCGGCGCCAGTGTGGGCAGGGTGAGTTCCTCCGCCCGCGGGGAAGGTGCGGGCAGGTGCAAGAGGAGCCCCGGCGCGCGGAGGGAGAGAGCGGAGGGACAGACTCTAGCACCGGGCGACCCGACGCAAGGAACGGGGCGGAGTGGGGGGAGGAGGGGGGAACACAAAGATGCGAAAGGCCCGCGAAAGAGACAGAGAAACGGTGACCCAGACAAAAGCTGACGGAGAGACTCGGGAATCCAAGCCACGGGGAGACACAGAAAAAGACAAAGAGCGACAGGGACAGACAGCGACACAGAAAGGGCGAGAAATGGGTAGCGACCCAGACCAAGTCAGAGTCCGAACTCCAGACACCCCTCCCCCACTCCAGTCACGGCCCGTTTCTCCCCCACCACCCACCTAAGGTCCCCCGCGCCCCCTGGGCCCTGGTCCGCCCCCCCAACACCCCGCCGCGGTCCTTCCCCCCCCGCCCCCCCCCCCCCGGCCCGGCCCCGCGACGCCGCGGGCTCACCTAAGCGCACCGCCTCGTTGTACTTGAGCAACGCCGCCTCCACCTGGTGCTCGCGGTACAGCCGGTTGCCCTCGTGCCGGAGTTGCGACGCCCGTGCGGGGCCGGGAAACAGCTTGCCCAGGAGGCCGCTGAGCACCACGTTGACCCGTAGCGGCGGCGGCGGCGGCGGCGGCGGCGGCGGCGGCGGCGGCGGCGGCGGCGGCGGCGGCGGTGGCGGCGGCGGCGGCGGCACGGCGTCAGCCGCCGCCGGCGGCTCAACTCGCCGGACCGCGCGCGCCCTCCCGGCGGCCACCATCAGTGCCGAGAGCTTGACCCCGCACAGGGCGCAGCGCCGGTCGGCTGCCCGCCCGCGCTCCAGGCACAACTTACAGAAGGTGTGGCCGCACGACAAGGACACGGGGTCTGACAAAAACCCATGGCACTTCCTGCACTTGAAGCCGTCCCATACCTCGGTGGCGGCAGCGGCCGCTGGCGTCCCTGCCTCTCCCACCGCCGCCTCACAGCTCGCCGCTCCGCTCCCGTCCGGGGGCGCCGGCGGCAGCACCTCGCCCTGCGGGACGTTCTGGGCCAGGCAGCGCACCAGTTGTTCCAGCTGCTCGGCCACCAGCTGCTGCCGCTCGGAGAGCTGTCGGTACACCTCGAAGGCTTCCCGGAGGCGGCCCCCGGACGCCAGGGCGTCAGCCTGCTCGAGCAGGACTTTGTACTCGGGGGTCGAGGGACTCGGAGGCGGCTCCTCCGGCTCCGGCTCCCGAGTGGCCAAAGGTGCGGAGCCTTCCGTAGCCGCCCCCGGCTGGGGGCCCATGCCTGCGCGGGTCGCGGATGCCGCCGGCTCCGCCAGTTCTAAGTTGTTGCCGCCGAGCTCGGCGGTCACGCTCAGCATCTGTCCGGTCTGAAGTGAATCCATAGAGAGAGAGACAGGCGCGCAGGAAGAGGCGTCTAGGGGCCGGAGACCCAGAGCAGAGAGCAGGGACTGAAGAGAATTCGGACAGCCACCGCCGCGCTACCGCGCGCCGCTCGCTGCCGCGCCTCCGCGAGCAACACGCCGGCCGCCTCGCGCCGACTGATAACTGTCCTGTCTCGGCGAAGTGTTATATAAAACAGTACCACGTGACGCGCCGCCACGCCGCTCATTGGCCGGCTGCGGGGAAATTGTTACAAAACCAGACAGTTTTGTAACAGTGTTGCGATTTCTTCTTTTGGCTTCGCTTTTCTTGGCGTCTTTTTGAGGCTGTTTATGTTTATTCTCCTCTTTATTCCCACACCCCACGATGTGGTTGCTTTTTTTGAGGAGAGGGAAGGGGAGAAAAACAACAACAACAACAACCCGAAGTCTTCTCTCGGGTTTCTCCGTCAGCGGACCCTACTCGATCCCACCTTTCGATCCCACCTTCAAAGCCGCGGGCAAACAGGTCTCCTCAGCCAGCCGTTCGCCAGCGGTCCCCCCGCCCCAAACCCATCCCTCGAGACGCAAAGACCCCGAGCGGCGCGGCCCGCCAGATCTCTGAGACGCGGAAGGCTCGCCCGCCTAGGGGCTACGGTTGACGGTTGACGTCTGCGGAGGGAAGCGTGCTGGGACGGTCCCCGGGAAGCCCACACGCCCCTCTCTCTCCAGTTCCGGCCGCGGCTCGTGAGCCTTGGGAGCTGCGTCCCGGCTGCTCACATTCGGGGTCCCTAGCCGCCTTCCCCGGGGAGTTCCCCCCCAAAGTTAGTGAGTGTGGTCATCCGAAGGCGCTTCTGTGCTGGGAGCCAACCGAAGCGGCGGGCCCGGGAGAGTTCGGTTGGACCGCGAGGGACCCGTCAGGAAGATGCGCTTGCCGGACGGGCCCCAGGGGTGGCGCCTCGCGTGTCCCGCGACTCGCGTCTTTCCCGCCAGCGCCAAAACCTGCTGCACGTGGCCCTGGGCAGGGGGATGGGGGGCACGAGAGGGGCTCCGGGGGGAACCACGAGGGGGCGCGGCCACGAGAACTCCGCGGGGATCGGCGGGTCCCCTGGGAGCGTAGGCGACCCGCAGGCGGGACCGGAACCAAGAGCGCTCCTCCCGGGAAAGTCCGCACGTCCCGGCGCGCTCGAGCTGCAGGCGGAGCTGCCTCCAGCTTCGCTGCTCCGGAGCGCCGCGGTCTCGGCCGCGGCGCGCAGTGTGGGAGGGCTGTGTTCAGGCTGGTGTGCTGGGCTCACAATAGCTGTGCTCCCTCGAGGATGCCCCGCTTCCTTCCAGAAGGCCCATGTGCACTCCTCACGCCATCTCTCCCCACCCAGAAGTTGACGGGAGCCACACGCACAAAACGAAGAGGCTTCAAGACCTAAAGAAATAACGCATGTCCCCTGGGGCCTTGCTGCTGCGAGCAGGGGAGCGGGGTCTGGGCTTGCCTCTGGCTCCCAGAGCCTCCACAGCCTGCAGGCTCTGAGCAGTGCCTGGAGCCGCGCTCAGGGGCCCAGCGTCCCCCCCCCCCCCCCCCCCCCCGCCCAGCATCTGAAGACCTCCAGCTGGCTCCCGCTGTGGCCATCTCTTAGTTGAGGGACCTTGGGCAAATGACCTAAACTCTAGGAACCGATATTTGGGGTTCTGAATACTCGTCAGGGATGACCTTAGTCGGGATCAAGTCATGTTTCAGAGCTGGGCATCACAGGGCTCTGTCAGGGCTCTGTGTCTCTTTAGGTTGTCAATCCCTGGAAACAACACCAAAATAAAAAAAAAAGTACACCGTCGTGCAGGGATTTCTAGAGCCTTCCTCTAGAGATACAGGACTGGGGAAAGGGTCAGAGGGGAGAAGGAATGCTGGGGACAGCGGGGGAAAGAGACCAAGAAAAGAAACAAGGAGCTCAGGATGTAGCCATAAAGGCATAAGGCGCTCAAAGGAAAACTTGGATTGCAGCTCTAGCTTTGCCATGACTTGCGAAGAGAACTTAGGCAAGTCCTCCATTCAGGCCTTAGTTTCTCTTGATCATCAAGGTTCTCTCCAGCCCTCGCCTTCAGTGACTTCTATCCTAAGACTGAATTTCATGATAGCAACTCAACCACTTTAGTAAAAGGCTAGTCCAGATGCTGGGGGCGGGGGGTGTTGGTTGGTGGCTTGGACAAGGGGGTGAAGTCAGCAGTAGCAGAAGGGCGGGGGCAGCTAGACTGCTGTCCTCATCAGGGTCAGGCCAGAGCTAGATTTTTTTTAAAGATTTTATTTATTACAGAGATCACAAGTAGGCAGAGAGGCAGGTAGAGAGAGGGGGGAGCAGGCTCCCCGCTGAGCAGAGAGCCTGATGCAGGGCTTGATCCTAGGACCCTGAGGTCATGACCTGAGCCACTCAGGCGCCCCAAGAGCTAGATTTTGAAGATAGAGAAGTCAGGGGACTGGACAAGAGGGAAGGAGATGGCCAAGCCAGGCAGTGGAGGAGAAGCTGGGGCTCCCAGTAAAATACTAAAGGAGGCTCCTTTCACCCTTCAAATTGCCCTGCTGTTGAATGGGCTCAGTCTTAGTCCATTCAGGCTGCCATAATAAAATACTATATCCTGGGTGGCTTATAAGAAACAGAAATTTATCACACTTCTGGAGGCTGAACAAGACCAAGATTCCAGCAGATCTGGTGTCTCGTGAGGGCCCTCTTCCCAGTTCATAGATAGCCATCTTCCCCGGCTGTGTCCTCAAATGGTGGAAGCCTGGATCTCTCCAGGCTCTCTTTCATAAGTGTGCTAATTCCATTCATAAGAGTGAGAGCCCTTTCGATTTAATCACTTCCCAAGTGCCACACTTCCAAATACCATCACACTGGGGATTAGGTTTCAACATATGAATGCGGGGGACACAAAGATTCAGTCTATAGCAGGGTCCCCAACATTATCTGTCTGCCCCTTTTGACACCTTTGAGGAGGGACAGTCTGTAGGTAATGGGTGGGTAATGAGACGTAATGAAAGGGCCATGAGATGGATAATGATGACAACTTAAGTCAAGATCTTTCTCCCTTTGACAAGTTTTTAAAAAGATGTTGGTTACTGCCAGTTGTCTTCCGGATGCAGTTCTGAGATGAGCCTTGTTCCCTGGACCACCTTGATGAGTAAGCAAGCATCCTCTGGGTGGGAGGTTTCCCTCCCTTGTCCACTGGGGTTGGAGGTGGGAAGGAGAAGGCCAAGGCAAGGCAGGCAGTGGGTTTCAGTCCAGCAGGCGTGGTGTAGAGATGCTCTCAACAGGTAGCCCCCTTCGGCATCTGTGTGTGCCTAAAGCTGACCATGAATTTCATTAGGAACGTTAACAGCTGCCAGGGTGATGCCGGGTGCCCTGGGACCAAAACCAGGCAGCACCACATACTCAATTACCAGACAGACTGCATAAGAGTTTTCCATTGAATCTGCATATCAGGACTGCCTGTAGGATAACACCAAGGGGGCTTCTGTGGAATTCTGGAAGACATTACGACAATGGCTTTCTTTCCTTTATTTAAAGTGAACAAACATTACCGGAATATACATTTGTGGACCAACTCAAAAGCCTCCTATTCCAAACTTCCTTCCCTCTGCTCTCACTACTTGGGGCTGCATAGAAGGAGGGGACAGGAGAGACCGACAACACTTTTTCAGATGCAAATATTCCCTTTGGAGTGCCTCTTGCTTCAAACCACTGTTTATTTATGCTAGTATCCCCCATGCGGCAGGGTTGATCTGCACATCCTTTTCCAGTGACTATAGCAAGTTTTCCAACTGGGTGCTGAAGAACCTCTCTGGGGTCCAGAGGAGACAGCTGGCAGGGCTTGACCCTAGCTCCCTTCGCCAGGGAGCACAGCAGCTGTCAGTCTGTCCATTTCGTGGTGAGCTTGAGGTCAAATCTCACCGAAGAATGGCTTTCCCTTCTTTAAAATGAGTAGTCTGAAAAGACGAAACCAGAGAGGGAGACAAACCATAAGAGACTCTTAATCATAGGAAATAAACTGAGGGCTGCCGGAGAGGATGGGAGGGGGACTGGGGGGCTGGGGTAATGGGGTGATGGGCATTAAGGAGGGGATGTGATTTAATGAGCTCTGGGTGTGACATGCAACTGACAAATCACTGAACTCTACCTACTAGAACAGAAAATAACACACTATATGTTAACTGGATTTAAATAAAAATAAATAAAATAAAAAGTTTGGAAAACATGGCCATTTTCCCATATTCGTGGAGCATCTTCTATATACCAGGCACTGTTGTAGGTGGAGATACAGCAAAGCAGCACTTGGCTCCCAGGTACTCCCTTTACAGAGGGTTGCACATACTTTTCCCACACATTTTAATCTCAGCTTCCTAGACGGACCAGAAGTTCCACGAGGGCCTGGGTGGCTCAGTGGGTTGAGCCGCTGCCTTCGGCTCAGGTCATGATCTCGGGGTCCTGGGATCGAGTCCCGCATCGGGCTCTCTGCTCGGCGGGGAGCCTGCTTCCTCCTCTCTCTCTCTGCCTACTTGTAATCTCTCTCTGTCAAATACATAAATAAAATCTTTAAAAAAAAAAAAAAAAGAAGTTCCACGACGGCAAGACTAGTGTCTTGAGTCCTTCATCTCCTCCTCAAAGGACAGTCTTTGTTTTTTATTTGGTTTGGTTTTAGAGAGGGAAGGGGGATGGGGTGGAGGGAGAGAATCCTCAAGCAGACTCCCCACTGAGTGTGGAGCCTGATGCAGGGAAGGGATCCCAGGACCCTGAGATCATGACCTGAGCCGAAATCAAGAGTCAGATGCTTTACCCACTGAGCCACCCAGGTGCCCTTCAAAGGACAGAATTTGAACAGATCTTACTGAACACAGCAGGGGATATTGGGGTTCTGGATGGGAGAGTGCAGAGGGACAAGAGGACATCCAACTAGAAGGTCATACCTTTGCCCTGGGTCATTCACAGAGGAGATAGTGAACATGCAGATAATTAAGCATTTACAGTCCTGTGCTCACTTTGGCAGCACATATACTAAAATTGGAAAGAGCCGAGAGTCCCATACAACCCTGCACACACGCACACACATATACACACACATGTGTGTGCACACGCTATGCCCAGAAGCTTGGCCAAAGCGACCCACCAGTTACGCAGCCTTGGGGCACTTGGGTGGCTCTGTTTGTTAAGCGTCTGTCTTCAGCTCAGGTCATGACCCCAGGGTCCTCAGATCAAGCCCCACACTGGGCTCCTGGTTGAGCAGGGAGCCTGCTTCTTCCTCGCCTTCTGCCTGTCATCCCCCCTGCTTGTGCTCTCTCTGTCAAATAAATAAAGAAAATCTTTAAAGAAATTATTTATTTATTTAGCTTTATGGCGGGGGGGGGGGCTTTAAGGGCACTAACATGAAAAAGGCTGCCCCTTGCTATCTAGAGTAGCCAAAAGCCAGAGCTGAAAACTAAAAGTATGAAAACTTCACCAGTCAGCCCTGGTTTCACAAATGAGGGAACTGAGGGCTAGCGAAAGCTAGTGACTTGCTGTGGGGATCCATGAGACCACCAAGATTGGAAGCTAGTCCCCCTGCCTCTGTTTAACGTTCTTTCCATGTGAGCAGAAAACTTCCAAGGAACACAGAACATCTCCTCAAATACGTTAGAAGTTATTTCAGGTTTCTTACATGATTTGCAATTCAACAAATGTTTATTGAACATATACTATGTGCTAACGGAGCTGGCATTTGTGGGCAATAATAGAAGGGTATGGCACCATTCTTATCCTCCAGTAGCTAACTGAGGAAACAAGAGGCAAAGATTTGAAATAGTTAGGTAAAAATAACGGGCAGTATGTGAGAAGTGCCAAAATTGGGGGAACAGCAAGTCCAAGCAAGAGCTCAAAGGAGACAGACGGCACTGCTTCCCATCTCATAGTGAAGGTGCCTTTAAGCCAGGCTGGAGAGGATTTAACTAGAGAAGTTAAAGACCACCTCACTTCTCAACTCGAGGGGGTTCCCTTCACATCAGAAGCCACCTGGCTAGGGAAAGAGAGATATTCAAGGAAGCTGGGCTGGTCAAGGCCCAGGGATTTCTATTTTTAAAGGCTACCCACGTGATTTTGATGCTTAGTTAGATTTGGGGTTCACTCATGTAAAGGATAATGCAGAATAGATTGGATAAGTACACCCCAATCCTTCTCTCTCTAGCTCACCCTCAGTTTCCTGGGCAGTGAATATCAATAATTCTTGTCTACTTTTTACTGAAGGGAAAACTGAGGGTCCAGAGACTCCCCCCCACCATGCCCCGAGAATTTCAATGATATGTTGAACGTCATTCGGCAAGTAGTGTGGTCTCTGGTTTCCTGCCAACCAGTAGAAATAGAAAGATCAGAAGCTATCATCTCAAGGAAGATTTTGCTTCATTTCTCGGCAAGACAGATCAGACCTACTCAGAGTTGAGTAGGCTGGCCAGGGGACAAAAAGAAGCAAGTCTCTGGAACTGCCAGGTGTGTGAGACAAAGCCCAGGGTCAGGTTAGAGACTGGGAGCTCCGAGTCCTAGCTTTGCTGTGTGACTCAGCCCCAGCCACTTCCCCTCTCTCTTTGTGTGTCCTTCGCCTATTAATAACGATGTCCAGCGTCACTGTCGGGATTAGCTACCAGTGATGGCAAATGCACAGTACAGTTAGTCCCGATGTGATTCCTGGGAACAGAAGGGATCCACAGTCATCTGTCAACTGTTGTGGGTAAAGTATGTACTGACTGCCTTCGGAGTAGAAGTGCTTTCCTTCCAGGAGAGTGAGCTAAAGGCCCGGGGCTGGGCCCTGCCCTCTATAGGGGTACTGGCCAGTGTGGGGGCCCTAGAGTTCCTGGCCAAGAGCTGTCTGGTCTTAGGAGGAAAAAGAAAGAAAGGGCAGGTTATCTGGAGGGAAAACAGCAAACATCCATCAGAAGGAAATTAACCTGAGAACTTTGGCAAGCCTGGTTAATATCTGTCATAAATTGTGGTGAAATATGCAAAACAGAAAATTGACCATTTTAACCATATTAAGTGTCTAGTTTGGTGGTATTAAGTATATTCGCATCATTGTGCCACCAGTACCATCACCCACCTCCAGAACATTCTTCATCTTGCAAAACCAAAACCCCGCACCCACTGAACAGCAACTCTCCATTCCCCTCTTTCTCCAGCCCCCGCCCACCACTATTGTACTTTCTGTCTTTGTGACTCTGGCAACTCTTAGTCACTTCAAATAAGTGCAACCACATGGGATTTGCTTTTTGTGGCCGGCTTACTTCACTCCATAAAATGTCCTCAATATTCATGCCATAGGATGTGTCAGAATTTCTTTGCTTTTAAAGGCTGTGTAATAGTCCCCTGTAGGTACATACATCTTGCTCTCTTGCTTGTTCATTCATCAGTCAACGGACGGCTGGGTTGCTTCCACATTTTGACTATTGCAAATAATACTGCTATAAACATGAGTATACAAAGCTCTTTTCTAGATCCTGCTTTCACTTCTTGGGCTCCATACCCAGAAGAACTATGGGATTATATGGTGACTGGCTGACAATTCTGTTTTTCACTCAAGGAACCACGATATCGTTTTCCGCAGTGGCTGCACCATGTTACATTCCTACCAGCAATCCATAAGTGTTTCGATTGCCCCATAGCCTTGTCCACACTTGTCATTTTCTGTTGTTTTCTTCTCATCAGAGCCATCCTAATGGGTGTGAGGTGACATCTCACTGTGGTTTTGATTTGCATCTCCCTGATGATGAGTGATTTGAGCTTTTTTTTTTTAATTTGCTTACTGGCCATTTGTATGTCTTCTTTGGTGAAATGTCTGTTCGAGTCTTTTGGCCATTTTTTTTAGATCGGGCTGTTTATTATAGTTTTGTTGTTGAGTTTTAAGACTTCTCTCTATATTCTGGGTATTAATCCCTCATCAGACATGTGACTTGCAATTTTTTTTCTCCCATTTCCCCCATTCTGTGGGTTGCTTTTCACAGCTGATAGTGTCCTTATCTGACAACCTTGGGAAAACTGGGAGATGTCAGAATTCAGGTTGTTGTTGTTGTTTTTTTAGATTTTTATTTATTTGTTTGAGAAGGACAGAGAACTCAGAGGGAGAGTGAGAGAGAGAGAAGCAGATCCCCCAGTGAGCAGAGAGCCAGACTCCAGGACCCCTAGAGATCATGACCTGAGCCAAAGGCAGATGCATAACTGATTGACCCATCCCAGTGCAACTAGAAGTCGGGTTTGGATCTTGAAGAAACTGGATTCACAATCGACTTATTTGATGTTGTGCAAGCTACTTAACCTCTTTGAGCCTGCCTTAGTTCTTCCATCTGAAAAATGGGGATGATGCTTAGCATAGAACCTAGCTTGTAATATTGCTTTGATGATGTGTAAGTGAGATTGTATGTCTCAAATCTTACCCCTGAACCTAGCCCAGACTAAATACTCAGTAAGTGGTAACCTTTATTAGTATTGTGTTTAAGAAGGAACCAGAATGATGTAAGTGAAATGTGATCTTTGTTATTATCAAATGGGTGAGTAGGCCAACAATATTACACCACCAACCCAAACACAGTAATATTACACAATAATTAACACTTGTGTAGCAAGTTGCAATTTACAAAGCACTTAAACATTCATCATTCATTCAACAGGCTCCACTGGAAACATGATGGGTAAGGCAGTCGCGCAGAACTGAGTGGGACTACCATGGGAAAAGGTGGTCTTAATCAGGACATGAGTGCTAAGAAGACAGAAGCATGGGGTGCTGATGGGGGGCACAGAGAAGGTGAGCTCAGATCAGGGGAGGGCTTCCAGGTGAGTAACATGGACCAAGGATTCGCAGGATTACGGGGTTAGGGGGAGGAAAGGTGCGCTGGAGGGGGCTGAGCATTTGAGATAGAGGAAAAAGCCACTGCAAACTGCGGAGGTGAGAAAGGCTGGCTCGCTAGGGAACCGCAGCTAGTGTGTCATGGCTGGAGCTAGCATTTGAGTGAGACAAGTAGTAGGAGTCTAGAGAGGTGGGCAGATGCCAGGCCATGAAGGGCTGTGTAGACCAGGGTAAGGACTTGGGATTTTATCCCGAGAGGAAGAAGATGCTGTTGAAGGGTTTAAAGCAGATTCATGATGTGACTGGCTTTTCTGTTTAGAAAGATCTTCGGCTGCAACATGGAGGAGAGCGGAATGACAAAGCCCAGCCTGGGAGAGACCAGGTAGAAAGATGAACTAAAGGAAGGACAGTGAGGCGAGGGAGAAATGAGGGCTCAAGAGACGTTTAAGACAAAATGGAGCAGATGTGGGGACTGATTAGATGACCTTAGTTCACTCTTTGGGAGCAATTTAGATGTTAGCATCATTTTTTTTTTCATTTAAGATGAGTAATAGAGGCTGAGGAAGGGGCAATGATTTGTACCGGGTCCGAGAGCCAGAAGGAATCCGATCAGGACTCTGGTGTTCTACCTGGACATCTCTTGCTCGCTCCTCTAGAACAGGCCGTTAGATGAGTTTCTAGATCTCTACTGTAAATCCCTTTAAAGGAATTCAAGTCCTGTTGCCCCACCGACTGCTTTGCAGCATATAATCATTTCAGAAGTATTTTATCTGAGTTTTTTTTTTAAAGATTTTATTTATTTATTTGACAGAGAGAAATCACAAGTAGATGGAGAGGCAGGCAGAGAGAGAGAGAGAAGCAGGCTCCCTGCTGAGCAGAGAGCCCGATGTGGGACTCGATCCCAGGACCCTGAGATCATGACCTGAGCCGAAGGCAGCGGCTTAACCCACTGAGCCACCCAGGCGCCCTTTATCTGAGTTTTTAATTGGTTGTCAGCATAGGATGTCTTCACACCCCTGAGCTTTAAGACATTTTTTCCTTTTTTTCTACTTAGTGTTTAATGAGTAGCCTGGAAGCAAAGCCTTCTATCCCAGGGAGGCTCAGATGAAGCATCCGGGGCTCAGAAAGAATGAGCCTAAGTACAAGGCTTGGCCACTAATTAGCCGCAGGATAGAACAAGTCACTTTCTCTAAACTCTCTGAAAACCCTGGGGACTAGAACATATGAATGCATACTCACTCAAATTCAGGAGCTTTATAAGTCTCTTCTAAAGTAAGTATGCCTTCAAACTGTGAATAGCCACTCTCTCACGAATCTTTTTGGTAAGTTGGGTTTCTGATGCCGTAATATGCTTACAGCTGTTACGGATTTTCCCCAAAACTCTGTTTGCTCAGCAGGGAGCATGACGGCTCTGTAATTGCTAAGCCGAGGGTTATCAGACTTAACTGTCAACCAAGATGCATGGGTTTGTTTGTATTTTTCTATGCACTTGTACTGCTAAGGCTCCCCTTTTTTGGGCAGGTTTTGCGGGGGGAGAGAGGAGTACAATTCTCCAAATTATAAAACCAGAAAGGAGAGAGGGGAGAAAACGAATGAAGAAGGTGAATTTACACTTTATGGGAAACCCAGCACCTAAAGGCGAGGTCCAGTCCTGAGAGGCCGGCCCTCCTGAAGGTCCCCTTGTGTCCCCTGGCTTCCGCCAGCAGCAGGAGGGGCTGGGCTCCAGGCCCGTCACCAGAGGGCTTGAGGCTCCTGCAGGCGCATGCCCCCCCGCCACCCCCGTGTGGGGAGCACCCACAGGCCAGTCTGGCTGTGACACGGCAGGACTAGGAGGCCAGGGACAGGCCGAGTCAGTCCCTGTGCAGGGCCCGGGCAGGTTCTCACCTGCAGGTTTCGGCCCCTCACCGCCTGGCATCCCAGCACCTCGAGCATCTCCCCAGGCCCCAGGAGCAGAGACATCACAGGAGGCGTGGAGAGGATCCCAAGACAGAAACGGAGAGGGGATAAGGCCCCTGGTAAACAGTCAAGCCCTAGGCGGGTAGAAGAGAAACGCCGTTGAGAGGACAGTCATTCCAAAGCTCCTGGGATTCAGTCAACAAACATTTGTCTAACACTCACCTGTGCAAAGTCCCCATGACTGTTACAAGCTTGAAGTTGCGGCCATCCCCCCTGCCCCATGGCCTGTGCTTACAGGGGCCTAAACACAGTCCACACAGGTCATTGTCATTCTGGAGAGGCTGTGGGGGCTGTGGGGGGGGGCGGGGAGCAGACACAGGAAAGGAGGCTGCCTGGAGTTGGTGACTTTTGGGCCCAGGCTATAAAGAAGAGCTCCAGATGGGTCTTCAGGGAGTGGCCTGAAATTGAAGGGAAACCTCTCCCAGTTGTCATGGCCCTGGGTCCTTCTTCCTGTCCAACTCTGACCCTGGAGTCAGGTCTGCAGAGGGGAAGGACTTGACCGCTTCCGTTGACCAACGGGGGGAATCGGGCAGGAAAGGAGAGCACCTTTCCCTAAAGAAATCTATCATGCAAGTGTCTTCCTCTCCAGACCATGAACTAGGGCAAGTACAAGACTTAGGCCTCTGTGAATCCCCAGCCACTAGCACAATTCCCAGCTTATAGTAGGTGTTCAATACAGGCTCAGTGAAGGACTGAATGACTAGGGTCTGGAATATTTGTCCCATAACTTCAAGTGGACAGCCCGGCTTTTCATGACCTGGGAAGACACTTGTTTTCCTAGAAAGAAAAAAAAACTGTCTGCCTGGGAGCATTTGATTTTGCAGTAGGCAAAGGGGCTGCCTCGTTAGTCGTGGTGCTCATCACAGGCTCCCATCAAATCCCCCAGCTCTGTCCTGTGATCAGCACAATATCCCAGTGCTTTCCCCCCTCCAAGATGCGGGCTCAACTTACAACCAAGGAACCTCTGAGGCCTTGTATTCCTTTTAACACACACCTTGTGGAGACAGTGTCCTGCCTTCAGTGCCCCAACCCAGTCGGAAGATGCTGCCTATCTTTTGAAACCCAAATTCTTCCTCTCCTTGGAAACCTTTCCTGAGAAAAGCCCACACGCTGTGACCCCTCCCGATGGTCTTGGCTGCACAGCTGAATGAGACATTCAACGGGTGATCAGGCATGAGTCAGAGATGTTTTGCGCACCGCCTTTTCTCCCAAACAGATGAGGAGCCCCTTGGTGCCAGAGATGATGGCACCTGCTTCTCTGTCCCCAGGAATGTCTCCCAGACGAGCTCTGCACATAGGTGTGCAATAAATGCTTGCTGATCGAGGGAAAAGCAGAGAGCGGAGCTGGGCCTTTCGGGGGATCCTCTAGACATTTGCTTTGTCTATGACTGGTTAATTAAAATTCTACCATCAGGTTGCCCCAGAAGCTGGACAGACAAGGAACCAAGCTGTCTTGACTCTGGATTAGATATCAGGAAGTGTTAGTTGTGGTCCTGACTCTGTGACTAACCAGCACGAACTTTGGCAAGCCAGTCAGCTGCTTTTGGCCTCAGTTTCCCCAGTTAAAAAAATAAGGAAACTGCTACTTCTGGCTAAGGATTTGTCTTTAACCCCCTGGATGAAACAACTGGAGATTAAAAAAAAAAAAAAAAAAGGACAGTATGAAGCAACATTTTTCAAGACAGTAGGCATTACGCAACAAAGGACGGTGATCCCAGAGAGAAAACAAACAAGGCGAGCCCTATGAATGCCTCAGCTTCTTTTTAATAGTTTTGCTGAGATGTAATTGACATACCATGCAATTCACCAGTTTAAAGTATACGGTTCAATGGTTTTTAGTGTATTCACAGATATGTGCAAGCTTCACCAATTTTAGAACATTTTCATCGCCTCAAAAAGACACCCCATACCTTTAGCTGCCTATTCCATATTCCCTTCAGCCCTTAAACAAGCATTAACCTACCATCTGTCTATAGGTTTCCCTATTCTCGACATTTCAAATAAGTGGGATCATGTAACACGTGGTCTTTTGTAACTGGCTTCTTTCACTCAGTATGTTTTCAAGATTCATTCACGTTGTATATACTTCATTCCTTTTTATGACCAAATAATATTCTGTTCTGTGGATATAGCGCATTTCATTTCTACATTCTTCAGGCAACGGATGTTTGGGTTGTTTTCACCTTTTGGTTATTATGAATAATGCTGCCACATACGAGCTTTTTTGTGAATATATATTTTCCTTTCTATACCTTGGAGGAGAATTGCTGGCCCATATGGTAACTCTATGTTTAAATTTTTCAGGAACTACCAGACTGTTTTTCAAAGTGGCTGCATTATTTTAAATACCCACCAACAACGTACAAGCATTCCGATTTCTCCACATCCTTGCCAGTACTTGTTATTATCTGACTTTTTTTTTATTATAGCCATTCTAGTGGGTATAAAGTGGCATGGAGTTCATGGTGGTTTTGATTGGCATTTCTCTGATGACACTGAGCAAGTTTTCATGTGCTGATTGGCCATTTGTATCTCTTCCCTGGGGAAATCTCTTTTCATAGCCTTTATCCACTTTTCAATTGGGTTATTTCTATTTGTATTGAGTTATAAGAATTCTTTATATAGTTTAGATACAACTCCCTTGTAAGATTAATGACTTCCATATATTTTTTCCCATTCTGTGGGTTATCCTTGTGCTTTGATGAGTAAGCACAGAAGTATTTAATTCTGATGAGGTCCAATTTATTTTTGCCTTTTGTTGCTTACCCTTTTGGTGTAATAAAGATAAATCTTTTGCCAGGGTGCCTGGGTGACTTGGTCGCTGGGATGTCTGACTTTTGGTTATGGCTCAGGTCATGATCTCAGGGCCAGGAGATCAAGCCCCATGTCAGGCTTGGTACTGGGTGTGGAGCCTGCTTAAGAGTCTTTCTCTTCTTCTGTTCCTCCTCCTTCCTTTACCTCTCTCTCCCTCTCAAAATAAATAAATAAATAAATCCTTTGCCGAATCTGAGGTTCTGAAGATTTACCCCTATGTTTTCTTAAGAGTTTTATAGTTTTTTAAAAGATTTTGTTTATGTATTTGAGAGAGAGAGAGAGAGAGAGATCACAAGTGGAAGGAGAGGCAGATGGAGAAGCAAGTTCCACACTGAGTAGGGAGCCCAATGTGAGGCTCGATCCCAGGACCCCGGGATCAGGACCTGAGCCGAAGGCAGATGCTTAACCAACTGAGGCACCCAGGCACCCCAAGAGTTTTATAGTTTTCGCTTTCACTTTCATACTTGTGTTTTTAAATCCATTTTGAGTTGATATTTGCATATGGTGTGGGGCATGGTCCAACTTCATCCTTTTACATGCGGTTATCCAGCTGTCTCAGCACTATTTTTGAAAAGACTATTCTTTCACCATTGAATGATCTTGGCAATCTTGTCAAAAATCAGTTGACTGTAGACACATGGTTTTATTTCTGGAGTCTCCATTTTATTCCATTGACTTATATGTCTCTCCTCATGCCATTACCATACTGTCTTGATTGTCATTGCTTTGTAGTAAATTTTAAAATTGGGAAGTGTGAATCCTCCTACTTTGTTCTTCTTTTTCAAGAATGTTGTGGCTATTCTGGGTCACAGGCAACTCCATATGAATTTTAGAATCAGCTTGCCAATTTCTAAAAAGAAGTCAGATGAGATTCTTCTAGGGATTGCATTATAACTATAGCTCAATTTGGGAAGCATTGCTCTTTTCACAATATTAAATCTTCCCATCCATGAGCATGGGATGTGTTCCCACTTACTTAGATCATTCATTTCTTTCAACAGTGTCTGAACCTGTTCAGAGCATATAAGTGTTATGCTCCTTTTCTTAACTTTATTGCTAAATATTTTATTCTTTTTGATGCTATTGTAAATGGAATTTTAAAAAAATATTTTATTTATTTATTTGAGAGAGAGAGATAGAGAGAGAGAACATGAGTTGGGGGGAGGGCAGAAGGAGAAGCAGGCTCCCTGCTGAGCAGAGAGCCCGATGCAGAACTCACTCCCAGGACCCTGGAATCAGGACCTGAGCCAAAGGCAGATGCTTAACCGACTGAGCTGCCCAGGTGTCCCCTTGCTGAACTATGTATTAGTTGTACTAGTGTGTGTGTGTGTGTGTGTGTGTGTATTCCTTAAAATTTTCTACATACAAGATCATGTCTTCTGCAAAGAGAGATAATTTTACTTTTTCCTTTCCAATCTGGATGCCTCTCATTTCCTTTTCCTGCCTAAGTGCCCCAGTAGAACCCCAGTAAAATGTTGAGCTGCAGACATTTTGTTCTGTTCCTAATCTTAAGGATAAAGCATCTATTCTTTCATCATTAAGTAGGATGTTAGCTGTGGGTCTTCTGTAGATGTCCTTTGTTCCCTTCTATTCCTAGTTTGTTGGGTGTTTTTGTCATGAAAGGGTGCTGGATTTCAACATATTTTTTTTGCATCTATTGAGATGATCATGTGATTTTGTTTTTTATTCAGCTGCTATGATGCATTACATTAATTGATTTTCAGGTGTCAAACCAACCTTTTAGTCCTAGGCTAAATCCCACTTTTCATGGTGCATAATTCTTTTCATATGCTGTTAGATTCAGTTTGCTACTATTTTGTTGCAGATTCTTGTACCCATATTCATAATAGATAATGACATCTAGTTTTCCTATGATGTCTCTGGTTTTGGTATTAAGATAATCAGGGTAATAGCAGGCCTCAGAATGAACTGGGAAGGGTTCGATCCTTTTCCATTTTTGGACATGTCTGTGACTAGTTAGTATTAGTTCTTTGAATGTTCTTATAATTCAGTAATAAACCAACTGAACTTGGGGTTTTTCCTTCATGGAGAGGTTTTTTTTTTAAAAAAATACTAATTTAATCTCTTCACTTACAATACATCTATTCAAATTATTATTTTCTTCTTGAGTCAGTTTCAGTAGTTAGCGTTTCTCTAGGAATGTATCCATTTCACTTATCTAATTTGTTGGCATATAATTATCCATAGCACTCCTCTATATTTATGTAAGTTCATTTCTGATTCTAGAAATTTGAATCTTCTCTTCTTTTCTTGGTCAACCTAATGAAAGGTTTGTCAATTTTGCTGACAAAAGAAACAGATTTTGGTTTCATTGATTTTTCTCTATTGTTTTTCTATTCTCTCTCCCATTAATTTCCACTCTGATCTTTATTATTTCCTCCTGACTTGCTTTAGGTGGAGTTTGCCCTTCTTTTTCAGTGTCTTAAGGTGGAAGATTTGGCCCAACTTACTGCCTTCAGAAAGTTTCCAGGATAGGAAAGGGAGCTGAGGCAGAGCCTGGCAGACTCCCTGAGCTGAGGACACCAGTCAGAGAGATCAGGGAACCAAGTCAGGTAGAGCTTGTGTGTTTTGTCCTGGTTTTTGGTTGTTTCAAGTGAGAGTGCAAGACCAGTCCCTGTGACTTGGTCAGAAGTGGAAACTCTGCACAGTTTAAAATACACAGTTTTAAATACAGCTAAGCTGCATTTAAATCTCAGAATGGATTTTCTAAAAAGAAGAAAGGAAAGAAAGAGAGAGAGAGAGAAAGAAAGAAGATAGAGAGGACAGAAGTTGGGGGGAAGAGGTAAGAGTTTGTGCAACTGGACAACAGAGACAAGGCTGGTGTGATCAGGGGTGGAAGCCATCAGATACACAGGATTCCAAATTACGAAAAGAAAATGTATTTTCTTTTCTCCTTATTGAGATATAGTATGCACCTAAGGAAGACTATTTTCTTAGATTTAGAAAGTCACCAGTGCATGTTAATGTTGTATCATTGTTAATTTTCTCTTATTTTGCCCTGTAGTTGGGAGGAAGGAGAAGGATGGGGGGTGGGGAGAATCTGTTCTTTGCTCTTTTTAGGGTTTTTGCTTTGCCCAGGGACATTTTCTCAACACTGATACTGACTCCAAATTTCATCACCCAAAAAGTGATAGCCACTGACAACTGACTTTTATCCTAAATTCTACACACATATTTGCCAGCATTCATTCAACTTAGAAACGCGAGTGTGGACAGATTTCTTTTTAGGTAAATGACGCCCAGTGCAATCTTTCCATACACTATATGTTGCATCAGCAACACTTGAAAGATTTGTAGAAATACAGAACCTCAGGCCCTCCTCCCTGAAGGAGGTAATTCCTATGCACATTACACGTTCAGACACATACTGCTGCAGAAAGCACAATGATCGATGATGTGTGTGTGTACACATATATGCATCATATATGTATATAATATATAGTATTATATATATTATATGTGAGTGTGGGTATAGGCACACATGGGAATGAGCCACATAAATGTAGCATCTGTAGGCTCTATGGCAGACCATCTGTTTCCAAGTTCATTCACATCGTTCTTGGGGAGGATTCAGTTTTGCATAGGCTGTTGGACTAAAGATTCGTTTCCTACTAAACTGTTGGCTAGAGGCCTCCCTTGAGTTTTGGCCATGTGGGTCTCCCATACAGCATCTCATCACGTGGCAGCAGGCTTGATCAGAGCAAGTGAGAGGGCAAGAGAGAATGCCAGCAGGATGGAAGTCGCAATCTTTTGTAACCTAATTGCAGAAGTGACATCCCATCACTTTTGTCATGGTCATTAGAAGCAAGTCACTAAGTCCTGCCCACACTCAAAGGGAAGGCCTGAATACCAGAAGATGGGGCTCGGTGAGGGTCTTCTTTGAAAGCTGCCAGTCAAAAGCGGAGGGTATCCATAAAAGAGAATTCTAGGGTGTGGGTATACAGGAGGCTTCGATTGTATCTGTAATGCTTTATTTCTTAAGCCTAGTAGTGGGCACATGGGTATTTATCGTAATATTTTATATAACTTCTTTAAGTCTGAAATATTTCCTAACAAAGAAAAAACGGGGGGGGGATAGTGCCTGGGTGGCTCAGTCAGTTAAGCATCAGCTCTTGGTTTTACCTCAGGTCATGATCTCAGGACATGGGATCCCGCCCTGGGTTGGGCTGTGGGCTGGGTGTGGATCCTGCTTGGGATTCTCTCTCTGTCCTTCTCCCTCTGCACCTCCTCCTGCTGTACTTGCTCTCTAATTGAAAAAAAAGAAAAAAGAAAAAAAATTATGGTTGAATGGGCCTAATCACTGAATCTGTTTAAGAAAAAAAGGATGAAGGAGTGGTTATTCAGAAGAGGGGATGAGAGAAGGTCAAGGGTCCAGGGGCTTGAGGATTGATAGACTCATTTGTACTTTTAGTGAAGGCTTTCTAGATGCTCTCTAGTTAACATTAATGCCTCCTGCTCCCATCTTATACAGTAGCACATCTCACTGTCTGACATTAATATTACGGACGTGTGTATGTGTGCATCTGTCCACCCGCCCCCAGGGATTGTCAGGTTCTGGAAGGTTCATATCTCAAAGGATTTTCTTTCTCTTTCTAGCCTATCTCATTGAGCACTGTACTTTAACACAGTGCCAAATGAATGCATGCAAACCAAATTGGACTGAATGCTTCCCCATCCCCATTCCGACATTTGTGTTAAGAGTTTAGAGACATTATATCTTAGAATCCATTAAGGCCATAACCACAGAGTGAAACAGAAGGCATAAATCCCTTTGTCACTGTCATTAAATAGAGAGAGCAGGAAAAATAAGTAATTACCCATATAATGTAGTGAAGTATCACAAACTCCTCTCCCAAATAATATATTCCGTACCGTGAAGCCTCCTCTTCATTTATAGAGCCATTTCTTTAGGCTAAGGGATTATTTCCAATAGAGTTGTTAAAATATAATCTTCAAATGGAAGCTAAATAAACCTTAATGCAATATTTCTTAATGTCTACAGGGATACAGACCTCTTTGAGAATTTTTTTTAAAGATTTTATTTATTTATTTGACAGACAAGAGATCACAAGCAGACAGAGAGGCAGGCAGAGAGAGGGAGAGGAGGAAGCAGGCTCCCTGCAGAGCAGAGAGCCCGATGTGGGACTCGATCCCAGGACCCTGAGACCATGACCCGAGCCGAAGGCAGCGGCCCAACCCACTGAGCCACCGAGGCGCCCCCCTCTTTGAGAATTTTAAGAACCCTGTGGGTAGGGATGGCTGACTGGCTCAGTCAATGAAGTGTCTGATTTCGGCTCAGGTCATGATTCCAGGGTCCTGGGATCGAGTCCCATATCCGGCTCCCTGCTCAGCAGGGAGCCTGCTTCTCCCTCTGCCTGCCACTCCCCCATGCTTATGCTCACTCACTCTCTATCAAATAAATAAATACAAATCTTAAAAAAAAGAACTCTGTGGATACTCCCCACTCCGTAAACAACATTTTTCAATTTCAAGGATTTATGAACTTCCTAGAGAAACTTCTACCCTTGCCCCTCAAAGGACTGAATCAGGACACTGAGGGAATAAATCAGCATTCATGGATGTTTTAAGGTTGAGGGGCCGTAACGGAGAGCTGGTGATCAGGAAGCAGGACCGTTGCCTGGAGAGGGGAGAATTAGGTGGGACATTTTTTTAAGGTTTTATGTATTTATTTGAGAGAGAGAGAAAGACAGAATGAGCGGGGGGAGGGGCAGAGGGAGAGGGAGAAGCAGACTGCCTGCTGAGCAGGGAGCCCAATTCGGGGCTTCATCCTGTGACCCCGAGGTCATGACCTGAGCCAAAGGCAGACACTTAATGAACTGAGCCCCTCAGGAGCCCTTAGGTGGCACATTTCAACACAGAAAGGACCTGGGCCGCCCCCAGGTCACATCCTGACTGAAAGGGCCTGGGTTTAGGGGAGCCCTGGGAAAGAAAGCAGGGAGACAAAAGGATCACAACAGTAGGGAGTCAGGATGCCCTGAGATCCTATGAAAGAACACTGGAGTCAAAATGTCATTGAAGTGGACTTCTTAGCTGTCGTTGGTGGAAGTGTCAGTTTCAGAACCCTTAGGCAGTTCCAGGTGAGGCTGGAAACTCTAGGCATCATTATTAGTGTCCAGAAAGGGTGTTGATCATACGCATGCTCAGAGGGCACATTTCCTTCCCAATACTTCTATGCTTTATGATCGCTCTGCTCACGACCCAGGTAGCAGAATAAAGCACTTCACTTTAGGACAAGCAGGTAACAGCCTGTGGGAGAAAATGAAGACAGCTGTCGGGTGCTCGCTCTGTACAACTCAGGATGGGATCTTGCCTGTTCCCAAAATAGGAATCACAAACTCGAAGCAGGAAATTCAGTTCAACTAAGGGAACCTGGACAGATGCCCCATCTAGCTTGCGGCCCCAACGACCCCTTGCCGTATTCTCTCCCCCTTCCTGAAGAAGACATGTCTGTGGCCCCCTCACAGGTCTCTTCTTAAGAAATGTCATTGCTGGGGAGCCTGGGTGGCTCAGTTGTTAAGCGTCTGCCTTTGGTTCAGGTCATGATCCCAGGGTCCTGGGATTGAGCCCCGCATTGGGCTCCCTGCTTAACAGGAAGCCTGCTTTTCCTTCTCCCACTCCCCCTGCTTGTGTTCCCTCTCTCTGTGTCTGACAAATGAATAAATAAAATCTTGAAAGAAAAAAAGGAAGGAAGGAAGGAAGGAAGAAGGAAGGAAGGAAGGAAGAAGGGGCATTGTTAACTCTATTGGAATGGTGGCAGGCAAGGAATAGCATGGCAACCCCATCTTTTTCTCCAGTAAGAGATAAACCTTTCAATCCACACTCCACCCACGGCTTACCCCTTGGGCCCAGAAGCACAGAAACTGCCATGTTGGAAGGACTTGTGGGCTCATGCTGTTTCTCTTGGCCATTACTTTAATCCCCCCCCCCCAAATAATCCCTTGACTTCTTTGAACTTCTTGGAAGAGAAATTGAGAGGATGAGGAAGGGCCAAGTACACACAGCTGACCTCACCGCCTCATCTCTCCACTATGTGAAGCTTTTGGGGAATCCATAAAGGAGGCCCAGACACAGTCTCCAAAGGGGCTTTAATGTATTTTAAAAGTTTTCAGAAACAGGATTTACCAAATGTTCAAAAATAATTTTGATGAATCACAATCGTGAAGAAACAGTTTTCTGTCTTTATTACAAAGTTATTTTTAAAGCGCTTCTTCATGAATCATGCAAAATAGCTGACTGCAACAGAAATTGTCATCTTCACAACTATTTCTGAGAGAGGGAAACTCTAGTTCAAAAAAGGCAACCAATATTTTAATTAAAAGAACGATGTTCTGCACAGTAGCAGAAAGGATACAGTAATGAAACCATACGCTCCCCAAATGTAAATTATATCATTATTTAAATTACTATTCTTAAATTCTGATGCCATCTGAATCCACAGTGAAGCTCTAAATTATCTTGGCAAATGGCAAATCCCTCTAGATTATTCCGTTCTTCCCAGATCAGAGCAGCATTATATCTTAGTTTTTGAAATCGGAACCAACTTTTTTTTTTAAAGATTTTTACTTCTTTGACAGAAAGAGATCCAGCAAGAGAGGAAACACAAGTAGGAGAGGGGTGGTGGGAGAGGGAGGAGCAGGTTCTGTGCGGAGCAGGGAGCCCGATGTGGGGCTTGATCCCTGGACCCTGGGATCATGACCTGAGCCAAAAGCAGATGCTTAAGGGCTGAGCCACCCAGGAGCACCCCACCCCCCAAATTTATTTTGAGGGAGAGAGACATATTGATTATAAGGGTCTATGAATTATCTGTCCATGCTAGCTTCTATTCCAAGTGAAATGAGGAACACTGAATTCTTTCACAAGCATTAACAGCACATACCATTTCTTTGTTAAAAAAAAAAAGGAAGAATTTTAGAGGAAGAATATTATCTCTAGTCTCAGGTCCTTCTGTTCTCACTACCATGAATACCAAGCATCTGGTTGTACTGACACTCATAGTCTCAGGACACAATGTTTTGAATCGCGTGGAGGGCATTCAGAGCTTCTAGAACTACGCTGAGATGCTTATGGCTACCAGACTCCTCCCTGTCTCAGATGTTTCTCGCACTGTGACAGTTGGCCCTATATGCTAAGCACTTTACCCATAAAGTAAACACAATTAATAAAGATTAACACAATTAATCCCCCCAATGACTCTATGTTGGGGTACCAGTGGGCTGAGTAATGCGTCAGAGACTATGGAGCTAAGTTAGGTGCAGAGCCGGGATTTGAACCCAAACAGTCCAGCTCCAGAGTAACGCTCTTAACCTCTAAACGATATGCCCCGCTCCCTAGAGCAGGCCTTCAGTAATTTTCAACACAAATGCTTATTTGTTGGATCTTTTTTCTCTAAATGCATATTGGACCTTAAAGTCTCAGTGAATGTAGATTTCAAAGTTACTGTCCTGGGAAGCTTCTGCTGCTCAAAACCTTTTGTGAGGGGCGCCTGGGTGGCTCAGTGGGTTAAGCCGCTGCCTTCGGCTCAGGTCATGATCCCAGGGTCCTGGGATCGAGTCCCACATCGGGCTCTCCGCTGAGCGGAGAGCCTGCTTTCCTCTCTCTCTCTCTGCCTGCCTCTCTGCCTACTTGTGATCTCTCTCTGTCAAATAAATAAATAAAATCTTTAAAAAAAAAAAACCTTTTGTGAATTCCTTCTTTGGAATCGTTTTGAGAGCCAGTTTAGGATCCACAGAAGGAAAGCAGTGAATCTGTTATGATGACCCCTCCTCTTTAAATCAAGACAGTGGGGGCACCTGGGTGTCTGTGGGTTGAGCCTCTGCCTTCAGCTCGGGTCATGATCTCAGGGTCCTGGGTCCCCACATCGGGCTCTCTGCTCGGCAGGGAGCCTGCTCCCCCATCTCACTCTGCCTGCCTCTCTGTCTACTTGTGATCTCTCTGTCAAATAACTAAATAAAATCTTATAAAAAAATAAATAAAGACAGCATTACTCAGTTTGGTGAATACCTTATTTGCCCAACATGTTTCCGAGTGACATCCGTTTTTCTGAAAATCACCTTCTCCGCTAAAAGAAGAAAGACTAGCCATGGTAGAACATAGTCCCAAACTATGATGCACGGACATTTTTTAGTTGACTAACCAACAGCTACTGAGCAACTAGTCCTGGACGTGCCTGGCCCCAGGGATACAGGATCAAAGGGACATCTTCCCGACCCTCAGGGAGCCCTCAGCCAGGTAAGGGAGACGATCAGTATGGTAAGTGCTTTGACCGATGTAAGCATGGGACACCCAGGGTGCCCAGAAGAGGGGCCTCCAACCCAGACGTGGGGCGAGGGCCAGCTTCCTGAAGGAGGAGATGAGGTTGAATTTTAAAAGGTAAGTAGCTGTGGCCACATGGAAAAGAACCAGGGCACAGACTGGGAAGGTGACACCACTAACTGGGAGACGATGTCCTTGGACAAGCTCACCCCTACCCTCCTGGGTTTCTTTTCAGGACACTGTCAGAAACTCCTCGTACATTGCAGGTACACGATGACCATTTGAGAAACAGAGAAAGGAGTGAATCTTTAATATCGAGTCTCAGTAACTTAAAAAAAAATAGCTTGTTTTCTTCATTTCCGGTGAGCCAAGCTAAGAGAGAACAACCCACGCGTGGAGAGGAACGGCTGTCCTGGTAGAGGCTTATAGTTTTCTCGACTATCAAGTTCAAGGACAGTAACTTGGAACCATGAGTGGGAGATACAGTAATCCAAGAAGGGGTCATTCTCTTCTGTGGCTTACCTTCCCTTGAAAGCCAAGCTACCCAGGGATCACACAACAGTGTCCTTGGCGGGGGTGGGGAGGGCTTAGGGGATGGGGAAGTACTGTCTGACACAGTGGGGCTCAGTGCTCAGAGATGGCGCCAGATGGTGAGAAGTACAATAGCCTGGTCGTGGGCTGAAGCAAGAGTTTGAAGATCCTCTTCTCCGTAGCCCTCATCCTCTGGGAGAGAGCAAGAAACAGAACACGTAAAGAGGAAGCTGAGGCAAGGCTTAGGGAAGGCCTCAGGCATGGGTTGCTGCCTGGGAAGAACAGGCTTTCCTAGGATTTGAGAGCGAAACGATCCTGAGTAGGTGGACACATCGGGCCCTTGCTGAAGGAGCTACAGAGAAAGTAGCTACAGAGAAATCTCATTCCGGGAGAGTCGACTCAGACCTCCTTCACCGTGGTGCCATGCAGACATTGCTCTGCGGGCTAGGTTGGGGCAACTAAACGTTGTCCTTCCCCCCTAGCGTGTCCTTTTATTGACCCTACCATGGCACCAAAAATACATCCATTGCTTTTCCTCTTCTGGAACATTCTAAGCCACCATAACTCACTCACAATGAGCTTTGGTTACTTTTTAAGATAAGCATCTGTTGGGGCGCCTGGGTGGCTCAGTGGGTTAAGCCTCTGCCTTCGGCTCGGGTTATGATCTCAGGGTCCTGGGATCCAGCCCTGCATCAGATTCTCTGCCCATCCGGGAGCCTTCTTCCCCCGTCTCTCTGTCCACCTCTCTGCCTACTTGTGATTTCTCTGTCAAATAAATAAAAATAAAATCTTTTTTTAAAAAAGATAAGCATTTGTTAAAAAAAAAAAAAAGAAAGATAAGCATTTGTTGAATGCCAGAGAAAGGGCCACAGGACAGTATGGGATAGATGCGTAGGAGGAGAAAATACTCCGGGAGGCTGTTGCTGAGACGGATAGATCAAAGTGCCCGGAGGACGCTGGTAAAGAAATGGCTGAAACGAAATAGTGTGTCTTGAACACCTGTAGTGTGTCTGGTGTTCTCATAGCTCCTCACAAAAGAACTCTGGGTAGTAGGTATTACTCTCTCCATTTTTACCTGGTAATATTCTGAGGATTAGAGATATTAAGTTATTGGCTCAGACAGCTAGGAAGTGACAGCTGAACCCACGTCACAGGGATTCTCAGTACGATCGCCGTGCTGCCTTGAGGATGAAATTGTCTGAACAGATGTGTCGGCCAGGGTCTGACCGGGAGCAAACACTGCGTGAGCAATTAGACCAGTGGGAATTTAATATAAATACAAATACTGTATAGTCTTACTTATATGAGGTACTAGGATAGTCAAATTTATAGAAATAAAAAGGAAAATAGTGGTTGCTGGAGGCTGAGGGAGAGGAAAAAAGTGGAATTATTTCATGGGTATAGAGTTTCAGGGTTTCTTTTTAAAAGATTTTATTTATTTATTAGAGAGAGAGAGAGAGAGAGAGAGAGAGAGAACATGAGCAGGGGGAGGGACAGAGGGAGAAGCAGACTTCCCCGCTGAGCAGAGATCCCACTATGGGACTCGATCTCAGGTCCCTGGGACCATGACCAGAGCTGAAGGCAGACGCTTAACTGATTGAGGACCCAGGAGCCCTAGAGTTTCAGTTTTACAAGGTGAAAAGAGTTCTAGAGATGGCCAGTGATGATTAATGTCACTGAACTGTACACTTAAAATGGCTTCGATGGCAAATCTGAAGTTATACGTATTTTATTGTGATTTTTAAAAATTAAAAAAAAGCAAAAGTAAGAAAAAGCAAAAGTGAAATAAAGATATACATAAGATTTAGACATACATAAGATTTAAAAAGTCATCACTGGGGCACCTGGGTGGCTCAGTGGGTTAAGCCTCTGCCTTCGGCTCAGGTCATTATCTCAGGGTCCTGGGATTGAGCCCCACATCGGGCTCGCTGCTCAGTGGGAAGCCTGCTTCCTTCTCTCTCTCCTGCCAGCCTCTCTGCCTACTTGTGATCTCTCTCTCTGTCAAATAAATAAATAAAATCTTTAAAAAATATATCTATAGAGGTGACCATGGGAATACAAGATTGATGTCCAAATTAAAAAAGTCATCACCAGCAGACCTGAATTGTAATAAATATTGAGGGATATTCTTTAAGCAGAAAGAAAATGAAACCAGATCAAAATATGTGGATCTATACAAAGTAATAAAGAATATTACAAACAGAAACTTTATGAGTAAATAGATAAGATATTTTTCCTATTTCCTAAATCTCTTTAAGAGATAACTGACTATAAACAAAAATAATAAAACTGTATTGTGGACTTTACAACTTATGCATAAGTAAATTATATGAAAACTATAGAACAGGGATGCCTGGGTGGCTCAGTTGGTTAAGCCCCCGACTCTTGGTTTTGGCTCAGGTCATGATCTCATAGGTCCTGCGGTCAAGTCCCATGTCAGGCTCCATGCTCACTGGGGAGTCTGCTTCTCCCTCTCCCTGTGCCCCTGCTCATGCATTTTCTCTCTCTCTCCCTCAAATAAATAGGTGACTCTTTCTTAAAAAGCTGTAGTATAAAGACCAAGGGGGAAGTAGAGGCACACTATTGTAAAGTTTTTACATTATTTGTAAAGTGATAGGATATCACTTAAAGGTAGATGATGATAAATTAAAGCTCTGTATTCTAAACTGTGAAGCAATCACTAAAATTAAAAAACCAAGAATGACAGCCAACAAACAACATAAAAATAAAAATGAAAACATTCAAGTAATCCGACAGAAGGCAGGGGAAAAAACGAACTACAGATGACCCAGAGAGAAAACAAACAGCAAGATGAAAGATTTAAACCTAATTATATCAATAATCACATTAAATATAAATGATCTAAGCACCTTATGTGACTTTTCTACTGCTGCTATAACAAGTTACCACTAACTTAATGGCTTACAACAACATACATCACCTTATAGTTAGTTCGTCAGGTCAGAAATCTGACACGGGTCTCACTGAGCTAAAAATCCAAGTGTCAGCAGATCTTCATTCTTTCCAGAGGCTCCAGGGGACAATCAGTTTCCTTCCTTTTAACAAGTTCCAGAGGCCGCCTGCATCCCTTAGCTCATGGCCCCTTCCACATATTCAGAGCACACGACTCCAACCTTTGCTCTGTCATTACCTCTCCTTCTCCCTCTGACCCTCTGGCCTTTGTCTCTGTAGACTTTGCGATTCCATCGTGCCCACCCCAATAAGCCGGGATATGCTTCCCATATCAAAATTCTTAACTTAGCACATCTGCAATGGCCCTTTTGCCATGTTAGCTTAATATTGTACAGGTTCACAGGATAAGAATGTGGACATCTTTGGGGGGGTCTATTATTATCTACCATACACCTCAATTAAAAGGAAAGCACTGTCAGACTGGATAAAAAACATAAGACACAAATGTATGCTGTTCACAATAGACTTGAACTATAAACACACAAATAAGTTGAAAATAAAAGGATGGGAGGGGCACCTGGGTGGCTCAGTCGATCAAGTGTCTGCCTTCAGCTCAGGTCATGATCCTGGGGTCCTGGGATCAAGCCCCATATCAGGCTCCCTGCTCAGTGGGGAGCCTGCTTCTCCCTCTCCCTCTGTCCACTGCCCCTCTTACTGTGTACACTCTCCATCTCAAATAAATAAATAAAATCTTTAAAAATAAATAAAACAATAGGAAAAGATATACCTTGTGTAGTAGGCTGAATGGTGTCCCCAAAGATACGTCCATGTTCTAATCCCCAGAACCTGTGAATATCACCTTATTTGGCAAAAGGTATGATTTAACTCAAGGGTTTTGAGAAAAGGAGTTTATCCAGGGGAGCCCTAAATGCAATCACACGTACCCTTCTAAGAGACACACAGAGGGAGATAAGACACACACAGAAAAAGCAATATGAAGATAAAACACAGGAAGAGATGTAGTCACAAGCCAAAGATTGCTGACACCAGAAGCAGAAACAGGCGAGGACTGGTTTCTTCCCTAGAGCCTCAGGGATGCGGTACTGTCTTTTCCTTGATTTTAGAATTCTCGCTTCCAGAACTGTGGGAGAATAAGTATTTTGTTCTAAGTCAACAAGATTTTGGTACTTCTTTATGGCAGCCACAGTAAACTAGTAAACCTAGCTAACTAATAACCAGATGCAGGAAAGACAGATGGCTATGTTAATAACAAGCAAGGATATTTCCAACCACACAGTATTACCCAGGATGATAATAATAAAGGGGTCAATTGGTCAAGAGGATAAAACGATCTGAATGTTTATGCACCTAATCATGAAGCTTCAAGTTTCAAAATACACAGAGCAAAAAGCATACTGGGTCATACTCAGTATGTGTTCTGACATCAAGAGAATTAAATTAGATTTTAATAAGAGATCTGGACACTCCCCCAGATATCTGGCAACTAAATAATAACACATTCACAAATAACACGTGTCAAAGAAAAAATCAAAAGGGACATCGTAAAGTATTTTTCACTAAATGAAAACGAGAACATAATGTATCCAAATGTGTCAGATACCTCGAAATAAGTATGTGGAGGAAAATTTATAGCACTGAATGCATAGGTAAGAAAAGAAAGAGTTCAGATCATTGATGTCGGCTTCTATCTTAAGAAACCAAACAAAGTAAATCAGACGAAGCCCAAAGTAAGAAGCAGCAGAAATCAATGAGACAGAAAGCAGAAACTAAACAGAGAAGCTCTATGATCCTAAAAGCTGGTTCTTCCAGATAATGAGCAGAGTTAATAACACTCTGGCTGGGCAGATCAGGCAAAAGAGAAAACACAAATTAATAACATCAGAAACGATAAAGAAGATGGCACAGCAGATTCTACAAATTTGAGAGGATAAGAAAGAAACATTATGAAAGGATTTATATAAGTCAAGAGATTTGAGGACTCAGATGAAATGGACTAATTGCTTAAAAGACACAAACTATCAAAGCTCATTCAAAAAGATACATATAACATGAATAGTCCAAAGCTTATTAGAGATGCTGAATTTGCAATTATAAAACTTTTCACAATGTAAACTCCAGGCCCAGAGGTTTTCCCTGGGGATTTCTTATAAATGCCCGATATAGAAATAGTTGTCAATTTCACCCACCTTCTTCCAGAAAATTAAAGGGAGGAATACTTCTAATTCATTCCATGAAGACAGCATTACCCTGATACCAAAGTAAATAACATTATTTAAATAAAAATTAAATAAGTAAAACTGCATGCTAATATACTTCATTCACACAGAGGCAAAGACCAGAAATAAAATTTTAGCAAATTGAATGCAGCAATATGTAAAAAGAATAATATACCATTTGCAAGTGTGGTCTTTGTCAGGAATGCAAGTTTGATATACATTCAAAAATAAATCAATATAATGCACCATAGTAGCAAAGAAACGGAGAAAGGCCATAGGATCATCTCAATAGAGAGAGAATCATCATGTGATAAAATCCTACGTTCATTACTGATAATAGCTCTGAGCAAACTAGAAATAGAAGGAAACATCACCAACCTGATAAAGGGCATCTATGCAAAACCTCCACCTAACATCACACTTAATGGCGAAAGCCCGAATGCTTTCCCTAGATCATTAGCCACAGAAGGGCATTCAGCACTGTCCTGGAAGGTCTGGCTAGAGCGATCAGGCAAGAAAATGCAGTAAAAGTCACCTAAATTGTAACATAGTACGATCTTCTTTACTTGCAGATTACCTGTTCGTATACAGAAAACTGGCTGAAATCTAAAATAAGCTTCTAGAACTAACATGCGAGTTCAGTAAAGTTGTAGGCTATGCCATTAATACATACTTTTTTTTAACACTGAAAACCATTACACTGAACAACTGAACCAATGAACTGGAATTTTAAAATATCATTTACAGTAATACCTAAAATAGGGGGGCCTGGGTGGCTCAGGTAATGATCTTAGGGTCCTGGGATGGATCCCTGTATCGGGCTCTCTGCTCAGGGGGAAGCCTGCTTCCCCTGCCCCTCTGCCTGTCTCTCTGCCTACTTGTGATCTCTCTCTGTCAAATAAATAAATAAAATCTTTTTTTTTAAAAAAAAAAAGCATTAAAAAAACAGTAACACGTAAAATATTAAATGATAAATCAAACAAAAGATAGGCAAAACCTGTACAGTGAAAAATATAAAGTACGGCTGGGAGAAATGAAAGAAAATCTAAATAGAGGTTTTTACTTTATTCGTGCGTCAGGCATAGACTGCACACTATAATTGTGACAGTTCTTGGTAAGTTTGATTGGTCCATTCACCTGTTCGTTTATCCGTTCACCGCTGACAGATGTTTGGCTTGTTCCCACTTTTTAGCTATTGCAAATAAAGCTTCTGTGAACTTCTGTGTACAAGACTTTCTGTGGATGCGTGCGTTCTTCCGTCTTGGGTGCACATCTAGGAGAATAATGGCTAAATCATTTCATAGTACATGTTTAACTATTTAAACCACCACCAAACTGGGGCACCTGGGTGGTTCAGTTGGTTAAGCATCTGCTTTTAGCTCAAGTCATGATCCCAGGGTCCTGGGATTGAGTCCTGGGTCGGGGTGGGGTGTGTGTGTGGGGGGGGGTCCCTGCTCAGCAGGAAGCCTGCTTCTCCCTCTGCCTCTCTCCTCTGCTGTGCTCTCTTTCTTTCTCTCTCAAATAAATAAACAAAATCTTTTTAAAAAAGTAAATAAAAATAAACAACCCCCCCACCAAATTGTTTACAAAGTGGTACCATTGACATCACCACCAGCAATGTAAGAGAGCTCAGCTTTATTGGCGTCCTCGGCAACACTTGCTATGGCCACTCTTTTTCATTTTAGCTATTCTGTTTGGTGTGTAGTGTTATTTCATTGTGGTTTTTAATTTGCATTTATCTACCTAGTGACCAATGGTGTTGAATGTCTTTCCATGTGCTTCTGTGCCATCTGTATGTCTTCAGTGAAATGCCTGTTCAAATCTCTTGCCCATTTTATATTGACTGGCTTGTTCATTTTCTTCTTATTGGGCTTTTGGAGTATTTTACATATTCCGGATGCAAATCTTTTATCAGGTATATGCTTTGCAAATATTTTCTCCCAGTCTGTGAATTACCTTCTCATTGTCTTTTTTTTTTAAGATTTTATTTATTTGTCAGAGAGAGAGAGAGAGGGAGAGAGAGCGAGCACAGGCAGACAGAATGGCAGGCAGAGGCAGAGGGAGAAGCAGGCTCCCCGCCGAGCAAGGAGCCTGATGTGGGACTCGATCCCAGGACGCTGGGATCATGACCTGAGCCGAAGGCAGCTGCTTAACCAACTGAGCCACCCAGGCGTCCCTACCTTCTCATTGTCTTAACAGCGTCTTCGAAGGAGCCAAAGTTTTATATGTTCATGAAGTCTAATTTATCAATTCATTTCTAATGTATTGTGTTTTTGGTGTCATATCTAAGAAATCATTGCCTAGCTCAAGGTCATGAAGATTTTTCTCCTGTATTTTCTTGGAGGACTTTTACAGTTTCAGCTTTTATATTTAATTCTATGATCCATTTTGAGTTAATTTGGGGGATGGGGCAAGGTATGAATTCAAGTTGCTTTTTTTCCCCCTGCAGATAAATATCTTAATAGTTCTAGCACCATTTGCTGAACAGGTTGTTCTTTTTCTGATGAATTGCCTTTTTGTCTATGTAAAAAACCAGCTGTCTGTATTTGCGAATATATTTCCGATTTCTCTATTTTGCCCTATTGGTGTATTTTTCTGGGTATCACGCTGTATAATTTCTGGTTTGGCATAGGTATACACCTGTGAAACCAACACCATAATCAAGACACTGAACACAGCCCCAAGTTTCCAAGTGTCCTTGGTTGTGATCAGTATCCTGACGGCAGTGAGAATTTCATAGGTGTCTGCACGAGCCAAGCCGGAAATTGTAAGCTTTAAATACGTGCGATGTATTGTATGTCATTCATATGCCAATGAAACTGATTTTTGATAAAGGCGAAAAAGCCATTCGATGGTGTGTGAGGAAAGGTTAAGTAAGGCCTCACAGATTCAACCAATAAAGACACTATGAGCTGTCATTAGGTTCAGACAGTTTATTACTCATGCAGAGAATAAAAGGCAGAGTAGCTGAAGGTACTGGCAACGTACGCTCCTCGTCCCATGTGTCAGAAAGGACGATTCCAGAACAAATGTGCCTCCCATCCTCTCATGTTCTCAGTGGATCCCAAGGAGTTCTGCTAAGACTCAGATAAACTGGATGCCAGGGTGGCTCAGTCGGTTAAGTATCTGTCTTCAGTTTGGGTCACGATCCCAGAGTCCTTGGATGGAGTCCGTATGAGGCTCCTTGCTCAGTGGGGAGTCTGCTTCTCCCTCTCCCACTCCCCCTCCTTTACCCAGCTCATGCTCTTGTGTACGCGTGCTCTCCCTCTCTCTATCTCTCTCAAATAAATAAAATATTTAAAAAAAAACACAGGTAGATTGCAGGTCATGCCTCTGCTTCTACAGCCTGAGTCCCCAGATTGCCGTGACAGAGCCATTTCCCTGCACATAAAAGTCTCAGATCCTGAGACAGGCACAGGCTTCCCTGGACAGAGCTGCTCTGCCCTTGGCCCTGCAGTTGCCTGCTACAGAAAATGCACATTCTGTGTGGCTTCGGATGGGGAACTCTGTGCCTGACCTGTCCGAACTCTGTCCCATGCATAGTTTTCCTATGGCTTGTGGTATCTTTCGCTGTAATAAACCTGAGATGTAAGTAAAGCCTGCAGTTGGTCTGGTGGGTCTATCCAGTGAAACACTGACCCTGAGTGGTCGTGGGACCCCAAAATAGTTCTTTTTTTTTTTTCAATCAGTGGTGCTGGGAAAATGAGATACACAGAGGCAAAAACAGAATAACAAACCTAGGCCTCAACCTCATTCCTTACATAAAAGTTAACTCAAACTGGATCACAGATTTAAAAGCAAAATTATAATATTTCAGAAGAAGATGTAGGAGAAAATTTTCATGACCTAGCATTAAGTAAAGAGTTCTTAGGCATAACACCAAAAGTGAGACATAAAAGAAAAGATGGATAGATTGAACTTCATCAAAATGAAAAACCTTTCATTCTGTGAAAGGCCCTGTTAAGAGGATAAAAAGACAAGCTACATACTGGGAGAACGTATTTGCAAATTATACCTTTTTATAAAGGATTTGTATCCAGGATATATAAAGAACTCTCAAAACTCAACTGTAAGAAACCAACCACCCAATTTTTAAATGGGGAAGACTTAAGAGATACTTCCCGCCAAATGACAGACAGACAGCAAATCAGTGCATGAAGGTTCAGCATCACGAGCCATTAGGCGAAGGCAAATTGGAACCACAATGCGATGCTGCTACTTACAGATTCAAAGGGTTAAAATAAAGAACACAGATCACACCATGTGCTGACAAAGATGCCAACAAATGAACTTCTCTCCTTCGTTGTTGTTAAGAACGCACAATGGTCGGGCCACTCTGGAAAGTACTCTGGCAATTACACACAGAGTTATCGTATGCTCAGTGATCACACTCCCGGGCATTCAGCCCGCAGAAATCAAAACGTATGCCTGCCCCCACCAAAACCGTACTCAAAGGTTCCTGGCAGCTTTTATCTGTACAGTCAATAACTGAAAACATACCCAGTAAATGTCCTTCGATAGGTGAACAGTTAAACACGCTATGGACCATTCATACTGTAGAATACTACTCAGCACTAAAAAGGAACAGAGCACTGCTACACTAGACAACATGGATGGATCTTAAGGGTACTGCGCCGAGTGCAATAGCCAATTTCAACATGTTATAGACTGTAAAGACAAAGAACACCTACTAGGTTACCAGGGGTTCAGGCGTGAAGGGGCAGCATGAGGAACTCCCTCTGCAGTGATGGGGCAGTTTGATCTCACGGTTGTGGTGGTGGCCATCAAACAGATCTACACAAGTGACAAAGTGCCATACAGTCACAAAGGCACACAACATATAAGTGCGCGAAGGGGCGCCTGGGAGAGGGGGTGCACAGTCACTTGAGCGTCTGACTCCTGGTTTCAGCTCGGGTTGTGATCTCAGGGTCGTGAGATCGAGGCCCACGTCAGGCTCAACGCTCAGCACAGAGTCTGCTTGGAATTGTCTCTCTTCTCTCCCCCTGCTCTTCACCCCCTCCTTTAAAATAAGTAAATAAATCTTAAAAAAAAAACATAAATACATGTAAAAGTGATGAAATCTGACTAATACCTCTAGTGTAGTTCCCTGTATCACGCCGATTAGTTTTCTGATTTGGGTTGTGAAAGTTAGAGTTAGGAAAGATGTTACCAATGGGGGGGAGCTGTGGGGTAGGTACATGGAAACTCTCTGCAGCATTTTTTTAACTTCTCATTTCAAAATAAAAAGTTACAAATTGGGACGCCTGAGTGGTTCAGTTGGTTAAGCGTCTGCCTTCAGCTCAGCTCATGATCCTGGGGTCCTGGGTTCAAGTCCTGCATCAGGATCCCTGCTCCACAGGAAGCTGCTTCTCCCCCTGCTTGCTCGCTCTCTCTCTTTATATCAAATTAATAAGTAAAATATTTTTTGAAAGAGTTACAAATTGATACTCAATTCAGTTATTGGCAAACTTCTAAGTATATTGAGAATGACTTAAAAAATGTAAATCTACATCTTCAACTGTAAATTTTGTGAAATTAAAATATGGATCAAGTATTTCTGGTGAAAATTTATCATCCAAATTGAAGTATGCTGTCAGTGTAAAATACACACCTGATCTCAAAGACTTCATATAAAAATAGCTAATCATTTTTATAGTGATTACATATTGAAATGCAGCAGATCAGATACATTGGGTTAAATACAATATACTGTTGAAATTAATCTCACCATTTCTTTTTACCCTTTTAGTGTAGCTACTAGAAAATTAAAGATCGGGGGCGCCTGGGTGGCTCAGTGGGTTAAGCCGCTGCCTTCGGCTCAGGTCATGATCTCAGGGTCCTGGGATCGAGGCCCGCATCGGGCTCTCTGCTCAGCAGGGAGCCTGCTTCCTCCTCTCTCTCTGCCTGCCTCTCAGCCTGCTTGTGATCTCTCTCTGTCAAATAAATAAATAAAATCTTTAAAAAAAAAAAAAGAAAGAAAATTAAAGATCGGTGTGTGATTCACATTATACTTCTATTAGACAGTGCTGCTGTAAGGTGTCCCAGAGGTAAAAACTTCAGGAAGCAGCCAGCATTCCTAGGCTGGGGGTCCATGGGGGGAAGAGGAGAATTCATAATTACTAAAACTTGGGGGAGGGCCTCCATGGAGCTGAAACTCCGACTTCTGGGAAGGAGGTCCTTGCTAGCTGCTGCTAGGATCTCTGTTCTTGGAGGAGGGTCCCTGTATGCTAGGGCTCAGACTTTCAAGAAGGAGGCATAGACCAGTGGCATCGTCTCTGAGTGGGGCCCTAGGAAGCCCATTCTTCTAAGTGATGGGAACTGCCAACCAAATCGAGCTGGTGCTATAGGAAGGCCCTGCTGTTGCCAGGGTGAAAGTTCACATATTTGATAAGTGGCAAAGCCAGACCGCAAACCCACAATGTCGAGTTCCAGAGTCTGTGCTCTTAGAAAGGCATATGCTGCGCTGCTTCTCGAAGGCCCGTGCTCCATATTCCCACAGCACCCTAAGAATACCTCGATCTTAGCACTGAGCTTAATGGTTTGAAACTGTCTCTTTGGGGAGGAGCCTGTCACTTCACCATGAGGGTCAGAAAGCTGAATAGTGTCCAAGGTGGTATGGGATTGTGGTTAGCTCATGAAGGGATCGCCCCCAAGTCCTCACCAGCGGAATGTTGGTGGAAGGGGCGTGTGCCACACTCAGGCCAATCTCAGAAGGTCACGTGCCTTTTCCACTCTTCCTCTCTCCCCATCTGTTAGTTGCTTGTCAGCATCCAGGGTGACCTTGGGCGCCATGCACTAAAATAGGACAGGACAAAACAAGGGTTACCTTAATGGGTATATAATTCCGCAAACACTATGTCTTGGCCCCACAGTGGAAGGGGGCATAGTAGCCTCAGTTGCCAGGAGATGGCCAAAGAGGTTTTTAAATCCACTAGCAGGGAGCTCACAAATTTCTTTTTTAAAGATTTTATTTTTAAGTACTCGCTACACGCAATGTGGGACTTGAACTTACTACTTCAAGATCAAGAGTTGTGTGCTTTACCAACAGAGCCTGCCAGGCGCTCTGAGCTCATAAAGTCCTATCAAAATTCTACTCCCACATACAGGCTGCCTTTTGTGTAAGAAGAAGTATTAGTTTTACCTTTTGAACTTAGGGATTATTTAGCTGAAGAAAATGGATACGCTTCTCTTGAAGGTTATTCACTCATTCTAAATTGGAGAGTACTTAGCATGGATAATGCGTCTGGTATAATATTGCAATTATGTTATAATAGTACATTATTAATGTTGTTAAGAAAATCTGTCTGGTTTTATGTAAAATACACATTCATGGGGTTGAAGATGAGGCTGAATTCTAGTGCCTCTCTCTTCATTAGATTAAAAGCATTTTGTTTTTTCATATGCCAAATTATTTTTTAAAGATTTTATTTATTTATTTGATAGAGAAACACAGTGAGAGAGGGAGCACAAGCTGGGGGAGTGGGAGAGGGAGAAGCAGGCTTTCCCGCTGAGCAGGGAGCCCGTTGTGGGATTTGATCCCAGGACCGTGAGATCATGATCGAAGCCAAAGGCAGATGCTTAATGAATGAGCCACCCAGGCACCCCCATATGCCAAATTATTAACAGCAGGTCATCTCCAGACTCTGACTAAAGTCACATATTAACATACAAATGTGAATTTCCACCATCAACTTCATCCAACCAAGGTGTAAGAGTGACTGTCCCTCAGACACCAGCGCTAACACAAACGATACTCAGAATTCTCTGATATGGGGGTTAGATTTGAGGAGGTGAAGGAAGTAGAATTTGGGGGGTTATTTGATTTATTTTATTTTTTAGAGAGAAAGAGAGAGGGAACAAGCATGAGCAGGGGTGGCGGAGAAGGGGAAGGGCAAGAGACCCCCACTGAGTGGGAAGCCCAACATGGCACTTGAGCTGAAATCAAGAGTCAGATGCTTAACCAACTGAGCCACCTAGGCACCCCAGAAAACAGCTGCTTTAAAACCTTCCATCCGGGGTGCCTGGGTGGCTCAGTGAGGTAAGCATCTGGCTTCAGCTCAGGTCATGATCCTGGAGTCGCAGGACTGAGTCCTGTATCAGGCTCCCTGCTCATCGGGGAATCTCCTTCCCCCTCTGCCCCTTACCCCTCTCATTCTTTCTCGCTCTCTCACGCCATCTCAGATAAATAAAATATTTAAAAAAAAACAAGAACAAAAGAAAAACCCCAACATTCTGTCTTAGGCATCTGAGTGGTTCAGCTGGTTACATATCTGCCTTCAGCTCAGGTTAGGACCCCAGGGTCCTGGGATCGAGCCCCACGCCGGGCTCTCTGCTCAGCGGGGAGCCTTCATCTCCCTCTGCCTCTTCCACTTGTATCCCCACACCCCCTCCCCTGCTTGTGCTCTCTCTCTCTCCAATAAAAAAATAAATCTTTAAAATAAATAAATAAATAAATAAATAAATAAAATCTTCCATTACAAGAGGAAGCCTAGAACCTCTGCAACAAAGTCATAAGATTGACTTAAATTCCTTTTTGGATTACTATCAAGTTTTAAATGTCTACCTTGACATTTTGTAATACCATGAAGACACTGATCAAATCTGTTCTTAGAAAGGTTACCAGTAGGGCGCCTGGGTGGCTCCGCTGGTTAAGCATCTACCTTCGGCTCAGATCAGGATCCCAGGGTCCTGGGATCGAGCCCCGCATAGGGCTGGTTCTCTGTTCAGCGAGGAGCCTGCTTCTCCCTCTCCCTCTGCCTGCTTCTCTGCCTACCTGTGCGCGCTCTCTCTCTCTCTCTCACTCTGTCAAATAAATACATAAATAATCTTAAAAGAAAAATGTTACCAGCAACTTCTCGTGATGATCCTGTTGAGCGTTGGCCAAAGAGCACAGAAGAAAAAGCTGTCTGTCCCGGTGTTCGTGGAGTGATGGCAAGATCCAAGTGGAGAGACGTTCTGGAAGAGAAGTGAAGATGTCTGGAAGGGCGATTTGAATGATTCTTTATCTTTCTCTACCTCTTGGCCAAGTTTCTGTGGGAGCTGAGATGGCTGGGGGCTGACAGAGAGATGAGGAAGAGGGCAGGAGCGGCTCTGAGGGCCAAGTACAGTTACTAGTCGCTCGCCCTCTCTGCACCTGCTGACATGGCCTCTTACATAAACCTTACATAAATCCTCAGTTCCCTTTCTCTTCACTGATCCCACCAGAATGCAGATTTCTGCCCTGCTCACTCTCCTTCCGCTGGCTTTCTCTCTCCTGGCACTTCCTACAACAGTATTTCCTACTTGGAAGGGACCTGACCTCCTCTTTCCACGTGAGCAGCTCTCCGTTCCCTCCAGCAAGTTCGGCTCAAAAGGAATGACATAGAGCTTGTGGATACTGGGATTAAAATTTATAAGCTTGTACAAAATAGTACACAAAATAAATTTATTTTTATTAGACTGTGTGTCAGTTAAAAAAAAAAAAAAGGATTACAGGTTGTACCTACCAGTAGGGGAAGGGCCTAGCAATTCACCCAGAGATCAGCATGGATTAAGGCACACAAAGAGACTGAACTATTTGTATCTGAGATCAGCTGTCAACCTCCAAAATAGTACCCTCGTAGTTTTCCAATATCCCTACAAATTCTCACCAACAGGGTCACTCCTACTGGGCATTCCGAAGACATACAGATATGGGTTCTTAGAGCAAAGCAGTGACACTGTTCATATTTGGCCTTGGCCCAGTCCCTGCTCAACAACTGGGGAGTGGTTTAAACTCTCTGAACTCTGGTTTCTTCATCTGTTAAAAACAATCCTTTTCTCTTCTCTGTATCCGATTCCTTGGCATCCTGAGTGGCTGGTATTTAATATCCAGTAAGAGGCCAACCGACAAGATGGCCTCTCTTCCCACTGTATCTACCTTTTATTTATTAACAGTCTCTTAGTAACTGACATCTGATGGATACTTACAAGTTTCACCTAAGCCTCCCACTAGTAGTAGTCTGATTATCTATTTATCTCTACGTTACCTGACAAGGAAATGGTCTGAGAAAGGTTTACATGACCTGCCTGCCATTATGGGACAAATCAGTGGTAGAACTAGGATCAGAAGTCCTATCTCCTCACCCCTCGCTGACTGTGCTTTCTGAGAGGTGAGCATTTCCAAACTGTGTTTCTGAACCCTCCATGTTTCTGACTGTCTGGACAGAAAAAGGGAGAGGAATCCCAGGCTTTGCACTGAGCCCAAGACCACAAGCCTTTGCCTCTAGTTTCTTAGATGGACTGTGTGCTTTGACTCCCGTCCAACCCTCTTCCTCAACTCTAGAAGCCCTCACTATCCGAAGTCTACCAAACCTGACTGGACACCTTCTCTAGGCAGCCCTTCCTGACCAGACCCAAACCACAGTCATCATCCCCTTGCATTAAAGTCCTCAAGCACCTGAGAGTCCAGAACCTTCAACTAGCTGTGTGTTTGTGTATGTGTGTGTGTGTCTGTGTTGAAACAGTATTAACAGTAGTAGCTCTATACAACAGATTTGAGGGCAAAAAAAGAGAAAAATGAAAACATACCAAAATATCAGAGGTTTAATCAAACAGCCAGATTATTCTAGACTATGACCAGGATGAATAGAAATTCAGGTCAACTTCTTAACTTTGTCTGTCCATCTAAAATTCTGAAGTAATCACTGGTGATAACCAGGTCAGCCTAGAGGGTCTGTGAGATCCTCCTGGAAAAGAGAATCCGTGGTCTCAAGGCTGTCTTCCTTTATGAAGGAAAGTGGGGTCAGATATTACAGAAAGATCAGCCTGCTGAACCCCAATGAGGGCTCCCTTTAGCCCCAAGTAAACCAAGAAATTCTGCTTGAGGAGCTTCCTGACCCTAACCCTAGTGTTCTGGGGGTAGGGTGGTTATTCTCTGAATGTGACACATATGCCTATTCCAGATTTTCAAGCAGCATCTTCTACTGCTCTTGGGTGCAAGAAGATAGGTACTTCACTGATACCTGGGACATTTTCGGTCAAAACTACACTACCCAAAGCTGACCTGGCATGTCTGATAACTGTATTTTTCATCCCGTTGACAAGTGAAATTTATAGCAGAAGGGATCAAAGCCCTGGCATGCTGGGAAGGAAATGTACATGGGAATTCCAGAACTGAAAAGGCCAGTGACCCATGAGACTCAATGGCCCCAGGGGGAGTTTTGAAGCCCTTGTTCTGAGGAAAGGAAACGAAATGGCTTCTCTTTCATTTTAAAGGATGGGGAAATGGTTTAGGAGGACAAGACCCACTTGGAACCGATGAGCTCTCTTGTAGTGAGCTTTAGCTACGTTAAAATGAATGGTGGCAAAGACCAGCACCATATTCTTGCTAGTTACTAACTGAAGAGCTACAGGGCTAGCTACTCTTTGGAGGTAAAACTCTTCCCAGGCATCCTAACAAAGTGAGGTGGCACTTCCCGCTTAACAACAGGGGACCATTTCTGAAGTCATGTCTACTTTAGATACCAAGGTCTGTCTAAAGATTTCCATACTCGTTCAGTTCAACAATAGTCCTCCAGCATCTATTTCCCAGGGGCTAGTTGCTAGAGACGCAGAGATAATAATAGCTATTAGCAACAGTCAAGCATTACCAAGAGGGTTTTTTTGTTTGTGTGTGTTTTTTGTTTTGGGTTTTTTTTTTTTTTTTAAATTCTGAGAGACCCTCCACAGGGTGCTCTACCTAGATCATCTTGGCAGGCGAGAATTCTACCACTGAACCACCAATGCTACCTAGATCATCTTGTTTCATTCTTTCCAACACACTGTGGGGTGTTCTTTGCCCCACTTGACCAATGTGGAAAAGGGCATGTAGCAAGGTTACGAAGTTTGCGTAAGGTCACAAGGCTAGTACACAGCAGAGGTGGGACTTAGTCCCAGGCATATCGAATCCCAAACTGCGTGATCTAACCACGACCCCACTCCGCCTCAGAGACTATTCGGCTTTCTGACCCTCATGGTCGGAAACCTGACAGTGTGGGTTTGCGGTCTGGCTTCGCCACTTACCACTTACGTGAACTTTGACCCATTAAACCTCCACGTGCCTCAGTCTCCTCATCTGAAAAGAGGGATAATAATAGAATCTAACTCCCAGAACCATAATGAGGATTCCGAGTGCTTAGAAGAGTTCCTTGCACATAATAAGCACTATACGTGTGTTAAGATAAATGAGCTTAAGTCTGAATGGGATTACAGGAAAGGCTTCTTGAAAGAGCTGATGCCTGGATTGAGTCACAGAAGATGAGTAAGAGTCAGCCAGGTGAAGTGAAGCAGCGAACGTGGGCCGGGCAGGGGGAGAGTGTGAGCCCAAGCCAGCATCGTGGGTGGGAGCTCACATACGCGCCGCTTGGTAATTCTAGATGGGAGCATAAAGTGCCAAAAGGAGAGAGGTGGGGGAGGGTTCTGGAAAGGCCTTCTACATCACTGGAAGGAATCTGGACTTTATTTCACACGGACCATGGAACCATGGAGATAAAGGGTTTCATTCAGGGGCACAGTATGAATAGATGTACATAGGAGGAGAGATTTGTTCTATGGTCTAAAACTTACTTTAAAAATCTTAAATTAGGGGTACCTTGGTGGCTCAGTGGGTTAAAGCCTCTGTCTTTGGCTCAGGTCATGGTCCCAGGGTCCTGGGATCAAGCCCCACATCGGGCTCTCTGCTCAGCAGGGAGCCTGCTTCCTCTTTCTCTCTGCCTGCCTCTCTGCCTACTTGTGATCTCTGTCTGTCAAATAAATATATAAAATATTTAAAAAATTTTTTTAATTTAATTAAAAATTAAATTTAAAATTAAAAATGCCCAGCCCAGGGCACGTGGGTGGCATCATAGGTTAAGCGTCTGACTCTTGGTTTCAGCTCAGGTCGTGATCTCAGAGGCATGAGATCAAGCCCCACGTCAGACTCCACACTCAGCGCAATCTGCTTGAGATTCTCTCTCTCCTCCCTCTGCCCCTCCCCTGCTATTTGTGTGGGCATGTGTGCGTTCTCTAAGAAAAAAAAATACTCAGCACAGTGTGTGATACACACATACCCATGCATATATACATGCACATACGTATATAGGGACAGTCAGTATCGGAACTACCCCAATGAGGAGCACACTCCAGCCGTGCTCACTGTGCATCTGAAAGACTAATTATGAACATACATTCCAGAAGCGGAACTGGAAAGCTTCAACCAATCTACCTAAATCTGCATGAGAGTGTTGGTTCATTAATACAAGGGATGTTAGAAATAAACTTTCATTGGTAAAATAAAAGTATTCTAGATTTATGGATTTGTACCACCATCTGCTCTTGCATGAAGGGGACCTAAGAAACTGATGAGCCCAGAGTGGCATTCTAGGTCTAGGAAGCCACTGGTTCTGCGTCCTGACACCTAATGGAAGATTCCATCGCCTGACCTAAGCACAAGCTTAGCTAAACTGCAGCGACTGGGGAACTGCTAAACGTGCCTCAGTGAATCTCTCCCACCTGGGGCTTCACGGTCTCATGAGGACAGGTTGTAGGATTGTGTCTAACCACTAATAGATGTGTTTGGCAGAACTGGGTCGAAGCCCTGTTGTCTCTGGAATGGACCACTCGGTCGGCAGGCAGTTGCGCAGGATGGGGTGAGGATGACAACCCACAGCCATCTTGGGTCAGTGGAAGCTACTGACGGTCACTGAAAACTCAGTGACAACGTGAGAGGCTAAAAAGGCTTAGCTCGATTTGCAGGAGGACTAAAGGAGGGCAAATACGGAGGCTGCTGCAAGTGGCTCAGTCAAGAGATAATGAACGAGAAGGTCCGAACGAGAGCGGTGCCAGTGGGCAAAAAGAAAATGGAGTCAAGAGCTATTGAAGAGGTAAAATCAGGAAGTCTCGGTGATCCTTTGGAATCCTCTGGATGGTAAGGTCTGGGAACAGGTCTGTAACAACATCTAGGCTTCTTGTTTGAGTGACTGGGTAGGTGTTGGTGACACTCCCTGAAGTAGGGGACAGTAGAAAAGCCAGAAGAGGAAAAAGTTTGGGGGTGTGGCAGGGGCAAGCATTTTGAGAAACACTGAGCTGGACATCTACACGGAGACATCCAGCAAGCATGTGGATATTAAAGGCTGAGGCTCAGGGGAAAGTCTGGGCTTGAAACAGGACGGGAAGCCATCAGCACGTGGGGGTAGAGAGTACTCGAAGAGCGGATGGTCCCTCACTTACCATAATACAAAGTCAGTAGATGATGGTTAAAAAGCGTCAAGAAAACAGAATGTGGAAACAGCATTGTGGGTCCTCAAAAAAGCAGACTGGGGAATTGTTGAACGATCCAGCAATTCCATTTCTGGGTATAAATTCAGAAGGGGTGTAAGCAAGGACTCGGGCAAGTGTTTACACACTTGTGTTCACAGCAGCACTTTCCTAACGGCCAAAAGGTGGATGGCTCAAATGTCCATCATGGAACAGATGGAAGAACAAAATACAGTGTGTGTATGTGTGCGTGCCCACGTGTGTGTGTATAAAATAGAATATTATTTGGTCTGAAAAAGGAACCAAAGTCCAAATTCACAGTGACAGGTACTAGAATAGCGGTTGCCAGGGACATGCAGGGAAGGGAATGGGAAGTTACCGTTTAACAGGCACAGAATTTCAGTTCCCAATGAGGAAGAAATTCTAGAGCTGGATGTTGGTGATGGTTGCACGACAATATGAATGTCCTTAGTGCCACTGAACTTGACACTTAACAAATGGTGTTAAAATGGTAAATTTTGTGCTATGTATGTTTTACCACAATAATAAAAAAAGAAATTGCAAGATAATAATCATACTCTTTTTTAGAGATTTATTTATTTACTTGAGAGAAAGAGAGAGGGAGAAGCAGACTCCCTGCTGAGCAGGGAGCCTTATGTGGGGCTCGATCCCTGGACCCTGAGTCCACAACCTGAGCTGAAAGCAGACACTTAACTGACTGAGCCACCCAGGTACCCCAATAATCATATTCTTTTAAATGACTGAGGTAAACACTGTAAGGAACACTTCAAGGAGTGATTGCTTCTGGTAAGAAGGAAAGGGATAGGCAAAGGGAGTTTTGCTTCTCATTATAAGCCTTTGGTACTCTTTTTTTTTTAAGCTATATACCTGTTTCATATTATAAAAATAAAAACATTTTATTTTTTTTTTCTTAAGATTTTCTTTATTTATTTGACAGAGAGACACAGAGAGAAAGGGAACACAAGCAAGGTGAGTGGGAGAGGGAGAAGCAGGCTGCCCGCTGAGCAGGGAGCCCGAAGCAGGGCTCGATCCCAGGACCCTGGGATCATGACCTGAGCCAAAGGCAGCCGCTTAATGACTGAGCTGCCCAGGCACCTGAAATAAAAACTTTTTAAACTGTAGAAGCAAGCAGATGAGGGTGCCTGGCTGGCTCAGTCGAAAGGACATGTGACTCTTGATCTCAGGGTTGTGAGTTTGAGCCCCATGTTGCGTGTAGAGATTACTAAAATCAACTTCAAAAAAAAAGGGGGGGGCGCCTGGGTGGCTCAGTGGGTTAAGCCGCTGCCTTCGGCTCAGGTCATGATCTCAGGGTCCTGGGATCGAGTCCTGCATCGGGCTCTCTGCTCTGCAGGGAGCCTGCTTCCTCCTCTCTCTCTCTCTGCCTGCCTCTCTGCCTACTTGTAATCTCTGTCAATTAAATAAATAAAATCTTAAAAAAAAAAAGTGGATGAGATCACTCGGGGAGAGTTCAAGAAGTTGGTGGGAGAAGAGGTACCTTAGGGTAAAGGTCACAAGAAACAATATTATCTACTAAAACAAGGTACCAGAAAGGGTTATCACAAGGATCCAGAAGAATCATTCACTGTACTAAGCACAAGAGCAGCTCCCAGGATCTAGAAAGTTGTCTGGGGACCTTCTCCTGGGCTCTCTGTCATCATTCCCCTTCGCCCCACTGATCCATCCCACAAGGCTCCCCCTCTCCTCCTCCTCTGCTACTCCACACCTCTCTTTTGGCTCATGATCTCTTCCTTGCTTCTCTGGGAGCATTTACTTGACTTCCACACTCCCTTCCCTGCCCAGCAGCGTCTTCAGGTCACTCGGCCACACTCACGTGGCCAGAATCACAGCTTCAGCCTCCGTGTCTATGCAACTTCTCAGCCCTATTTCCTAACGGCCACCTCCCTCCATCTTGCCATATTCCTAGGCATCCCCTCTGCCTAAATGTCCACCCCTAGTCCTAGTGGCCAGGCCCGAGGCTTCACCGTCCCTTCCTGAGACACAGTGGGTGGGGAAATAGAGCCACGAAGGAGACGTAAGCCGGCCATTAACCAAAATATAACTACTATCAAATAAGATCCTAGAGGAATACAGGAGTGGGACAACAGGAGAAGAAGAGCCATGGAGAGGGCGCCAGCAGGTGAGTGACAGAAGGATGTTGAAAGCTGCCAAACAAAGTTCCTCAAAACACCGACTAAAAGGTTTGGCGTGGGGGTAAACGAAAAGGAAGGAAGGGGGACGTCACGTATAGGCTATTCATTCCTTCAGGAGGCTTGGCTGACAAGGGAAACATCAGGTAAAATTGTCTGAGGGGGCGCCTGGGTGGCTCAGTGGGTTGAGCCTCTGCCTTCGGCTCAGGTCATCATCCTGGAGTCCCAGGATCAAGTACCGCATCAGGCTCTCTGCTCAGCGGGAGTCTGCTTCTCCCTCTGACCCTCCCCCCACCATGCTCTCTCTCTCTCTCTCTCAAATAAACAAAGTCATTTAAAAAAAACTGAGGTTTTGTGATGGTTTCAAATATAGCAGAGTATAAAGGAAGAGTAAAGAATTGTCAAGAGATGGGTGGGTGAAAAGGTTGGCGTTGACTGGGAGAGGATATGCTATCCTCAGAGACCGGCAGAAAAAACCTAAGAAATGCAGGTACAGGTTTTTGATCCAGAGTTCATATTATTTTGCCACAGAGACCAACCTTGACCACAGGCCTACTCTTACTACAAGAAAAGAGGACCAAGGACAGAACCTTGGACAATGCTGACACTTAACAGTGCGAGCGAGTTGCCCATTCCAGATCTGTTCCTTCAGGGTGAATGTTTAATTTGGGTCTGGCTTTCCCTACCGTGTATGGCTCTGGACCGGTCCCCTTAACACCCAATTGGCTACAGGCCCCAGAAATGCCAACTAACAACCTTTACAAATCATAATCAGGAGAGAAAATATGTAATGATGCAGTCATATGTTCTGGAAAGAGGACAGGAGTGAGAATCATGAGATCTGCTCCCTTCCCTCTGTGGGTGTCTGTGGGTGTCTGTATCCGTAAAAGTGAAGGGGCAGGGTCCGCTGTCCCCACGGCTCCTCCAGTTGGACCACTCGTTATTCTTTGACCTCTTATCTATGCTCTCCTTGTGGGGGTATCAACACTCTCTTGCACTAACACAAATGGGTGGAAGCTGGCCATATTCTTCTCAAGCTCCTGATCAAAGGAAAAACTCCAGGCCTCCTGGGTGGCTCAGTGGGTTAAGCATCTGCCTCGGGCTCAGGTCATGATCCCAGGGTTCTGGGATCGAGCCCCACACTGGACTCCCTGCTCAGCGGGGCATCTGCTTCTCCTTCTCCCTCTCCCTCTGCCCCCCAGTTTGTGCTTGCTCTCACTCTCTCTCAAATAAATAAATAAAATCTTCGGGGAAAGAAAAAGGAAAAATTCCGAGGAACTGGGACTAAATAGAAGAAAGCAGGAGTCAAAGAGAAAATGTGAGTGGCCTCTTGCTGTTGATGTCAGTGCTCGGCTGGACAACAGCGAGACCGCGTTTCCTTGAAATCAAGTCAATGGCTCGGAAGTGGGAAAACCCAAAACTCCTCTTTGTCTGGTCAAATGGAGATTTACTCCCCAACCCTGCTAAGTCCGGAGGAACTAGTGAATATTTTCCTCTCCTCATAACATCCCTTGCGCAGTCATCATAAGCATTAAGAATGTTCTAATCCATGTAACAGAAAGGGGGTTTCACTATTGTTCTCAAGTAACCAACTATTCTTACCACATCTTCAAAGCTTCACTGGAGGAGGAGGCGGAATTAAACTCAGGACAGTACGCCCTGCCCCCCTTCCTCCACACCACCAGCGAGGAACAATTTACCAGTGTTCACGCCTAGGCTCCTCACTCCTATTCTGAAGTCTAAAAATACTTTGGTAAGAGTGGGATTGTGAATAAAGATCGTGCTGTCCTTTCCACAAAAAGCTGGGACGACTGATCTATGAGTAAGCCACAGCCTTCCAGTTCTTTCGCAGGCTTGGAGATGGGACTGTTCTGTGCCATTTCTACCCTCGCACACTCTAGGGACCAACAAGCTTCCCTGTGTTCCCCGGGGGCCCAGGGGGTAGAGGCAGAAGCAGTGAGCAATGCCTGGGGCCTCACACAGACTCTGTCCTGTGGTCCACGAGCAGGCCACGTGCAGCGGTAGGCCTAGTCCCCACACTTCAGTACTGAATGCCACAGCCCCTCCCTCCCCCAGCTCAGAGCCCCGGTCAGGTGCCCAGCTCCCATTTGGAGTTGTGAGGCCGGATAGGTCCCCTGAGCAGGGTTGGGGGGAGGACCCCCTGCCGTCCTGGTGTTTGTACGGAGGCAGGTGGAGGTGAGCCCCGAGTGTGGATGATGGGGACTGCTCGGCTATCACCTCTTTCGGCAGCTGGTCTCGCCACCGTGAGAGAATTAGCAGGTGGTCGCCCGGAGATGGGGGGGGCGGGGCTGGGGGAAGAGTGTGAGCAAGTGAAGCTGGAAAATGAGGGGAATGAAAATTCAGGGGAGGTGGCTTGCCCCCCGTCCCCCGTGGAAAGGTTTGTGCCTCAACCAGCAAGGCTCCCACCTGCGCCCACTCTGAAGATGCCGTTGTCGTCTGTTCACATCCGAGGCTCAGCTGCCTTCCTAGCTTGCTTTTCTGTGTGTTCTTTGCATCTGTGCCTCCCCCAGGGGCCGCTGCCAGGAGAAAGTTCAAATCTAGTGAGAACAAGGGGATAAAGGGTGCTTTGGATTCTTCCTTTGTTGGTTTAAACATTCTTTTGAGGCACTAAGGGCCACCTCTATAATGCATAAAATAAGCAGCCGTCTGTTTTATGAGCCATCCAACTGAAAACGGGTTAATTCAAGCACAATCTACCAATGGAGTCATGGTCGGGCCTCAGCTAATTGCCGGAGATGAGCTGTGTCACCAGACATATACACTCTTATTTCATTAGCTGGATGTGTCAGTGTCAGAGGCAGGCTGTGAACTTGGTGAAAAAGACCAAGGCTCTGGTTAACCCTGGACAGAAGGTGACCTTACTTTCTGGCCTGTCCTGCAGCCCTCAGCTCCTGGATCAGTCTAGCCACCTGAGGCTGAATCTCTCCTCTTACAGAAACTGGTTCACTTCACCCTCCATCCGAAGTCTCCAATACTTGGCAGTTGAGTTCCTTGTATAAGTAGGACTTCACGAATGGCCTGCCTGTGGGGAGTAGGAAAAACTAAATAAAGAATGAAGTTCTCCTGAGATCTGAAGGTGCCCTTCTCCTTAGCTTTGGCTAAGTACACTGGATTCAAACACTTTAAAAAAAAAATTGGGTTTCAAAGCTCTTCGTGTTTACTTCGTAGATAGATGAGACAGAACCAAACAAGGCACCCAGCTTTCCAACTCAAGAGTGATGCCTATAAAGGCATGATCTGGACATATTTATCAAATAGGTAACAGTTGTTCTCAGCATGCCCCAAGTCCCCCAGTAGAACATTCTTCCACTTTCCAGCCCACGTCCTTGGGTCCCAGTATCTCCTGCTGCCATGTGGACATACAGGGTTGTTTGTTCTCTGTCTTACCTCTAATTCAAGCTGGGGTGCCTATGCCTTAGCACTGGGCACCACTCCAGACCTGTCCTATACCTCAAATCAAAAGGTTTTGTTCCACTCTCTCAGGGTCCAACTTGAGAAAGGGATATTCCCTTAAGTGACAGGTTCGCATTTTTTTTTAAGAGAGGTCTTCTGGAATTTGGTAGCCTAGATCAGTGATCCTAGTGGTAGACATTTTGAGGTATTCAGGAGGGCAGTTTAAGAACTCCTGAGGGGCGCCTGGGTGACTCAGTCGGTTAAGCATCTGACTTGATTTCGGCTCAGATCATGACTTCAGGGTAATGCAATCAAGCCCCATGTTGGGCTCCTCACTCAGAGTGGAATCCACTTAAGATCCTCTCTCCCTCTCCCTTTGCCCCTCCTGCTTGTGCGCACACACGCGCGTGCACGCACACACCCACACACTCTCTCTCTCAAATAAATAAATAAATGTTAAAAAAAAGGAATAGTTCAGGCACTCAGAGATGCTGCTTTCTGGTTTTAGAATTTAGAGATGTAATGCTGATTTAGAAATTACTCTCTGCTTCTTGCCTTTCTACTTTTTTCACCGGAAGAAACAGATTAAAACCGGCTAAGAGAAACATGTTAATCACGGTTAAGTCATTTGGCCAAAGGTGATTTAATTGCACAAAAATTATACTGTTACTACACTATTACAAAGCCTGCTTAGAGAACTAATCTGAATAAAATCAGGGAGCAATTCTTCAATTTAAAAATGTGCTTACATCAACTTTGACAGATCTAACCACTTGATGAATCTCAAAGACATTTGCTGGGTGTAAGAAGCTAGTTTCAAAGTTACCTCCTGTTTGTTTCCATGTACACGACATTCTCAAAAAAATAAAACCACAGCAACGGAGAAACACATCAGTGGTTGCCAGGGTTTGGGGATGAGGGTGTATTACAACAAAGGGAACTTTGGGGGGAAGAAGGAACTGTTCTGTATCCTGATTGTAGCGGTGATTACACGAATCTATACCTGTGTAAAAATCTGGAGAAATGTACGTACCAATAAGTCAAACTTCCTATATATTAATCTAAAAACTAAATTAAGGGATACTTTCCCCACTATTTAGTTCTATGCAAAATCAAGTTTACCTTCTAAAAAGAAAGTCAAGAGGCGTCTGGGTAGCTCAGTCAGTTAGGCATCTGCCTTCTGTTCAGGTCACAATCCCACAGTCCTAGGATCGAGTCCCGCACCCAGATCCCTGCTCAGACAGGAGCCTGCTTCTCCCTCTGCCTCCTGCTCCCCCTGCTTGTGTGTGCATGCACTCTCTCTCACTCTCTCTCTCTCTGACAAATAAATAGATAAATAGATAAAATCTTAAAATAAAATAAAAAATCAAGTGATAAGCTCAAGATGCTCCAGGTCTGAAGAATGGGCATGAAAAGGCCTTTGGGGAAAAGATGAAGATGGCCCTCTGAGCCCCCCCAAGGAAGGTGTTGAATCTACGGAGAAGGTAAAGCCTGTATTTGGAGGTGATGGCTAGCCATGAAATGTGATTTGTAGCCAATCACCCACAGTCTCTCATTCCCCCTCAGTGTTTCTTTTGTGGTCAGAGCCAACCGACTGACTGACAAGGGTTGGGGGTGGCTTCTCGCTATTCGGAGTTACCTTACAGGCCCACTTGGGCCTTGTACACTGGCTCCCCAAGCAGTGATCAGGCCAGAGATTCCGACTTTGGAAGGGCTGGGGGAGGGGGGGACCAGGCTGAGATCCCATATTTTGGTTTCCTAGTGCCTCCCTCTGCTAATGGAGATTTATATAGCAAATGTTCGCTCTTTCATGAAAGTGATTTTCAATTAAATTTGGTTACTGACAATTTCCAGAAGGTGAACAATACCTCTCTGGATTATTAAAGGCCCACTTAAAGCTCTACATACCCAGGTGTGGGGCCTCACTGCTTTTGTCTAACTAGCCAGTCTGGCCGCCAGATGGCCAATTAGTTTAATGCCCACACAATGAGCCAGATGCCTTAATTCAGCTTCTGGAAACACATTCAAGGCCCTAGTTTTCTGTCATTACCATCTTTTTTTTTTTTAACTAAATTTTTTATTTTGAGATCACTGTAAATTCACATGCAATTGGAAGAAATAATACAGTGGGATGCTGTGTATCCTTTACCCAGTTTCCCTTAGTGGCAGCATCTTATAAAACCATAGTATAATGTCACAACCAAAATAAAGACATTGCTACAACCGAACGATCTTGCGCAGATTTCCCCAGTGTTACTTGTGATCATTTGTTTGTGCCTATGTATTTAGTTCTATGCCATTCTACCGTGTGTAGGTTCATAGATCCACCAAGGAAGTAGAGAACTGTACCATCACCACAAGGATCCTTCCTGCTACTATCTATAGCCATACCCACCTCCTACTTGCCCCATTCCCTAACCCCTGGCAGCCACCATCCATGTCCCCATCCCTATATTTTTTGTCATTTCAAGAGTATTTTATATATACATACACACACACACACACACACACACACACATATATATACACACACATATATAAAATCATACAGTATTTAATTTTTTAAGATGGCTTTTTCCTCACTCGGTAAAATTCCCAGGAGATTCATTCAAGGGACTGTGTGAGCCATGCCCCATTTCATTTATTGCTGAACAGTACTCCATGGCATAGAATGATATACCACATATTATTTAACTATTAATATGTTGAAGGACACATGTAGGGGAGCCTGGGTGGTTCAGTCTGTTAAGCATCTGGCTTTAGCTTAGGTCATAATCTCAGGGTCCTGGGATCGAGTCTTCATCAGGCTCCCCCACTCAGCAGGGAGTCTGCTTGTCCCTCTGCACCCCCCCTACCATGGTCTCTCTCTCTCTCTCTCAACTAAATAAATAAAACCCTTTTTTAAAAAAAAAGAATACATGTATGAGATACCCAGTTTCTTGACATCCTCACCAGCATTTGGTGTTGTCACTACTTTTTATTTTAGCCATTCTGATAGATGTGTAGCAGTATCTCATGGTGGTTTTGATTTGCATTTTCCTGATGGCTAGTGATGCTGAACATCTTTTCATGTGTTATTTGCCATCTGTATCTCCTCTTTAGTGAAATATTTATTTATATCTTTTGCCCATTTTTAAAAAAGATTCCTTTATTTTAGAGAGAGAGCATGAGTGGGAGGAGGGTCAGAGGGAGAGGGAGAGAATCCTCAATCAGATTCCCCACTGAGCGTGGAGCCAACATGGGGCTCAAGCCCAGAACCCTGAGATCATGACCTGAGCTGAAACCAAGAACCAGACACTTAACTGACTGAGCCATCCCAGCACTCCCTGTCCATTTTCTACCTGCACTGAGTTTTGAGAGCTCTTTATATATTCTAGATACAAATCCTTGGTCAGATATATAGTTTGCAAATACTTTCTCTAGTCTATAGCTTGATCTTTCATAGAGCAAAACTTTCAATTTTGATAAAGTTCACTTATACTTTTTTCCTTTTATGGATCATGCTTATAGTGTTAAGCCTAAGAACCCTTTGCTGAGCCCTAGGTCATGACTTTCTCCTGTGTGGTTTTTTTGTTTGTTTGTTTTTTGCCTACAAGTTTTATAGCTTTACACTTTAAGTCTGTGATCCCTTCTGAATTCATTGTTTGTATAAGGTGCGATGTTTGAGTCAAGGTTTTATTTGTTTGTTGCCTATGGATGTCAATTGCTCCTGCACCTTTTGTTGAAAGGCTAGCCTTCCTTCACTGAAATTGCTTTTATTTTTGTCAAAATTCAGTTGAGCACATTTGGGTTTATTTCTGGGTGCTCCATTCTGTTCCACTGATCTATGTGTCTACCCTCCACTATTACTACACTGTCTTGATTACTGTAGCTATATAGTAAGCCTTTACATTGGAAAGAGTAATGTCTCCCCAGTTTATTCATTTTAGAAAGATTTTATGTATGTATCTATGTATGTATTTGAGAGAGAGGACAAGAATGGGGAGGGGCAGAGGGAGAGGGAGAAGCAGATTCCCCACTGAGCAGGAAACCTGGTGTGGGACTCGATCCCAGGACCCTGAGATCATGACCTGAGCTGAAGGCAGATGCTTCACTGACTGAGCCCCCAGATGCCCCCCATTTATTCTTTATAAACATCATTTTAGCTACTGTAGGTCCTTTGCCTTTCCATATAAATTTTATAATAAGCCCATCTATGTCTACAGAAATCCCTGCTGGAAGGTTGAGAGGGATTCCATTGACCTATAGATCAATTTGGGCAAAACTAACATCTTTACTATGTTGAGTCTTCTAATTCATAAACATAGTAAGTCTCTCAAATTATTAATGTCTTCTTTGGGTTCTTTCATCAGTGTTTTATAACATTCAGGATACAGATGAAACATGTATGTTTTGTACATTTTTTGTTAAGTTTTATACCTAAAAATTTCATTTCCATTGGAGCAATTATAAATAGTGTTGTGGCTTCTCATTTAGATTTCTACATTGTTAGTATACAGAAGTGTGACTGATGTTTATGTGTTGATCTTGCATCAGATGACCTGGCTGGATTCAATTATTAGTTCCAGAAGAGGTGTTTTTTTTTTTTTTTACATCCTCTGTCATTTTTTATGTAGACAATCAAGTCTTCTACAAACAGAGACAGTTTTACTTCATTCTTTCCAATCCATATGTCTTTTATTCCTTTTTCTTGCCTGCTGTGCTGGCTAGAACTTTCAGTACAATGTTGAATAGAAGTGATAAGAGCAGACAAGCATGCCTTATTCCAGTCTTAAGAGGAGAAGTATTCAGTCTTTCACCACTAAGTATAATATTAACTGTCAGGGTTTTTTATAGATTTTTTTTTTAAGAGAGAAAGAGCGAGAGTGAGAGCAGGGGCTGGGGATAGGCAGAGGGACAGAGAGAATCACGCTGAGCTGAGCATGGAGCCAGATTCGGGGCTTGATCTCATGAACCTGAGATCATGACCTAAGCCAAAATCATGAATGGGACACTTAACTGACTGAGACATCCAGGCATCCCAGAGATCTTCTTTATGAGGCCAGGGAAGTTCCCTTCTCTTCCTAGTGTACTGAGTTTTTGTCATAAATGTTGAATTTTGTCAAAATTTTTTTCTGTGTTAATTGATATGGTCATATGATTGTTCTTTCATTTCTGATATGGTGGACTTTACCGAATGATTTTAAAATAGTGAGCCAGCCTAGCATACCCTGAATAAATCCCACTTGGTCATGGCATGTAATTTTCTTATACACTGTTGGATTCATTTTGCTAATATTTTATTTATTTGAGAGAGAGAGACAGAGAGACAGAATACAAGCAAGGGGGGGCAGAAGGAGGGGGAGAAGCAGACTCCCCACTGAGCAGGGAGACCGATGTGGGACTTGATCCCAGGACCCCGAGATCATAACCTGAGCCGAAGGCAGATGCTTAACTGACAGAGCCACCCAGGTGTCCCCATTCTGCTAATATTTTGTTGAGGGTTTTTGTGTCCACATTCATGAGGGATACTGGCCTGTAGTTTGCTTTTATTTATTTGTTTGTTTGTTTTTTGGTACTTTCTCTGGATCTGCTATCCATCTGGAACTCTGACAATATACATGTCGGATGTCTTGTTATTTCCCACAGGTCTCAGAGGCTCTATTATTTTACCAGTCTATTTTCTCTCTGCTGTTCAGACTGAGCAAATGTTATTGAAATGTCCTCAAGCTCTCTGATTCTATCCTCTGTCATCTCACTAGACTATGGTTCTGGCAAGTTTCTGTTTTTGTTTTTGTTTTTTATTTCTGTTACTGTATATATTTTTTTCAGTTTTATAATTTCCATTTAGTCCTTTTTTATAACTGGTTTCTCTTTGCTGAGATTTTTCCACTTTTTCATTTATTTCAAGAGACTTTGCGATTGTTTACTGAAGCACCTGCGTGATAGCTGCTTTAAAATCTGCGTCAGATAATTCTGTCTTTTGATTCAGCTCACTGTTGATGTCAGTTGACTGTCTTTCCTTATTCAAATCATGATTTTCCAAGTCTTAGTATGAGAGGTGATTTTTCACTGTATTTTGGCTATTATATCAGGAGACTATTGAAATCTTTTATTTTAGTGGGCAGCCATTGCAGGTTTAGCACGCAGGTCCTGACCTTCCTTTCCAGAGCCTCTGCCATGCTGATTTGGTCTGCTCGTTAATGCGGTACTGATGGCGCCCCCACGGGTCCGCGCTGGGGCCACCTAAGGGAGCCCAAGGCGCTCCATAGGGCTGGGCTGCCTGAGGCCTATGAGTGGAAAAAGTGAGTCTTGAGTCTGTGGAAACAATGAATCTTCCCCGGTTTTGCTTGCTCTAGTGTAACCTCCCTTGCCTGTGCTGTATACCATCCTGGTATCTCTTACAGGGAGAGAGCGCTCTCAAGCCCAGGGGCCCTGACAGGCTTCCTGGGCCCGAGTACTTCTTGTGGTCAGATTTGCCCTTGATGGCCTGGCCGTACCGTATCTCGTGGTAAGGGAGAGGAGTCGGGCCTGGTGGGGAAGAACACTTCCCCTGGCTGCTTGGTGTCAGAAGGCCTCACATTCAGTCCCGAGGAGGAAGCTGCCTACCTAAGCCACCTCCTGTTGCTAGGCTGGGGTTTGGGAAACGCTAGGCCTGGTTCACCCTCTTCTGCTGGGCAGGAAGTCATAAGGTGCCTCGCTCCTAGCATGTATCTACAGTCCTGGGGTCCCTAACCATTCTGCCTTCCTCTTTATGCCTTTTGGAATTTTTCTTTGGTTGCCTCTTGAATTATTTCTAGGATTAATAGTTATACTTAGCAGGGAGAAGCAAGGAGAAATGAGTCTGTGCCGTCTTGTCCGGACTGAAAATAGAAGACCGATTTTGCACTGGTTTCTGCTGTTGTTTCTTGGAATGACTCAGGCTTTCATCTGCCCCCCTTTTCTGGGCAAAGAAGCTCAGGTGGCTTTGCCTTGGTTAATATATCAAGCTCCCAGGTTTTTTGGGGGGTGTGTGTATGTGTGTGTGTGTGTGTATGCACACGCACGCAAGAAAGAGACAGAGGGAGACAGAAAGAGACAGACAGAGAGGAGAAAGGCTGGCAGAGATTAGCCCTAAAAGAGAGAGTGTGTTAGAATGGGGCAAACACTCTGACAGGACATGGAGTTAGCTGGGGATTTGTCTTGCCTATAGGATACTCCTATGCCACTATATTCACAGGATAATTATTTTGAGGAGTCAGAAGCACCAAAATTTGGTATCTCCAGACAGGATGGTGGCAGAAAATACGGTTTTAACACATTCTCCTCCCTTTGTGTAAAACCTTAGGACACCAGTGTGTGGCATATTCTGTGCAGCCCTGCTCCTCAAGGAAAACAAGATGGAGGCTGGAGACCGCTGCCCATTATGGCAGGCTGAAAATCATGACACTCACCACCAAATGTCCAACGTCCCAATCCTTAGCATCAGCCAACAGGTTACCTTACATAATAAAAGGGACTTTGCAGGTGTGGTTATGTCAAGGATACTGAGATGGGGAGATGGTCCTGGCTTATCCAAGTGGGCCTCATGATAAGAGTTCATCTAAGAGAGAGGCAGGAAGGGGAGAGCCCGAGAAGGCCATGTTACTCTGGAAACAGAAGTCAGAGAGTGTGAGAGAGATTTGAAGACGGCCCGCACTGGTTCTGAAGATGGAGGAGGGGGGCATGAGCCAGGGAATACAGGCCGGCGACCTCCAGAAGCTAGGAAAAGGCTGACTGTAGACTTCTGATAGCCAGACCATTAAGTTCATAGATTTGTGTTGTTCTGAGCCACGTAGTTTTTGGGAATGTGTTCCAGCAACAACAGGAGACTAGTGTGCTGACAGAGGCCAGGTGACCCGATCAGGGGCAGGAGGTTAGGGGGGTAATGCAGAGCGGGACGGGTGAGGCTGCAGCTAAAAGCAGGAGACTCTCCAGTCTGGGAAGGTGAAACCCGAGACATTGGCTTGAAGACAAGACCACTGCTGTCCAATGGGACTCTCTGTGATGATGGAAATGTTCTATATTTGATTTCTCCGGGAGTGGAGCCCCTTGCCCCATGTGACTACTGAGAACTTGAAATGTGGGCCGGTACTTCGGAGGCACGTAATTGGTAATTTGATTTACTCATTTAATTTCTGTTTGAGTTGTAAAAGCCACAAGTAGCTAGCGGTTGCTGTATTAAACAGGGCAGGTCCCTACCATTAAAAAGAATGTGGGGGAGGCGAACACAAACTTACTCATTTAAAGTCTTCAATGCTAGAAAACTAGCCCACCCAAAATAGCTTGTATCAAATTAAAGAGGCACCAGCCCTTCCCTGGAGATCAGATTCCTCATAACCTCTACCATAATGTAACCACAAGTCTAAAAGATTAAAAAAAACAATAACAACAACATCTAAACAGCAGGTAAAATTGCTATAATGAAACCCAGAAAAACTTCACAGGAGATGTGTGGTCTCAGTCCCTGGTCAAAAGCCTGTGTATTCGAAGAACCTAGAATAATGCTGATCGCAGAGTAAAAGCTGGAAGCTGGAGCAGATGGAATTTCAAAAGCACAGAAATCTGAGGCCCGTTTAATGGAGAAAGACCTATTCCTATATGCCTCGGAGGTCCAGGGCAGAAGCAGATGGTCAGAATGGCGACCCTGAGTCACAAAGCAAGGCCATATTATGTTCTGAATCATCTGAGAAGACAAGGCCATGAACGATGCCATTTTAGAAAGGAAGGAAGAAAAGAGAAAGGAAGGGAGGATGGGAGGAAATGAAAGGAGGAAAGGAGGAAGGAAGGAAGGAAGGAAGGAGGGATGGAAGCAAGAAAGGAGGAAGGGAGGGAGGAAGGAAGGAAGGAACTCAAGATGTAAGTGCAAAACAGGACAAAAAACAAGCTCTCCGCTCTCCTGCAAAACCTGCTTTTAGGGTCTAGCATACGCTGTAGTCGACAGCTCAGTTCCTTTTTACCGTCACTTACTAGGACCGATATGTGCTAGGGTTGGTAACTCACTTCAAGGACACTCTCTCTCACCATGAACCAGCAACACCATTCTTCGCCTCCTCCTCCTCCTGCCTTACCTGCCACACAACTTCCCAATCCAGATCAATGCAGTCAGCCACCAGCACCGTTCCCATCTTCAGGCTGCTGAGCCCTGGGGGAGGACAAAGCACAGTGGTATAGACGGGATCATCTCAAAAAGAATGGTCTCCATGAAATATTACATAGCAGCTCAGTGCATAAGAAAGCAATACACGCCAATATGGAAAACCATCCAAGGCGTGTTACACAACGAAGTAAGTGATATTACACCCCCCAGCATGGCTATAATCAAAAAGGTAGACACTGACAAGCATGTGTGATGACATGGAGCAGTTGGGACATTCAGAGACTGCTGGTGGGGTATAAAATGACTGCAGGTTACAGGGGACTTTAGAAGACAGTCCGGACATTCTTTAAAATGTCAACCATAGAGTTATCACATGGCCTGGCAATTCCGCTCCTTGGTAGACACTCGGGACATGAGAATGGCTGTCCATACAAAAACTTGTCATCAAGTGTCTGTAACGACTTGACTCATAATAGCCAAAAGTAGGAAACAACCTGGTGTCTACCAACTGGTGAGTGGCTAAACACAATGTGGTCTATACATGCGATAGAATATTATTTGGCAATAAAAAGGAGGACATTCCCATTTATGCTACAACATAAAGAAACCTTGAAAACACGGTGCTCAGTGAAGGAAGCTGGTCACGAAAGACCACATGCTCCCATTTATATGAAATCCCAGAATAGGCAAATCTGTAGAAACAGCAAGGAGATCAGTGGTCGCTTCCAGTGGGGGGAGGGGGCTGGTGATAAGAGAGTGATCACTCTAAAGGAGACAGGGTTTCTTTCTGAGGCGATGGAAACATTCTAAAAATGGACTGTGGCAGTCGTCACACGTATCTGTGAATATACTAAAAAAACCACTGAATTGTACACTTTAAATGTGAGAATTGTATAGCATGTGAATTATGGCTCAATAAAGCTGTTATTTTTTTTAAGAAAGTAAGCGATAGAATAATGCATATACTATGAGCTCATTTATATAAAAACCCAAAAACTACATATGCATTTAATATAAACATTTGTGAATGTATGTAAATATATAGAAGATGATTTGGAAGGATACCCACCCATCTGTTAGCATTGGTTACTTCTGGAGAGGGAAGCAGGACTGCCTTCTGTAATCACACTTCCCTGTTCCTCCTCCTACCGCTCTGGTTTTTTCTTCAAGTCGCTTTTGCAGGCATCCCTGCCTCTGCCCACCCCTTTAGAATCTCCTTTTACTCTTCAGGCTCTCCTTGAAGTGATGCTAAGACCACACCTTTTCCATGGCCTCAACAACCCCCATCCATCTCCTGGCTCATGTCATTCACCTGCTAGGTACTGTGCTGGGACCTTTGATTCCTTTCTCTCCCTCCTCTCCCAGCCCTCATCCTGCAAATTCCACCAGTCTTATTCCTAATTAACCTGCTCGTCTCTCTTTCCTTCTCTCCTTGTCCCTGGCCTCCCATGTCACCCCAGCCACTGTTGTTACCTCCTGGATCAAGGGAACAGTCTCCTCCCTGGTCTCCCAGCTTGTACAGGCCATTCTGCACACAACAGCCGGAGCCAACTTTAAAAAAAAAATGTGACTCATGTCATATCCAACTCCCTGCTTCAAAACCCTCCAGGAGCTTTCAGTTATACTGTATATAATATGCAAGCTCTTTGCTTTGACCTAATAAGATAGACCCTTTGCCTAAATCTCTAATCTTAGCCCATCCTGCTAGGCGCCTAGAATTTGTTCCCTCTTGAGGGACTTTGCACTTGTCCAAAATGTTCTCCCATTATCCACATCTCAGCTTCAGTGTCAGCGCCTCAGAGAGCCCTTCCCTGATCATCCTAAGCAAGCCCTGACCTTGGTCAGTGTCTCATCCCGTCACCCTGTTTTATTAGCTCCCTTACTGTCATCTGAATTATGTTTCATTTATTGGCTTATTACACATCTTCCCCACCCCTCAAATAGAGACCCCACGAGAGCAGTGACTCTGTTTGCCTTGCTCTTACTGACTCTCTAGCACCCAGCACAATGCCTAGCGGGTGCTCGGTGAATGTCTGAGGAATGAATGAGCTAGGGGACAGATGGGGGTTGTTGAGGCCACGGGAGATGTACGGTCTTAGTGTCCCTTCAAGGAGGGCCTGAAGAGTAAAATGAGATTCTAAAGGGGTAGGCAGAGGAAGTGATGCCTGTGAAAGCAGACCTGAAGAAACAACCAGAGCGTGCGACCCCCAGGTTTGGGGGCTTAAGCAACTAGATAGGTGGCGGGTGCCATTCGCTGCCACTGGAAGACTGAGGGAGAAGTGAGGGGGTGGGGATGGATTTAAGAACAGGGGTTTGGACATATTAAATTTGAGATGTGTGTCAGTCTTCCAGCTGGAGGTCCTAAGTAGCTGGCTGTATACGGAAGTCTAGACCTCAGTCCGGATGTCAGGGCTAGAGACACGAGTTTGACAATGAAATTCACCAGCCTAAAGGGGATGTGGAAAGCGCCGGGAATCACCTTGGAAGGAAGTGGAGAAAGAGAAGTAAGAGGGCCTCACACAGAGTTCTAAGGTCTCTTGCATTTGTACCCCCCAGTCCTAACCTCTTGCTTCCCTGAGTTCCAGAACCACTACCAGACTGCCTTACGTAAACCCAACGCGTCCTGAAAGGACTGCATAGATGCCCACTCTCCAAAGTGGTCCTCCTTCTGCATCCTCTATCCCCTCTTCATCAGCCAATGGGATGCCTTAACATCTCCGGTGCCGTTCCCCACCTCTCCGTCCCTGCAATAGGGCTTCCAGCCCCTGGAGCTCATCATCTCGTGCCTGGAACACCACAACGATCTCTTAGCCAGTAGTTCTGTCCCCAGTCTTGCCCCGCATGCTGCCACCAGGGTCCCTTTAAAGTGCCCCAATCGTGGTACCAGTATATAGCAATGCCATCAGCCAGTATTTATCAAGAAATTCCATAAGTGCTTTACATGCCTTGGTTCTTTACAACAACCTGAAAGAGCAGCACTATTATTATGCCCTGTTGAAAAATAAGGAAATAGAGACAGAGAGGGTAGGTAACCTGCCTAAGGTCACACAGCTAGGAAGTTAGTAGACATAAGCCAAGAGTCTGTGCGTGTAAGCACCAGTATCTCAGCATAGAGTCAGTAAATAAAGGCCTGCTCAATGGATGTGGGGCCCATGATTTTTTTCATGTTGTTATTCTGACCTTGACTCTTTCATCTTTTCTTTCATTTTAAAATCTCATTTCATTCGAATCTCAGACACAATAAAGTTCCGAAAGCAAATAATGGATCTATTGCTGGGGTGCTCAAGGGAGTCAATCGGGGCACAGGCCATTATCCTCCTGCCTCGAGGCTCTGGCAAAGTAGGGTTGGTTTTTCAGTGTTCGGTGAGTGGGGCCAAGGCACAGGGAAATAAGATGGGGGTAAACCTCACGACAACCTGACACCAAGGCATCGCCTTGGCACTGCTCTGCTCTCCATCTCCCGGGGCAGAGTGGCGGGGGGAGATCCAGGCTCACAGAGGTTAGGTAACTCATCTCAGGCTGCAGAGGTAGTCAGAGCCAACCGGGAACAAATGCCAGGAGCTGCCGTGGCAGCTGGCATCCGGTAGCCCAGGTCCCCGCCCCTGTCATTCTGGAGCCCCACCGCCTCTCCCCGCCCCGGGGTGGGATAACCACCAACCGCGTGTGGCTCAGGGCATTTAAATTCATTCAAAGAAAATTACATTAAAAATCGAGGGCCTCAGCCACACTAGTCACATTTCAAGCGCCCACAAGCCACAGGCGGCTGCTGACAGCCCTGTGAGAGTGCGTGGACAAAGATGATGTCCCTCCCGACGGGACGTTTTCTAGGACAGCGCGGCACGGCAGCTCTGCCAGCCACCTCCAGGTGCCGAAGCCTTCTCTCCGCTCTGCCAGTTGGGCTCTTCTCACTTCAGGGTCCTGGGGCAACTCGGAGACCTGCATTAAGGTAATAACCTTCATGATTGCGGCCCCCTCCCATTGTTCACCTCCTTAGCAATGTCACCCTTTATATCCGCTGCCCACAGTTCATCCTCAGCCTTGTCCTGCCTGCCTCCTCCTCTTTCTGGGTCTGGGAAGGTGGAGCTCCCGTGGTCATTCACTCTTGTGCTGCTCCCCACCTGGATGACCGAGAGGGGGACAGCCCCTTTAGGGCCACACGTCTGGAAGGCCCCCTAGAAGTAGAGATGCCGGACGGCTGTCCGCAACCATGCCCTGTCATGCCACCTGCTGCCTGCTCAGCTCTTGGGGGCTGGGGGGGTGCTCACCCCAACCCTGGCCCAGCTGGCCTGAGAGCATATGATTTTGGAGCTGGTAAAAGAGACCCAGAACCTTTTTTTAAGACCCCAAGTTACCCGGATATAAATGAAACGTGATATGATGCTAGAAGGCAGGCAGCTTATTATCTGCTCTGCACACAGGAGGATGAGGGGGGAAGAGAGGAGACAAAGGACCCCCAGGGATAGCGGCGCTAACTAAGATACACTCACTCACCGTGGTCATGGAGAACGGACGGGGCAGGTTATTAAAGCCAGCTGATGATCCAAAAGGCACCCTGAGATACATGATGTGACCCATCCATGCCCTTCCTCGAAACCCTGGCTGATTAATGCCTCCAATTAACTTTTCTCAGTTTGACATTAAAACGAGTACGTATATTCCAAGCTGATACTAGCTGACGGCTAGAGGAGGTGAGCAAGAGCATGAGGACTGGGAAGGGTGAAGAGCCTAGAATGATCAATTTGCCACTGAAAATCTCCCTGTGGGTATCTGAGAGTCCCCTGCACACACTGTCCAAAGAGGGGCTCTGCCTGTCGAGGTGACTAAAGAGTTGAGCCCCCAAGACCTTTTCTGGAGGCCCACACCAAAGATGTATATATTAAAGAGTCAAGCCTGGGGTCTCCAGCTGGATGTCTCTCAGTCCATTATGAGTCCAGGCTTATGGTATAAGGTGGAGACTATCAGAACCCCCACCTTCTCATTTCCAGAAGCTTCTGAAGCAGAAGTAACTTCAGTGCAGTTCGTGCCACTTAACAATGAGCTGTGGCAGGGGAAGGCAGGCTCTGCCCCCCAACCCTGTGACAAGGGGGGGGCACACTACCTCTGAAAACACAGCTGTAAAATGGGGGCACTAAGCAACACTCAGGGTGCTGACGTTCTCAAGCTCGAAGTGCTTAGAGCACAGTGATAAACGACGGGGGGCCAGAAGACAAAATCGACATTCCTGAAAGCAAGAGTACTCGCTGGAGACATTTATTGGTTTCTGTCTTCCCTCTGAAGGGGGGAAAGTAGGTCAACACACTCAAAGCCCTGTGACCAGGAACAGTGGGTCTGAGAGGGAGTCATTCGCTGAGTCCTGCCAAAATGAAGCAGTGAGAGATGCGCCTTTCATTTTAGGCCATTTGGCTGCGATCACTCGGCTTTGGGGGGAAAACTCGAGCTGTTGATCCCCTGGTGTGTATTCCCTGCGGGCCCTGGGAGCTGGGGGCAAGGGGAGGCTCGCATTTTAAAACCAACATGGAAATGCTTGGCAGGCGTGAGCTGGCAAGCGCAGCGATGTTTATGAGCGCACTGCGGGCCTCCTTTGGCTCTCAGACAAGGTGGACAAGGCTTGGGGCAGCTCGGCTAAATATAGGCAGCACAGGGGGGCTAAGCAGCCGAGAGCTCGGTTTCATTTCCAGGTCTCGCAGTTAACCTTGGGGCAAATTCCCCGAGTGTCTTTCTTCCATACACTGATTTGTTCTTAGGAAGGCAGGGCTCTTGAATAGGCTTTCCTGGGCCTGGAGAAGGTTCACAGTGGGTCTGCTGTGTTTTCTTGCCTCGTCTTCCCTCAAAAGATCCAAGTCTGGGGAAGAGACTGGCTGAGACTCGGTGGAAGGGGATGCAGCTGATATTCTTCTGGAAACAGGACGAAGTCACAGTGACCCACCGGGAGCCACAAGTCCTCCTGGACTAACCAAGGTTGTTGCCTACCCAGAGCCGGAAGGAGGCTACCCGACCCCTGGCACGGAAGCAGAGGTGGCAGCTAAGCATACAGAAATGCCAAATCAGTGCGCCTGCTGCCTGCTGCATGGCTCTCAGGCAAGCAGAGAGAAACACAAGAATTTAGGGAGACAGTTTGAGCAGAAGATTCAGAAAGCGGGGGTGCCTGGGTGGCTCGGTCACTGAGGCATCTGCCTTCGGCTCGGGTCGTGATCTCAGGGTCCCGGGATCGAGCCCCATGTCAGCCTCCCTGCTCAGTGGGGAGTCTGCTTCACCCTCTGCCTCTGCCCCTCCCCTGCTTGTGTGCTGACTCACTCTCTCAAATAAATTTTTTTTAAAATCTTAAAAAAATAGGAACAGTCAGAAAGCAGGCAGTTCCCACCCTTTGTCACTGTCCACATGCCGTTCCCATCCTCAGCCAGATCCCACTTGTTCGGAAGCAAGGAATCCAGACCAAGGCAGCTGCTGGCCAGTCTATAGTTAGGTGTCAGTGTTCTTGGGAAAAACCTAGACTCATCAGGGAGCCCAAGAAGCTGAGCTCAAGGAAACGATTTAGTATTTCCTGCTTCAAGACTCTTGGCCCTAATCCCATTCCTGGACACTTCCACTAGAAGTCAGCATATCCCTGTGTGGAAGGGATATGTGGCAGCAGTTCCTCTTGTTCTCAGACTGCAATATTGATAAGTGTTTCTTTTATAACACTGCGACCCTAAAGGAAAATATAAAGTAGAAAAGAAGAAGCACTCTACTCCCACCACCTAAATATTAGTACTATTAACAGCCTTTCTGGAAATTCAAGTATCCAAGACTGGAGTCAGGCTCCCGCTCTGTTGCTTGGGTAAGTTACAGGACCTTTCTGAACCTCAGTTTTCTCATCTGCAAAATGAGATACTACTCACTAAATAAAATGAGATACTACTAGACGACACAAATTACCCAAGTGTTGCAAGGAAGAGAGAATTTAAGTAAAGCGGTTTGGGAGTCCCCAACAAATAGGAAGTGATCAATAAAAGCTGGTCGCTGCCATCATCATCCTCATCATCACCATTCTACGTGCCTACGTGCCAAACCATCATACTGATGGCTGCGTACCGTTTCATTTAGGGATGGTACTACTTCCTCACTGGTCAACATTCCTGCTGTTTCCAAGACATTGCTACTACAAAGCTGTTGCCAAGAACATTCTTGTATGTATGTTTTCTTGAACATCTCTGACCATTTCCTCAACATGAAATTCCTAGAACTGAATTCACAGGGTTATTTTTAAGGCCCTTGTTACAGACCGCAAAATGGTGTACTAGAAAGATCGTACTCACTCACACCGCCACCGCCAGCACAACATGTACCAGTACCTGTCTCTTCCTATTTTCGCCAACACTGAGTAATAACATCGTTTTAAGTCTTTGCCAACTTCACAAGGAAGAAAATTTTCATTCGTATGCTTTGATTATAAGAAATGATATACGCTTGATGCTCTCTGTTAAACTTATACAGGAACTCACTTGTTCCCAGAGACAAAAATCTGTAACAAAGTCTTAAGAGATTCTGAAATGAAAACACACAGGGACAGGTGCATAAAAATAATTCATGTTTGAGTAGTTGATATACTCATTTTTTAGCCATTATTTAATTGCAGAGTATATAGAAAACTGTAGATCTTGATAAGGAAATTATAAAGTAAATACTTTTTTATTATCATTTACGTCAAGAAAGAGAACTTTGCCAGCTGCTTCAGAAGCCTGACACATAGAGCCCAAACCTAAAATTAACTACTAGGCTGACTTTTATGGTAATCTCGTCCTTGCTTTTGTTTATAGCTTTATATCGTCCAAGTTCCAACTTTTAATGCTGTTGTTTAGTTTTGCCTTTTAAAAATATTCTGTCTCTTTCACGCTGCAGTTTAGTTTTGCCTTTTTTAAATACTTTAAGTCTCTTCCACTTTAGTAACTGATACACTTGTAATGAAAATTACACTGGATTATAATAGCATATAACTTAAAGAAGCATATGCTCGTTTGTTTGTTTGTTTTTAAAGATTTTATTTATTCATTTGACAGAGAGAGATCACAAGTAGGCAGAGAGGCAGGCAGAGAGAGAGAGGGGGGAAGCAGGCTCCCTGCTGAGCAGAGAGCCCAATGCGGGACTCGATCCCAGGACCCTGAGATCATGACCTGAGCCGAAGGCAGCGGCTTAACCCACTGAGCCATCCAGGCGCCCTGTTTGTTTGTTTGTTTTTAATGGTGCTTTACAAACACATAAAAACATACACAATTTCTTCCAGGGCATAGAACTGAATAAATTACTCTGCCTCAAACTTGGCATGTCACTTCACACGGTTACCTGTATTGATTGGTTTGGGCTTGAAGCAACACCTCTAATGTCTGCATCATTTTAACATTTTCCATTCAAGCTTCAGTGTTGGTTACGAGTCAGGATTCTGATTTTCAACCTTTTTTTTTTCTCAGCCTATCAGAGAGAGCAGATTCTTAGCTGAAAACTACAGAATCCACTCTGACTAGTTTAAACAGAACAGAAACTTATTAAATAATATCAGACCATCTACTGGCTCTCTCAAGCCGATATGGTCACGCTCTGAAGAAGCCAGAGAGGCCCAAAGCAAAGCAGAGTCGTGGTTTCTACTCTGGCAGAGACAGCACTGCCTCTGCCCTGGGTAACCTCAGCTCCCACTAGCCTTGTCTTCCATTTGGAATTTCCAAGCTGCTGACACCTCCCTTCGAAGAGCCCGTCGAAGCCCGTCTAAGAGAATGCCGGGCTGGACGGCCAAAAACTGTGCGATGTTGTCCATTGGTTGCTGGTTTCTCCCACCCAGGACGCTGACCTGCCCTAGGCTGGATACCAGAAAGCACAGAAAAGTTTTCTGTACATTTTGCTTTTTCCTACTCAACTCTTCAGTAGAACATAAACCTTTAAGGGCAGAGACCAGCTCGGAATCACAGGTGGACTGTTGATTAATTATCCACTGTGTTCATCAACAAATAATTCTGAATCCCTACTCTGGCATGGTGCCAGGTGCTAGAGCTACTACCGTGGGCAAGATTTAAAAAAAAAAAAGAGCAGTGTTGCAAGACAACAAATACATAGACAAATCAATAATCATGATCTCAGATGAGGGGAGGGGCCAGGCTACCTTCGATCAGGTGGTCAGAGAAGGTCTCTGTGAGGGACTGACAGTGGAAGTAAAACACAAAGCATTTGAGGGGCGCCTGGGTGGCGCGGTCTGTTAAGACTCCAACTCTTGGTTTCGGCTCAGGTTGTGATCTCAGGGTCGCGAGATCGAGCCCCGCATCGGCGCTCCTTGCTCAGTGCAGAGTCAGCTTGCGACTCTCTCTCCCTCTGCCCCTCCCTGTTCTCTAAAATAAACGAGTAACTAGATCTTTAAAAAAAGTAAAGCATTTGAAGGGTTAGGGGAAGAACAGTCCTGGAAGAAGGGAGATCGTGAGAGGAAGAAACAAGATCCACTCTAGTGTGAGGCTAGAGCGTGACGAGTCAGCAGGTGACTGAAAGGTTTGAATTTCTTTTTTAAGATTTTATTTACTTATTTGACAGACAGAGATCACAGGTTGGCAGAGAGGCAGGTAGAGAGAGAGGGGAAGCAGGCTCCCCGTTGAGCAGAGAGTCCAACACAAGGCTCGATCGCAGGACCCTGGGATCATGACCCGAGCCGAAGGCAGAGGCACCCCAAAGGTTTGAATTTTAATCCAAGCCTGTGGAGGAGCCATCAGAGGTTGTGAATGGCAGGCAGTGACGTATCTGGTATTAGAGTCTTAAGGACCACTCTGGGTGGTGAGTGGGGAACAGGCCAGCAGGGAGACAGAAACACTTAGGTTTCTAAGTGTTTAGAAACACTTAGGTGAGTAATCCAGACGAAAGCTGAGGGTGCTCTAGACTACGGGGGCTGAGAGAATGACAGGTGGTCATACAGGGGACGTGCCTCAGAGTTGGAGCCAACGGGAATCACTGACTGGCTGTGGGAGGGCAACCGAAGAGAACCGAGGATCACAGCCCACTTCTGTGGGGCCTGAACAACAGCACGGAGGAGGCCGACAGTTCCTGAGATAGAGAAGAGCGGGCTAAGGGAGGAATTCGAGTTCAGATTTTAACACATGGGGTGCCAACACTTACAAGCCTGGACATGGCAAGTAGATGGTGAAATACACACGAGTCTTGAGCTCAGAGGAGAGGTCAGCTGTGGCATGACTCCGTGCCAAGAGGGTCCTCTGAGAGGATTCGTGAGGATATGTGAAATGGAAAGGACACCGCTCAGAAGAGGAGATTAAGGCAGAAGGTCTAGTTGCTCACTCCTTGCAGGACCCCAGGGGAGCCTGGAATCATAAGTGACCCTGGACCCATCCCCTGGCAATGTGGCCCTCAGAAGGTTCTCTGTGTCTCTGATGGACGATGTTGGTTTGCGTCTCCGGAGCAATGGGGCAGGTTGTACCAGCTCACAAGGACCTCTCAGAATTATCTAACGACATTCATGATGTACCTGGTTTTTGATGTTGGAATCCCGAGTTTTGTTTCAGGGCCTCAGATGCTGAGGCTTGGGTGGGCTTTCCTGGGCGGAGACATATTACAGGCGTCCCTACAATTTGCTGTTAGATGCTCCTGGGTCGCCTTCCATGGGGAAGAACCTTAAAGCCCATGCCTGGCTGAGGCCGCATTTTCCAGCTGCCTGTCTCTGTGTCCTTTGCTGTGAAACCTGAGCTGCGAATAAAATCTGCTGTTGTGGCTCTCGAGTCCTTCTAGGGACTCGCCCAACTTGGAGCGGTGGTGGGACCCTCAAAACGCAGCCATTGCCCTCGGAGAGCTTAAGTTTTCGCCAGAGAGGAGAAAAGAACGAGTGTGAAGCAAATAGGACGCTAGCGTTCGGTCAGCCTGACAGTGGCGACTAAGCCTTTTTTCATCTGTGTATGCCCCAGAGAGGGGTAGGTCGGTGGGAGGTCCTCAGGAGACGTGTGCTGGACTTAGGTGGAACACGCTGGATGGGCAGGATTTCGCATAAGCTAAGAGGTGAAGGAGGGCATGCCAATTGGAGGAAACAACTTGATGGAGGCCCGAAAGCTTTTTCTGGGCGGTGCCCAGTACGAGAGGGGGTGGCACAGTGTATTCCTTCTGCGCCCACTCAGTCACTTGCCAGAGAGCAAATGGAGGCTGAGGCCTGGTTCCAGATCTCACTGCATCACAGCTGGGCTCATCTCCCCATGCCCCCAGGATTAAAATTCTAGATGGGGCTATGCTAACTGGTCATCCTGAATTCCATATGGCAGTTCCAAAGCCAAAACCCCCAGCACTTACGCTTCTCTAAACAAGCTTTCCTTAGTCCCAGGGTAACTTGCAAGAGAAATCGATTAATAACTACTTCCCCCAAAGCAAGGCTCCCGTGAAGGGGAACATGGGTACCCAGGGCAAAAGAGAAGATGCTCTCGGGGAAGGACCAAGAGGTTTCTGTCTGTCTGAACAGTAAAGAGGATGGAAGGTTTCATACTTAGAGCTCAGAGAGCCTCTCCTAGAACCATCACCCCCTCCCGCTCAGGCAGGTGGCTCAGAGATCTGAGATCACACAGCGGTCCACGGCTAATGCGGGACCAGAGCGCCGCGGCCCAAGTCCTGGCCCAGGGCCCCATCATGTTTTAGCTCCCTGCTTAGTAGTTGTACCCTGCCCTAAGAATCATCACCCACAGAAGGCGGGTGCAGTACGGTTCCCAATGAGCAACCAGCCCTCGTGGAAGCACCTTAAGGGCCAGAACACAGAAACAGGGAAGGGCAGCAGCCGGCGGAGCCAAGGTATTACAATCCCAAGGGCTAAGTGAGACAGGTTCCTGACTGCTTTATGGGCTCGGCGGCCTCACTGTTTCTTCCCAGCTTTGAGCCAAGTCAGGCACACTCTGTCGTGGGATGGGGGCTCGGGGAGAACAGCGAGCCAAACAGACCCTCCTGCTGGCACAGGTGTGAGGCCAGACTCTTAAATGATCAGCTAAAGGTGGGGGTGGGGAGGGCGGCGGGGTGAGGGGTGGTGATTGCCACCGAAAGCCCCGGCCCAACCAGCAGCATCGCCTCCCACCCAAGGCCTGCGAATTCAGGGCAGCTGGAGCGAGAGCTCCCGGCCGTGCCAGGCAGCCAGGGCGGGACGTCCACGCCAGCAGCCTCTGTGCCCTGCCCCGCTCTCTGACTCGGAGCAGGTGACAACTAGGCTGGGCCGGTTCCTCGGCACAGTGAACCCAGGCAACAACCGAGCTGGCAGGCAGCAGACTTAAGGACTGAAGTCACTTCCTGTTGGGGACCCCAGGCGCTCCCACACAGCTCGGGCTTCCTGGGAGGATCACAGGTGTGATCCTGGGCCAATCACAAAAATGTGAGAAAACTCCTCTGGGCAGTTGAAGGAGTCTAGAAGGGGACATCTCTATGTGGACCAAATCAGAATGAATGACTGCCTCAGTGCCTGAATCTCTCTCACAAAATGCGTGTTAGTCTCAGTCCCTCTCAGTATGTCCAAATCCTTCCTCTAAAAAAAAGCATTATAATGTCACTACAGTAAATAACCTCACAATTCTGGTTGAGGTGAGCCAGGGAGGAGTCAGAAACAACTGGATTTGTGCAGATAAGGGACTCTTATCCTTTAAACTGCAGAACTTTTAAAGAGTTTTGATGACATAAAATACATGCGTATATATTACGTGATTCCCAGATCTCTTAACTCTCTCAAATCTTTTTTCCGGCTAACCCAGGGTAATCAGAAGTGACATCCTGTACTGCGTTAAACCATTTTGTTTTTCTGTCCCTTTTCAGGATGTCAGGCCTTCAGTGGGCCCTGCGCCTGTCAGTCTGACCTTCTCCCCACCCCACCCATCCCCCACTCCAACATCTCTTCCCGTTGCTTCTAATCTGTATGGCTGGGAAACCAGGTTACAGACCTCTTCAGAGCTAGCTGCCATTATAAGCAAGCCACTAGAAAAGGCCTAGGGAATAAAATGTGTGGCTTTAATGCTATCTCTGTTTGAGGGAGTTTGTAGCTATTTTCTCCTTCCACAACCGGGGCAAATTACCAGAGGACAGAAGGTGCCAGACGCCTGGCCTAGGGTTAAATGTTGTGCTATTGAGTATCTCCCTGGGATCACGCCAGGCCTCAAAGTTCCCTGTCCCCACACCAACTCCCTGGCTCAGTCAGCTCTGAGTGACAGAAAATTGGGAAGAATAGCTAAGAATAAACATGAGGCCATGCCAAAGTCTTCTTTCAGAAAAATCCAGTGCTGACAAAGCAGGGGCAACACTGACTTGGGAGATCTGCTCTAACTTCCAACAGAGGAGCTTCTCTGCATTGTTCCCAGAACCGTGAGGCGCTGAGCATAAGAAATAACATGGAGGACATGGGGAGATGGAGAGGAGAAGGGAGTTGAGGGAAATTGGAGGGGGAGACGAACCATGAGAGACTATGGACTCTGAAAAACAATCTGAGGGTTTTGAAGGGGTGGGGGGTAGGAGGTTGGGGGAGCCTGGTGGTGGGTATTGTGGAGGGCACGGATTGCATGGAGCACTGGGTGTGGTGCATAAACAATGAATTCTGTTCCACTGAAAAGAAAGTAAATTTTTAAAAAACGAAAATAAAAGAAAAAGGTGATTTCTCAAGCTTAGGCAGATCCTTAGGGAAACCCAATGGTGTTTTTTAAAAAAATGCACTAATCAATTAAGTGCACAATACTCTATTGTTAACGTTGGGCACTACGCCCTACAGCAGCTACCTAGAACTTTACTCCTCTTGTATAACTGGAACTTTATGCCCACTGAGCGACAATCCTCCATCCCTGCACCCCCCCATCTCCTAATAACACCACCTTATTGTCTGCCTCTATACCTTTGACTATTTTAGACACCTCGTGTGTAAGGAATTGCGCAACATCTGTCCTGTGACCAGCTTATTTCACTTAGGATAACATCTCCGAGGTCCGTCCATAACTCACCAAATTTTATATATTCATTATTTGCAATTTTTTTTTTTTGGATACCAATTATACCTCAACAAAGCTGTGGGGAAAATGATAAATAAGCCATGGGTTCTACCTTCAAGAAGAAAAAAAAAAAAGCACTTATCAGAAGTAAGCCAAACAAGGTGATTTTGGAAGTTTTTAACTGTAGCAATACTTGAGATCTTTCCTAAAAATCTTGGGAGAAAAGCGACTGGTGCAATTTACAAGGCGATAGCAATAGCCATCGTGTGTTCCATATTTTCACGATTTAGAAACCACTCTCATAGCTGTTGCTTCATTTGACAAGCTGCAGGGAAGGCCGTTCTCTCTCCCAGCCTCAGCCATCACTTACTTGAAGAACCAACCCTTGAAAATGTTCGTTATTCACAGCGAAATCCCTACCATGTCCACTTCCTCTGTAGGCAAGGATTACCACCAGGTATTACTGGGAGAGCTGGGCCAGGCCCCGAAGGCCCAGCCATGTGCAGGATAAAAAAGGAAGATGGTCTAGATGCTGGGGCCCCTGCCCTCTGGGGACTTCTAACCCCAGAATTCTGCCTCTGCCAGACCATTAACCCCCACAGGATGCAAAGAAGTCTCCCTCAGCCTGTCTGGTATCTTTGTTAGCCCAAGCTGGAAATAATCAGCCAGAATCCACAGGTCATCATTTCGTGATGTGGGGTTGGACATCCCCACGACCAGCAGGATCATCATAGTGGAAATGTTATTGGTCATCTCTGAACCTTGATTTGACATTTGTCAATCAGGAAAGGTAAAACTCATCCCCACCTAGTTTCCAGATATTTGAAGAAGACAAATGAAATATCACAGTAGAATATTTTAGGTTTTAAGGTGAATTTCTTTGAAGTCCTTGGAGTGATCACGTTAAGTCTCAAAGAGTCCAACTGGCTAAAAGTTAAACCTCTTCCACAACTTCAAAGTTTTACTAGAAACCATACGTAAGATCTCCAACCAGAGATATAGAAAAGGGGGAAATCTTGGGATTTGATGTTGGGGAGGAGGAGGGATCTTATGGAGGAAAGTGATCATAGCCGAGATACGAAACAGGAAGAGGAAGACATGAAAGTGTCAAATTGAAGAATCAAAATCGTGCTATAGTAAAAGAAAAAGGAAGTATAAACAGCCACCCTCAAACGATGTTTTCACAACTAGATTTACAGATGACATA